>NC_077237.1:9339234-9653484 GCF_947179165.1 Solanum dulcamara | reverse complement strand
TACTCTTGCTGGAGGAGCTGTAAGCTGAGTTTCAAAACTGCAATCTATCGTGGTTACATCTACGACGGAAGCAGAATATGTTGCAGCTACACAAGCTAGCAAAGAGCCAATATAGATGCAGATGTTATTGGAGGAGCTCGGGCACAAACAAGAGAAGGTTGCTCTGTTTTGTGACAGTCAGAGCGTTTTGCATCTTGTAAAGAATCCAACATTTCATTCAAGGATAAATCACATACGAGTTCAGTATCATTTTGTTCGTGAGAAAGTGAAAGAAAGAAGTGTGGATATTCAGAAAATTCACACTAATGACAATCTAGCAGATATGTTTACGAAGCCAATCAACAGTAATAAGTTTAAATGGTGTCGATCTTCTATTGGCCTAGCAGAAATGTAACATTGCAGTAATTGGATAGAAAAAATGGTGTGAAGACTTAATTGATTCTCAATTAAATCTTCAAGTGGGAGAAATGTTAGAAAGGTCAAAAAGAAAAAGTAAAAAGAAAGGAAAAACACAAATGCAAGAAAGTCAAAGAAAATTGGCAGCAACTTTTTCAAAGAAGAGGCACCGTCCAGAAAAAATTGGCAGCAACTTTTGAAAAAGTTGTTGCCACTTTGATAGGAAATTAACGCGTAAAATTTTTACGCGTTTTTGTTTCCTATAAATAGAGGGTCTCTTGTCCTCATTGCAATCATCCCAAACATTTAGAAAAAGTGAGAGTAAAAATACAAAGAGAGGTATACACCAAGATAAATATTGTAGTCTTGAGTTTCCTCTTTAGTAGTTATTTCTTTTACAAGAGAGATGTGTAAAATATTATTTTCTCCTTGTATTTGAGAGCAGTGTACTTTCATATTATCATAGTAAGATTCTTCTATCCCGTAGTTTTTCCCCTCTATCTGTTTGAGGGATTTCCACATAAAATTCTCGTGTCCAATTTATTTTCATTATTTATTATCATATCAAACTTTAATTGTGGTGCTTTCTCTCCTCCAAAATCTGTATATCAGCTTTCCGTACACTTGTATTAAATTTTTAATACTTGTTTATGTTTAGATCTTTTAAATTAAAATTTTCTTAATTTCTTTTAAAAAATTAAGTGACGGTTCCTTTTTAAAGTTGATTTCATTAAAAAGTTTAAATTAATTTTAAATTTCGTCTTTTTCTTGACATAACACTACCTACTCATGAATTTGTTTGTTTCACAACTTTATGCTCTAATAGTTAGTAGTTGGTCAAAGCTTTCTCACATGAAAGTGAACCTTCTTGCTATGAAGAATAATCTTGAATCCAGCTCGGCAAATTATAATGACACAAGGGTTTGCAGCATTGTATGCAAGTGATATATGGGACCTGGTCCCTTTACCAATAAGCAAGAATGCCATTGGTTGCAAGTGGGTGTACAAAATCAAACATAAGGCAGATGGTAGTGTGGAGAGATTCAAGGCTAGGTTGGTAGTAAAAGGATACACCCGACAAGATGGAATTGATTATACTGAGACATTCTCACCTATAGTTAAAATGACTACTGTGAGGACTTTGATTTGTTTGGTTGTAAAAATGGGATGGAGTTTGTATCAACTCGATGTAAATAATTCCTTCATGGTAACTTAATGAGGAAGTGTATATGGAATTACCAGAAGGTCTCATGGTTGACAACAACAACTTAGTTTGTAGACTCAAGAAGTCTTTGTATGGGCTAAAACAAGCTAGTAGGCAGTGGTACGACAAGCTGGCCAGCAACCTATTTTCAAAGGGATATGCACACTCAAATAGTGATTATTCACTATTTCACAAGTGCAAAGGCAGTTCCTTAGTTCTTGTTGTCATATATGTGGATGATGTAATCCTATCAAGTAATAATTTAGAAGAAATTATCTCTTTGAAGGCTTTCCTACATGATCAGTTCAAGTTAAAAGATCTTGGCAAATTACATTACTTTCTAGGATTGAAGATATTGTACAGGGAAGATGGTGTTTTTATTTTCTTAAGGAAGTTTACTACTGATCTATTGAAAGAATTTGATGTCATGAACTACAAAGCTACTACATATCCACTTGACTCTGCTGAAAAACTCAGTGCCACATACGGGGTGCTATTATCAGGTCCCACTCACTATTGAAAATTGATTGGTAAACTTAATTTTTTCACAAATACAAGGAGGGACATTGCTTTTAGTGTTCAACACCTTAGCCAATTCATGCAAACCCCCAGGGAACCACATCTAAAAGCTACATATCATGTCCTTAGATATCTGAAGCAAGACATTATTTTAGGGATTTTTATCTCAAATAAATCTAATCTTACTGTGAGTGCTTACTGTGATTCAGATTGGGCAGCATGCTCAAATTCAAGAAGGTTAGCTAGTGGATATCTGGTGCTTACGGGAGATAGTACTATTAGTTGGAAGTCTAAGAAACAAGCCACTATGTCACTCTCATTTACAGAAGCAGAATATAGGGTCGTGAGACAAGTATTTGGGGAATTAGTATGTTTTGAGAGATTGCTTGATGAATTGTTGGTGAAAAGTTCTTTGCCTATACATGTGTTTTGTGATAGCCAAGCAACAGTCCATATTGCTAAAAATTCAGTCTTTCATGAGAGAACGAAGCATATAGAAGTCGACTGTTATTTTGTTAGAGACAAACTTCAACAAGGACTAATTGCACTACACCACATTTCAACAGATTCACAACCAACAGACATATTCACCAAAGCCTTGAATGGAATCAAGCACTCCACAATTTTGGACAAGTTGTCTGTGATTACCTCACCTCCAACTTGAGGGAGGGGGGTGACAAAGCTAGTTAGGATTCTATTATCATACTGTTAGGTTGTTAGAGTTTGTTAACATTGATAGGCAGTTAGTTATGGTTAGTTAGTCTCACTTACATGTTTCATTTGTGTGTATATATACACATCAAAATGTAATACTTATTCACTCAATTTATAAAATGTGATGTCTTTTACTCTGCATTTGCTTCTCTCTTTTCTCGCAAAGCTCAGACTCCATTAATGGAGGAAGTTTAAGGATTGTAGTTCTTTCAATCTCATTCTTAACATATTCTTTAACTTTATGGTAGGTAAATAACAACTATTTAATTGTGAAATTTGTTAGACAAAAGGGTGAAAATTGATGAAAACACATAAAAGACAATATAAGACTTTTAGATAGGACAAAACGGTCCCTTCTTTTTCTAGAAAACATTTGAAACAAATGTTATAAAATTATCGAACAAGATATAAGTAGATACATAATTTTGAACGTAGTCAAATAAAATAAAAATAAAATAATACCATAAAGACGTGTGTCTGGGTGACAAATTGATCGACTATGAAGAACAAAGCTTTTATAATATTTTCGTGGATTTTCACTTGCATCATATATTACTATTAAGAAGAACCATCAACCGATAAATCTGGTTTTTAAAATGATACATGAACAGCCGGAAAAAATTAAGAATATATTGCCATAGGACTAAGAAAAAATTATGCACTTTTTTCTTTTCTTATTATACTTTATTGTGAATGTTATAACAGAAATTATTCTCTTCTATGTAGTAAGAATGTATTGAAATTTACATTTACATATAAATAAGAATAATTAGTTAACCCTCTCCAACACAAAAATATTGCCCTTGTCATCTCTGCCTATCCTCAAATTCTCATCAACATATCTGCATTTTCAAGATTAAGGATAATATATAGATTTCTCCTCTATGAAGCATTCCACGTTAGCAGAATTTTATGAAGAGTCGCACCTCAAAGAGTGATATAAACAGTCTATCTTAATATAAATGTTAGTGGGTGCTTCTATTTATTTTAAGTGCAACATTAAATAAAAGCTTAAAACTAATTAGGAAATAAAGGATACGTAATCTCAAGCCAACCTTCCGGGTTGAAGATGCCAAGAAGAAGATTATAGTTTTTCTGAAACACCTTCATTAACTGTTTCATGCAAAATCACACAAACTAAATCAATGTATATGTAACACTACCAAAATCCGTCGATTATTTTTGGAGAAAAAATATATGTAAAAAATATTTTTTTGGTAAGGAAAACGGTGAAGTCCCTTATTTTTTTTAGTTACAGGAACTGAGGGATTCCGTCGTTTTTTAAATGCAAAATTGAAGTTAAGGAGTATAAATTAAAAATAACGAAAGAATTTTTTCAAGTGGTAGAGTTGTCCAATGTCATAGTAAATACATGAATTTGATTCTAAATTGCTACATCCTTTTTATATATATTTTTGAAAAAACGACGAACTGAAAAACCGATGAAGCCCGTCATTTTTTTAAAAAATAAATTATATCAATTTTTAATTTACAAAACCAATGGACATCGTCCGAGGAAAACCTAAGGAGTCCGTCAATTTCCTTAAATCGATCCACCATTTTTTGACATATTATAATTCGTCGATTTTAGGGGGAAAAAAATCAATCGAAGTTTTTAGTCAATTTTGGCCTTCGATTTATACCCCTTTTGGAGGATGATTGAAGACCCAATGAATTATCTTTATGAAACTAATTAATTCTAAAACTTAAAGAATACATGAAAAAGTACTGAAAAAGATCCTAATATATTCTTTATATCGACTTTTACCCTGCATAATCACATGTGCATGTTCTGTGTTAAACTTTATCAATTGATATTTATGTTACTTTATCAATTTAATTTAACAAACGAGAAATCAATTTTGGATAAAGATAGTTTTATTTAAGGTATAATATATAAATGTGCCATTTAATTTAGTCTCAATTGATATTTATGTCCTACAACTTTGAACACACACAAATATACATTTAAATTTGTATAATTAATGCAAGAAACATAATTAATCCATACCTGGTCTGGTATTATTCCAGAATTGTTGTAGAAAATATCAACTCTCTACATTGAAAAAAAATAATAAGAAATGAAATTAACAAAATTGTGTATTCCTAAAAATAAAATTAAAAAATAAAAAGGTGGAGAAATCTCAACTGATTTTGATGCAATTTTGAAGGAGGCTTCAATCCTTAGCTCTCCACTCAATAAACTTAATCCTCTAGCATTAAACTTGATCACATTCACAGCTTTTCCCTCCATTTATCATAATTAAAATGTTTGAAATTAGTCGAAATACGACAAAATAATAAATAGTACTAGTAATATTCTCTATGTTTCATTTTATATGTTTTAGTCTAACTATATATAAGAATTTTAAAAGTAAAAAAAAAATAAAAAATTAAATCTTGTGATCTTAAATTAAAATAGCGTACCTCAGAAATATCAATATTTTGATATAAATCCCCCAATGTTATAAAATCTCTCAATCCTAATTTTGTTCTTTTTGATCCTAAAATACTTATAGTACTGTATATAAGCTTCCAACTTCCAGCCACCTACTCATATTCCAAATCATTTATTCTAATCAGAAATATACAACAATTAATTCAACTGTACAAAATAAAATAAAATAATGGTATGGCACAATACCACATCACCTTATCTAAAGATAAGGTTGGTTCAAGTGTTGGATTTTGAGATTCCAATTGCTCGACTAATTCTTCAATTTCAAATTTCTTGTCTGATGATACTCCAAAAACTCCTCTGTTAATTCCTAAACAATATTTTCAACAAACAAATTAAGAATATATGTATAATATGTTTGCTAACTAATATAAAGTGTTTCTATTAGGCACTTTCAATTTATAGTTTGAAAATGTTTGTGTGTACTTTTAAGTGTCATTAATTAGATAAGTTAAATACATAAAAAAATATGTTTCATTCTTTTAATTATTTATACATATCAACGACAATGGATTAGGTCCGAGTTTTTACAACTTATTGAGGCTAATGTACAAAATAAAAGAAAATAATGTATTTTAGATAATTAACTTATCTACGTAATAAACGTTTGAGAACACGAGTAATTTTTTTTTCAAAATTTTGAATCAGAAGAATTTAATAAAAATATTATATCATGTATTCAAATGCTTAATTAAAATAGATCATAATTCAAATATCTAAATAAAATTTACTTCTAAAATTTTTAAAAATTTTCTATGTATTCTGTCTAAAACAAATAATGTAAGGAGTGCCACCATATTATTTTATTTCATTTTCTATATGGAATAGCAATCCTACCATTTAATTAATACAAATAATTTCAAATTTATCTTAAAATTACCAAATTACCCCTAAAATAGACAACCAGTCCAAGCCCTAAACATAGAGATAGAAAAGCAGAGGTGCAGAGGGGGTTGGGGTTTAAAAGCAGCCATAATATTTATTAAAAAATTCAAAATATGACAAGTCGAATGAGATTTAATATTTACTTTATATATAATTAAATAGTATAATTTTTTGTCAAAGAATATTTATGTGAACCTGAACCTTAACTAGCTCCGCCCCCGATTAAAGGTAGAAAGAAGTTGAATGAATTAATACCTTGGAGGGCATCATAGAGTTGAATCTTGATTTGGGATTGTGAAACCTCAACATTACTCTGTTGTTGTTCTGCAGCACCACAAATGGTCCTTTGCTGCACAAATCTTGAAATCTTGTTAAAGTTTCTTGGACTATTATTAATAATAATATTAGTGGCTGAAACATTATATCTTATCATTATCATTTCAATGGTGTTTGGCAATGGAGGAGATAGAATTTGAGGCTTCATTAAAACCTTTGTGGCCATCTCTCTGTATATTGTTGCTCTTTTTTTTTATTTTTAATTTTAGCCCCTTTTATGAACAAGACAATGAGAGGATATGTCTATCTTGTCCTTGTGGTTATGTTTGCCATACCAATTTTTATTTATTTATTTTGAAAAAAACAAAACATTGGTAGTGGTGTCCAGTGTTTTATTTTATAATTATTTTCCACCAATGCATGTATCTAATGGTTCATTAATGGTTAAGTCATATTTTTTTAGTTTTCATTTATATAATATCAATTGATTTGATATAAAATTTAAGAAGATTTTTGAAATTTATGATTTATAATTTTATTATTTGTGTGATTATAAATTATTATTTTAATGATAAAAGAGGAAGTTTAAAATTAGGTTATTTCTAATTACAGAAAAAGTAATATTTTCTCCATTTCTATTTACTTGTCAAATATTTTTTAATTTGATTTTCTTTTTTACTTGTCAATTTTGACAAATTAAGAAAGAACAATTTTTTTCTTCCTATTATATCCTCAATTTATTAATATTGAGTTAATGTCTTTCAAAAATGTAGTGAGTAAATATGTTTAAAACTCTATCAATTAATAGAGATAAAATGGTAAACTCACTATGTCAATCATTGTTTTCTTAATATGTATGCTAAATTAAAATTTGAAAATTAAAAAAAAATGAATAAAATATTTTCTAAGAAAAATATCGCACATAAATTGAGACAGAATAAATAATATTTAATACATTATTTTTTTCTCCCCTTTTTTCCCACTTTCCTTCTCCCTTTTCAGTGATTTTCTTTTCTTTTCATGTGGTCTCAGGCAGGAGATGTGGATAAAACAAGAGGCACAAGGAAAATCAAAGAGAGATAGGAGTGTATTTAGTATTAACAGAAAACTAACTATTCTATTTGGAAGTAGGAAAAATAAGTTACATAATTAATATTCTAAGTTTACTGTCTTAGAAAAATAAGTTACATAATTAATATTCTAAGTTTACTGTCTTCTTCTACCCCTTTCCAACATTTCCGACTTCATTCCTTGACCATTCCACTCTCCGTCATCCTCGAACACCCGCTTCCCACACAGTTTTACCTTTCATATTAATTTTCTAGATTACACATAAATATTTTTGAAGTAATATTTTTTTGTTTGCTTACTTACCAAACACTAGAAAATAAATAATAACTTCCTTATTTCCTTCAAAAAAATATTTTTCATGAACTATATTTTGTCATATCAAACACACCCAAAATATATTCTAAAATTCTGTGTCACATATTAATTTTTTTTATATGACATGATCTGTAAGTAGAGCTGTCAATATGTGCGTTATGATTGAGCCGGTCCAGCCTAGTTTGTGATTTGATAAGATCGGTTTCAATTTTGCTGAAATTTCTATCTAACAAGATTTTATTCTTGTATTATTGTTTAAAATATATATTCATAAATTGATAGAGATTTCTGATTAAAGATATAATTGATAACCTTTTAAAAAAATGACATAAAACGCCAATCAATTTTTTACTGCAGTCAAATTTTAATTAAAATTCATCAAATTTGTAGTAAGACCAACAAATTAGTATCGACAATAGATTCACACACTGCTCTTGTGAGAATGTCAATTAGGTGTTCAATGGACATAGTTTCAACATATGTTAGGTGTTAAATAAGTATAAGTTTTTGTTCAATTATTTAATTAAAAAAATTAATTATGACAAATTTAAACGATCGTGTATGTAATTTGTGAAATATTGCAGTGTCAATAGTAGATAGGAGTATAGACGGTTTGATAAGTTATTTTATAAAATTTGTATTCTATTTTAATTTTTCAATTATATGTTATTCTATAAAATAACTTCGGTGAAACAAAATTCTTTTTAAAAAAAAGTTTTCACAACCCTATCTTTTTTATTGTTATTGCAGCAAAGATACTTTATTATTCCGTCAATCTCATTTATGTCTTTCTTTTTCCTTTATTCAGTCCAAAAAATAAATGATAGTGTTGTCATAAAAATATCCCGATAAATTTAATTTATTTTTTCAAAGTTGGTGCCTTGTCAAACACCTTCACAAAATCACGTAAATGAAGACGGATCAAAGAAGAGCAGGGAACCTCTCGCAGGTTTTTGGAATTCGACATCAGGAAGTGTTTTCACACTAACTAAAAGAGATTTCGGACCCCGGAGCGGGAGTAAATTTACATCCAGTTTGGCAACGAAAAATCAAATTTAAATTGGGGAGTATTAATTTCTAAAACCAGATAATAACAATATTATCAAAAATATCAAATTGAAGGCGGATTTTCCAGATTGTCAGTAAAAAAATAATTAAAAATTCATAAGTTAACGGAAATTTTCTGTTTATTTCACTAATTTCGTTAATTGTTTGTGAAAAAAGAGCAAGTCCAATTCACTAATATTTTCTTTTGATTTTATTATTTATTTGCAAAATTTAATGAAGTTTAAACTTTGCAGTCAAATTCAAATGTTTCTGTGTAAATGATTAACAATTTACAAAATTGAACATTGGAAGGCTTATCAATGATGATCATTATATATATACTATTTTTCGAATGTCCACTAATGGGTATACATATTGCCTTATACATGTTACAATTATCATTTAAGGTGGCTATATATGTAATATATATATTGATAGTTCCACATTTATATCAAAATGACAAAATTGGAACTTTTTTCTTCATTTGCATGATGTTGGGCCTGTTGGTAGTCCTAACTTTGTGCAAGAAATAGCCCACAAATACAGTCCAACTCTTATTGGGTCATGCCTTGCTTTATTGTTGAAGAAGTGCCTGTATCATAAAGTCTCATTAACAAGATGTTGAAACAACGACGACAACAACAACATACTCAGTGTATTTTATAAAGTAGGATTTGAAAAGAATTAAGTGTAGGCAGATCTTATCGATACCTTGGAGGTAGAGAGTCTGAATCTGATTAGGGGTGGCAATGGATGGGTTGGGTCATGTTTGAACGAATCATAATAGGTTTGGATAACAATTTAGTCAAAATTCAACCCAACCCAAATTAGTTTGGATCAAAATGGGTTAGGTAATGGATATATAACGAGTTAAGATCCAACCCAACTCAATTTTTGCTAAGTTTAATTATTTTATTTGTTCTTTTAAACTATTTTAGTACCTAATAAAATTATTTTTTTCTTTGTTATTGCTATATATAACATATCAAATTGAAAAAAAAGTTTTAAAAAATATTTTAACAAGATTTCTCATGAACCAATTCGCGTTACATATCAACTAAGGGTGGCAATTTTAGCCCATTTAAGTAAAATGAATCCATTTAGCCATATTTATTTAAATGGATCACTCATATTTTTTAAATGGGTAAATATGAATTGACATATTTCAAAAGCTCATACAAATATGGATAAAGTGGATAAAATATGGGTATCCATATACACTATTATATCACCCAAAATTTCTAATTGCACTAAAAATATTTTTTTATTTTTTTAAAAAAAGAAAATTGGGGTGGGTGCGGTCAAGGTGGGGGGTGGCGGGTGGGGTGTGTGAGTAGGGGGGTCAAGGTGGGGGTGAGTGGGAGGGGGCCAATTTTTTTTTGAATTCTTTTAAAAACAATTGGGGGGGGGGGGGGGTCCGGGTGGAGGGTTTGGGGTAGGGTGAGGGGCGGGGCAGGGGTGAGGAGGGGCAAAAAATTTAATTTTTGAATTTTTTTTAAAATTTTGGGGTGGGGTAGGTGTAGGGGTCCGATGGAGGGGTGGGTGTAGGGGTCCGATGGAGGGGTGGGGGTAGGGTGGAGAGAGGGTCAATTTTTTTTTTATAGAAATTATTTAATTTTTTTTAAAAAAAAATTGTGGAAGGGGTGGGGTAGGTGGTTCAAGTGGGCAAAATTGTTTTTTGATTTTTTTTTTTTTAAAAAATAGGGGTGGGCTAAAAAATTGGTTGTTGGGTGGGTGGGTGTGGGTGAGGGTAGGGGTGACGGGGTAGAAGAAAAAATAAATTTTTAATTTTGTATAAAAAATTAATTATTTAAAAAATAATAATTTAAGGGTGGGTTGGGGGTTGTAGGGGTAGACCATTAGCAATTTTGCTTTGATTTAATATTTTTTGGGTTTATGGGTGGATTTTAATCAAATCCATCCAAATCCAATCCAATCCAATTCAATCATTTGCCACTCCTAATATCAACCCAATTTTTTATGGATTGAAATGGGTTGAGCTAATGAATAGACAGGTCAATAACCAACCAAAACTTAAACGAATTGAATTAAGTTGGACGGATTGAATTTGATTTTGCTTCCCCAAAAATCTGACAGATTAAGAAGAAGTTGAAAAAGAGTAAAAGTGAATTACTATGATTTTCATGTCATCATATAATTAAGGGATAGTTCAATTGTATTATTATTCCCATTATATGAAAGAATTTAAGTACTCAACTGGAATTTATAGCATATTTGATCAAATTTTCCAAATCTTTTTATTTTGAGAAATGTTTTTTTTGTTACAACTACTTTCTGAAAAAGTATTTTTGAAAGGTAACAGTTTGTATTTGCCAATCAATTTGAAAAACACTTCTATTAGTATCATAATTCATAACAATACTTTGTGCTTGACCAATATTCCAAAAGTGCTTATATGAAAAAACTATTTTTTTTTAGCTTATAAACTATGATGATATGATTTTCATGTGTAGCCATATAACCAAAGGGATAGTTCACTAATTACTTGGTTGCTAGTTATGTTTTACAATTATTGTCATATAAGATATTAATTATGGGCTTCATAATTTTGAGATGATAGACAAGAGTGCAATTGTATTATTATTCCCAACATATGAAAGAATTTAAGTATTCAACCAAAACTTGTAAAGATTAGACAATTAAATTAATAAAAATTAAAGTTAATTAATGTTACCTTGATCTTGATCAGGAGCTTCTAAATCATTTTTCTGCAAGGCTCCTTTGGATAATATAATGGCCCTTGACGCCTTCATATCTTTTCCTTTTCCCCATAGCACCACATATAAGCCCATTATTATAAGAAATCCACCTAATATACTGTCCATGACCAACAAGCTAATAAGAAAAGATATCACAAAATACCTGGTGGTTTATCAAACGAATTTTTACGCTATACAACAATGTCCGCGATAAAAAATAACCAGTATGTTAGTGTATAATCAATGTATAACTGTATACAATTATTGTAAATCGAGTATACACCAATGACGACTACAAACTGTTACTACTTGATACCACTTATACCAATTATAAGTATGTTGAAACTATATATTCAAGCATTTATCATACTATATCAAGAGTTTAACATCTATATTTCGAACTTTAAAAGATTAAACTATATAATAAAATAAGAATTGAATAATTACCTTCCTAGATATAGGGTCTCATCAAGAAACAATGAACTAGCTAGTGCCACGAAAAGAAGTATTAAAGGGTTGAAGACTGAAACAAATAGAGGGCCTCTTTTCTGAGAGCACCATGTCATCAAAATTACCACAATTCCAGATCCTAAAGTTCCCTGCATAAAAAAAGTACTATATATAATTAACAACCATAGTACTATTAAATTGTCTAATAATATCCACATTTTGATTATATATAAACTTATATATATAAATATATTGATGTTCATTTGTCTTCGTGTTGAGGTTCTATCGTATACAACCTCTCTCACTACTAGAAATAGAGGCTTTTCCATTGCAAATCAATGAGACCCTCTCATTTTTCACTGAGCTGACCAGCTCACTGGGAAACGCATAGTGAGAAACAAATTCTCACTGAAATATTGGGAAGCGTTCTAATTTTTCCATGTGAAAACACTAAATATGTTTTTTTTTTCATTCAATATATCAAAAAATCTATGAGAATAGCCACCGAACGTTTTTCAGGAAAAATTTCATGGGACAATAGTAATTTTTTAGTAGTGTCTACCCCATAAAGGTCTACATATATCTGGTCACCAGACCCTACTTGTGGGATTACATTGCCGGATGTGTTTATCTTGCCACTTTGCTTTTGTTATTTTGCTTTCTAGCCTATTTTGGTTATGTTTCATTGTGCCGAGGGTCTACTGAAAATAACCTCTCTACCACATAAAGGTAAAGGTAAAGTGTGTGTACATCCTATCCTCTCATACCTTACTTGTTAGATTACACTGAATATATATGTTGTTGTTGAACATATAAATAATATATTGATAAAGTAATTAACATTGATGACTTACAAGATAGAGAACAACGAATAATCTTCTGTCCCAACCAAGCCTCCATTGAGAAACTTGTCTGTCGAAGCATAGTGCAAATAGGACTGACTGAATGGATCCCATTAGGCTCATCAAGGCTGTGCTTGAGTAGTGACATGGATAGTTTTTACTCACCTTTGCCTATTAATATTTGATCAAACAAAAGCACAATAATTAGAAAACAGCGTGTTGGTTACATGTTCAACAGAATTCAGTAATTTTGATTCAAACTTTGTATTTGTCTTAAAACTTTATTAAACATGTATAAAAAATAACATAAAAGAACTATAATCCCGACAAATAGACTTCAAATCTAAACACAAGCAATGATGTATGCAATTTAGTAAAAGTGAAAAGGGTAGAGAAAAATGAGCTATATATACTTACCAATAATACTATCCATAGTGAATAACAAATGCAAGAGGTGACAGCCAGTACAATTCCTAAAGCAAAAGTGCCACCAACCAACTTCTTATGAGCTGTTGCTTCATTAGCATGATGTAGCAAATCAATTTTGATAGGCCACATATGAACCTCTATTCCTTTGTATAATGTCAATAACATTGCTCCACCAACACATATCATTGTTCCCATTACCTTTGCTTTCCCACTTACTTTATCAAATGATAAGTTCTCAAACCTATGAACATTATAAGGAAGGGAAAAAAAAAATATTTTAGGTTCGTAACAGAATTAGAAATTTATATAATTAAATAGATTCACAACAATATTCAGCATCGAAATTAGGGTTTGAACTTAATTATGACCTAAAGTAATAACTTTCGAACTTCCTCTATCACTAACTAGAATTTCTTCTTATATTCAACAAATTCAATAGTTTATTTATAGTATGAATATTTTTTTTTTTACTCTGTTTGCACAATATAATTTTTTGGGCAAAGGGATGCAATTAAACCCTTTTCCTCTTTCTAGCTCCGCTTCTACTTTGGTGATCGTCAAAATGGGGGAAAATGTTTTATACCCTCATGATCACAATTGATGAATATGTAAGGCGCTATTCGAGCACAATTAGCCGATCTAGATTTATGAATTATTAAGGTACTTTTGTCCTCCTCTTTTGAATGTTGAGAATTTACACACAAAAAAAGAACAACATAAGAATAATAAAGCAAATATACATATATACCTGAGAAGGACTGCAATGACAAAAGTCATTGCTGGGATAAGATTGTATATTGCAGTTGCAAATGTTGCAGATGTCATAATCACACTTGTATAAAATAAAATCGAAAATAGTGAACCCCTGAAAAACAACAATTTTATGACATCAATTTATTAGCTCTAATATCTTCTTCTAAACAAAAATAAAATAATAATTTATCGTATTCTTTATCTTGCATGATCAATATAACCATATGTCACATTAGTGGCGGAATCAAAGTTTGAAAAAGTAAACTAATGAACTACAGAAGGAGGTTCAACATGTACTATATATACATAAAAAAATATTTTAATATGTATAAATAGTATAATTTTTCGTCAAAAGAGATTCGGATGAACCCCTAACTGTATGGTGGCTCTGCTCCTATGTCACATTCTTTAATTAAATTATACTATTTATACATATTTTAATATGTATAATATGTATAATTTTTTTCTTTTTGGAAATCATGTCATGTTATGTTATGATATAGTCCTAATTATGCATGATAACAAAAGCATAACCATATTGGGTATTATGCCTATCCAAAAGGGTACTAATCTGAATTTTGTCTCGAGAATCTTGAAAAGAGTAACAACGAATATCAATTGGATCGTTTTAAAAATATAATATTTTTATCTCTTTAAAAAATAAAATAAAAATATCATAAGCAGATATATTCTTAGAAAAAGTGTAAGTAAATTGAATGGACATCCTAGTTAGTTAGTGACATTGTTTTTGAATATTGGAATAGACATAAACGTTTTTCCCAAGATATCTTTAATTTTATTCTACGTAAATAGATTGAACCCCCTTTTTAAGTTGATCACTTATTCTTTTTATGAACTAATTTAAGCCCCATTTTCTAGTTTCATGATCATCTCAATTTTAAATAAATTTTTAATTGATGCAATTTGTAGATAATATATGAAGATATTGCTTGAGCTTTAATTAAGGAGTTACTGATTTGGATCCTCTCTAGTTCACATGTTTTAGTATTTTTTCTGTCTCAATTTATGTGACGTAGTTTGATTGGGTACGATATTTAAAAAATATTTTCTCTATTCCTATTTACTTGTCAAATATTTTCTAATTTAATTTTTTTTTTACTTGTCAATTTTGACAAATCAAAAAAGGATAATTATTTTCTTCTCATTTTACCCTCAATTTATTAACATTGAGTTAGTGTCTTTGAAAAATGTGATGAGTAATATGTTTGAAACTCTATTAATTAATAGGAGTAAAATAATAAACTCACTATACCAATCGTTATTTTTTTAATAAGTGTGAAGTCAAAATTTGACAAATAAAAAAAAACAGAGGGAGTATAGGAAGACTTTTCAATGTTCAAAAATTACCCTTCAAAAGAGTACATATTTGTGGATTTTTTATTAAATAAGTGGGATCCAATATCGTTAATTTTTTATTTTTGGAAACTCCAAAAATAACCTGCACTCAGCTAGAATTTTTGCTACAACCTCTACCCTAACATAACATGGATAAATTATTGATAGTAGTATTAAATATTTACCAAATAAAAAAAATATATCATTTTTAGACCGATTAAAAAGAAAAGTTGTTATAAAAATTGAAAGAGGGGAGTACAAAATCTCTACGTAATAATTTAAAAGTCAATAGTTGCATATGACTTACCCTAGTAGCCCTGAGAGAAATGCTTGCACAATAACCATCCAAGTTAGTTTTGGCCGCTTATTCCTACAAAAAAAAAAAGAAGTAACCAAAAACAATTCAACAAAATATTTTTGGGAGCCGCAATTTCAAAAATTAATTGAGCCTCAATACAAATACTGATGAAAAATAACAAAAAAAGGTACTATCTCATTGACACCAATATGCATTATGGTGGAACAGTTTAGAATCCCATCATATTTAACTAGAAATTTTAAGTTCAAACCTTTATGAATGAAAAAAAATCTAGTTAAAAATATTTTATTTAAAAATTAATTTAAATACGTAAATTTAAATTTAATCGGATCGAAAGTATGTCGTTGACTTCCAAGAACGCTCATGTAATCAAAGATACATTCATCATCACCAATAAAAAAGGGACAGATAATTATTTTGAAATTGAAAAAAAAAAAGAGAATAAAAAGGACAAACATAATATGGTGGAGCAATAATGAAAAGTGCATATAATAGACTTGGTGGGGTCAAAAGAGACACTTAAGAAAGATAGGGGCAAATATTCTTTTCTCAACAAGTCATGTACTAGATGAACATATATACCCATAAGTTTTTATTTGTAGTTTTTAAGCATATATCACTACTTAAAAAAAACTTTTTCTACTTAGAAAATCTTTTTTAATTGGTTTATCGTTAACTATTCCTTCCGTTTCATTTTATGAGGTAGAGTCGAGTATATTAATGATCAAATTATTCTATTTTTGGAAAGAATTATTTTTTTCCCCTTTTGGGGTGAAGGTGGTATTGCATCGTGTCTGTGATACCTCAACTATTTTACTAGGTATCTTTTATCTATCAGTAAAAATATTAAATAATTTTGTCAAAATCCAGATGTTGAATCTTCCATTTTTATAAATTAAAATTTATATTTAGAAATATCATAAAAGAAATAGTATTAAGTAAAAAATGCTATTATAAAATTCAAAATTTCTTAAAAATTTGTGGTCACACAAAATTCTCATGAACTTTTCAAATAGAAATAGTATCACATGGAGTGGAACAACGGGAATATCTTACTTTACTTGACATTTTTTCTTGCATGATTAGTATCGTACTTAAATTGTTGTAAAATAAAAGACATTTCATAGGATTATACAGACACACCAACCACAAATGCCCAAATTTATGGATTTGTTCAATAAGAAGGAAAATAATTCTCGTCAAAAATGTTTATTAGGAAAATCATATTTTCTAGAGAAAATAATTTAAAAAATTTTTAACCAACAAAAATGTGAATTAAAATCATTTTCCAAAAAATCGTCGAAAATATGAAATTTCTGACAGAACTGTCATTGAAAACATCTTTGACGAGCCAATTTCCTACGGATTCCGTAGCATTCTTTTAGCTAGTCGTATTGTCATATTTTTTAGCAAGGATTATATAAATTCATAGTGTTAAGAGCTAATTACATTCTATCTCTACTCTTTTTTAAATTACAAAAATTCCTTAAATTTGGTGAAATCCGGATACATCTCAAAACGTCCTAATACATCCCATAAAGTGATGTATCCAACTGATATATCGTTTAAAGTGATTTATCAGACTGATACATCGCGTAAAATGATGTATTTGACATCCTGATATATCACATAAAGTGATGTATCCGATCGATACATCCGTAAGGTGATGTATTCGAGAATAAGAGAGAATAGAGATTTTTGCAATTTTTTCGAATGGTAGAAATTTTTAGAGAATATGGTAAAATAAGTTGTGTATTTAAGTAATTTTTTCTATTTTGTACCCCTCTCCAGAAAGGCAGAAACGTCCACCATTTTGCTCATTTGATGGGCGTTGACCATCGAAATTTTATATGGAAAGAAAGCAAGTGAATGAATTACGTACCATTCAATAACTATAGCAATTGGAGCAAGAAATGCAGTAGCAAAAATCCATCTATAAGCAACCATAACTCTCATAGTCATTCCATCATCTGCTGCCACTTTTGACAATACAATATTTCCTCCTAATAATATTGCTGCCAAAGTCATTGCTCCTACATGTTTCACTCTTTCAAAACCTGTATAATTCTCAATTAAAGCCATAATATATTAATTCCCACAAACTTAGAACAACAAGAAGAAAAAAAGAGAGTGAGGTATTTTTTTTTGTTTTGTTTTTGAGAAGTACAAATTAATGGTACCAAATGAGCTATTCTTTGTCCCTTTTTATTAGAGAAATTGCGTGTTCATGCAGCACAATATGTTACTTTTTTTATTTTCTTGCATGCATGTACCATCTTGTAGACAAGTCATGTCTTATTCTACTTTAATTTTATTATTTTTCTATCATTTAATAAGTAAAAGCTTTATGGTGGAATAGCTAGTCTTTTTCGAAGGGGATCTTTACACTTAAGCTTATAATGACACAATACACAAACATGTATGTTTGGTGGACCACTCCATCCCCTTGTACTGTCCTTCTCTAATGCCTTTATTATTTTCATCATTTTAATTTGTTTGTTCTATTTTAATCTGCCATGAAATTTAATAAAATAAAAAAAACTTTTAAATCTTATAATTTTAAATTAAAAATACATAGATCATGTGAATTTAAATATGTCACATATAAAAAATTAAAATTATAAAATATCATTAACTCCCCCTCTCTCCTCCTCCCCCCTCCCAACACCCCAACTTGTGTGCTTTAATTTCCCATATTTCAATACACATGTTTTCTTTAGGTGATTGACTCATAGGGCGGCAGTAGTTAGCCGTTGCTGGCGGCAAATGTCACCCTTTCCCGAGGTTAATTAATAGTAATAATTGATTACCTTTTCATTTTATTTCACATAAATTATGTTTTACATAATCAAGAATTATTTCTTTCTCATAATTACCCTTGTTTCAATATAGGGAAAATATATGGAGTCTTACACCACTTAAGAGTCACTTGTTTCTTCAAAGTATTTAATTGGTTTTTATTTCTTCCTCTATTCCATATTAACTAAATTTCTAAGGTAATGCACACATATTAAAAAAAAAATTAAGAATAAAATTTGAACCATATTTTTCTATATTATCCTTTTATTTAATCAACCTTAAAAAGATGATTAAATGTAAAATCATAAATACAAGTAGTCCTTTATTGGAGTATAACTTTGTAATTAATGTAGTTTAACTCCCAGAAAATTACAAAACTTCATTAATGAAAATGGTAAACATGGAAGAAGTTTTAAACATTTCTCTTGAATTTTGAACAATTCAACTATTTTGAACAATGAAAAAAACTCTAGAAATCCAGTTAGTATGGAATAGAAGGAGTATTAAAGAGTGTGAACAAGCTAAAAACATCATTTATTTTGAAATAGAGGGAATCTAAGGCAATGACAAAGTCGAAATTATCATTAAAAAAATTTGAAATATTAAACAATACATCTATTATATATACGTGAAAAATAGTTTTAACCTTGAATGTATAATGTAATGTTTTACCCAAGGGAGTTCAGATGAATCCCTTCCTCTCACCAGGCTCTGCTCCTAATCTAAGGTGCGTTAAGTATTTGAATTTTATAAATTTGATTTTGAAATTCAATAACAATTTATTTAATTTATTCAGTTCGAAATCTATATTTAGAGTTTATTGGATTTATTAACACATGTACAGGATGTATAACAAAAGTTCATCCTGGTAAACGAACCCATAACTAATGCACTAGGTATGTCGCTGATTTACCCTAGTATATCATCAATCTACATTAAATATAAACAAGTACATACCCAAGATTATCAAATAATCAAATAGTATTAAAGAAAAATATTCATTTTATCGATCGGGTGTATAATTTAATTGATTAAAGCCCAAAAAGAAAGGAAAAAACAAAACATGGACATCTTTTTAGACATTGGGTATGTTGGTAGCCCTTAAAAAGCACATTTTTCAGTATGATCCGTATCTTCTATGGGTACCCTTCAAAAGCTTGGCAGTTGGCAAGGATATCTCTTGATTTGGTATCCTGTCACCTTTCAGATTTCGATATTCAAATAAAAAAAAAATGACCGCAATTTTTTATATATTTTTCTTTAATATCTTGAATTATTATTTTGATTTGTAGTGTTTTTTACATAGTTTATAAATATATAAATTTATTTTTAAAAATATAAAGATTTAATATTTGAATTCACAATCAAAATTGAATTATTTAATTCTCGAAATTTGAACGATGTCAAATAAATTAGTACAGAGGGAATAGTATCATAACTTTTATTTTGAGTGGTGGGTGAATAGGGAACAACTTTAAGAAAAAAACAATTTATTTAATTGATACTTAGAACATAAGGCAAATTCCTGGCAATTGGCAAGCACGTAGGGTAGAAGCAAAAACCTCGCAAGAAAAACTGGGATTACAATAAGCCAGACAGCAATTAATGTGGTTTGTATAATTGTATAGTTGCATTATATTGTGATCAATAATTAAGTGGTTAAGTTATCATCAACATTAATTGAAAGATTCTATATATCTTTTGTCAAAAAGGATGATCATCTCCCACTTTAGAAATAATGTATTTTTATTAAAATTAAGGAATCTGAATATATCTTTGAATATTTGAATCTGAATAAATAAAACTTGTTTAAGATATTGTAGTAAAACTTGAATATTATATATTCAAGACTTTATTTTTTCTACATGCATCTGAATATATATAACTTGTTTTAGTTTATCTAATATGAAAAATTAAGTTAATCTATCTAGTACTATTGATAAAATATTTTAAAAAAAAGTTATATCGTGGTTGGTAATTGTGTTGTCTAGTGATGTGATTGTAGTGCCGATTGGAGATGGTATTGATTAATGATATTATAGGTAGTAGTTAGTGGTGATGCTGACTGAAACTAGTGATTGATAATGCCGGCTAACAGTTGTGGTCGATGATAGCGATAGAATAAGGAGGTGGATTACAATGGTTAGCGATACATAGTGACGACTGATGATAGTGATTAATGGTTAATTAGATGGTTAGTGATGATAATTATAAATAGTGACTAGTAGTGGTGACAACAGGTTATAGTGATGGACAACAATTATGATTGTGGGCAGTGACTGGTGGGATACAATGGCGATAGTTGATAATCATGGACGATGGCAGTAGAAATGATATTAAAGATAGAATTGGTGAAGTGTTATATCTTTGTAGAAATTCTTGAATAGTTATTTAATCATATTAAGATTTAGTTATTGATCTTAATGATTCATATCAATTCATACCTAGTAGTTATAACATAGAAAAAATAAATACACTTAATAGTTAAGATCTAAATAATTAAAAATTCAAACATAATAAATAAATAAATTAAATAATTGAGATCTAAATAATTAAGATAAGATCCTATTAAGTATAAATAAATGTGGCAAATAATCTTTCTTATTTTTAAAATCATAAATTCCCCTTGTTGAGTGTAGGTAGATAGTTATCGCCATCATGTTTATTCATCCGTCTCAATTTGTGTGACATCCTTTGTCTTGGCATAAAGTTTATGAAAAAGAGAAAAATATTTAATTTTATGGTCTAAAACAAACCTTAGACATCCATATAACTATAAATCATTTTATTAAGGACAATAGATGAATTTTACAATTAAATAATTTTAATTACTCCATTAAACAAAAATTAAAATGAGACGGAGTAAAAAAGACAATATATCACATAAATTGGAATAAAAAAAAGTAATTAATGAGGAATTTGTAAAATAATTAATCTAAAAAATTAAGAAAAAGATAAGATTTATGTCTACTTGAAGCTAGCATACATTGAACAGAGTTGTTGTACAGAATTTTCTTCGTGGTACCCATAATTTGGAGCATCATGTTTTTATAGTCGTAGTAGTTGATAGAGAATGCACCCACAGAAAAAATATAGCGGAAGGGAGTGGTGTTGTGGCAGTGGGGATATAGTGGGAAAATGGATATATTTTGTCTCAACACTACAATAATTAAAAAATTTAAAGATAATTATTTAGAGTCAATAATATAATTGTCGTTATATCATATTTAGTGATAAGAACAATTATGAATATTTATAATCAACACTCTATATAAATGTTGTTAAGTTTTAGCGAATATGGATGCAGTGACATTAACTCAATTGCTGCTATGTGTTTTTGGAACAATAAAACATTGCTGCTTAAAGGAAAATTTATTACTACTTACAATGGTGGATCCAATATTTTCATTAAGGGGGGGTCGAAAAATAAAAAAGATAGGGTTTGAGATATTTGAGATTTGAACTTTGAACCTCAATCATGTGAATTTTGAACTCCTTCGATCACTAAGTCAATCTCTAATCTTATATTTAAAAAGTTTAAAATCTATATTTATATACATAAAAAGAAACTAAAAATAACTTATGTACACCGTATCATATAATTTTTTATCGAAGAGATTCGAGTGAACGCCCTCGCGGTTGGCTACTAAATATCTCTTTTGTTTTTGCTGTAGTGCAAGTATGTCAACATAAGATGAAAAAAAAATGAAAGAAAATGTGAACATAAGACATGAACTAATGTTGGAAAGATTCCAAGTTTCCCACGTTCTCCGTATGCTTATTGGAGAGGAATCTTAAAGACTAGTTTTCCAACCTTCTTGGTTTAATTTCTAAAGTTAATGGACATAATCATGTTAAATTATGAAATAAAACAAAAATTGGAGTAAGTAAGATGTGATCGATCTTGAGGTATTTGGTTATAATGTGATTATTTTAAAGAGTCATGTTAATTAATTCAATGTGTTACAAAAAAATAGTCTAATTACATGAGAAATGAGGATTAACTGTCAATTACGTAACACTTATAAATAAAATTCTATGATCATGTAAGTTTATCTATCTATCTATCTATCTATCTATCTATCTATCACTACAAGAAATAAGACTTATTGTGGCGCCATATGTCGCTACAAAATGCTCCACAGTCGCCGCTAAAGATATATAGCAGCGACAATTGCTCCGTTCGTAGTAGTTCCATAACTAAAGGTTATTTGTGACTATTAAATAATATCGCCACAATAAAAAGTCATCTGTGGCGACATAATTTGTCACAATATATAAACAAATATGCCACAAAAAATAATAATTTACAACACAAATATTTGGAAAGTCGCTCCTAAAATATGACCTTTAGTGGCGATATAGTTGCCACAAAAACTTATAGTTGCCACAATAAAAAGTCATCTGTGGCGACATAATTTGTCACAATATATAAACAAATATGCCACAAAAAATAATAATTTACAACACAAATATTTGAAAAGTCGCTCCTAAAATATGACCTTTAGTGGCGACATAGTTGCCACAAAAACTTATTAGCTAACTGTGGCAACTTTTATGTCGCTCCTAAAAGATGACCTTTAGTGGCGACATAGTTGCCACAAAAACTTATTAGCTAACTGTGGCAACTTTTATGTCGCTAATAAATATTGATATTAATTAGTAGCGTCTCCTATCGCTACACTTAATTAATTAACATCGACTTCTTCCACCGCAAAATCCACTAAATATCAGTGGCAACTTTTATGTCATTGCAAAAGGTAATATTCATCTTGTTACTAAAGAACAATATTTAATGTTTTAAAATCAAATTCTCTAAAATTAGTATATAGAGATTAAAAATATCTAATAGTATTTCACAAAATTAGAACAAAAGCATTTCCTAGTACGTACATATTAGCTAGTACTTCGGTTATCATTGTATCTATATACATATGATAACAAGAAAAAATTTAGTGTATGCATATACATATATCTGATCGAAAAGCAAAAACTTCCATTTCACGCCTTCAAACTACCTCTTGATTGGGCCCCATTGCATAATAACCTTGTCCCTGAAAATAGAAAAACACACAATCAATTTCTTATTCGCATAATCCAATCAAATGACTCGAATGAAATTGGTACTTCAAGGTTGTTTTCAGGGGACGAGACAATTCCTATACCAAGTTTGACGATGATGTGGTCGAGCAAACTCAATTGGGGACACGGATCAGTACAATAGCCATAGATATTAATGAAGAGGAATCCAGCAAAATCAACACTTCAGTTGGATTCGGCATCTCTAAAGCAATGGAAAACTTTCCAGAAAATATTTCAGTTGTTGTATTTATCTAATAACTAGTCCAACTTTCAATGTAACTATTTTCTACATTAAGGTAACAATTTATTATATTCCAAAGGAGCAAGAGTACCTATTGCATTCTAGTCATAATAGCAACCATTTGTTCTTGGAACATCTTGTCTACCTCGCCTTTCATGTGTTCACGCTCCTCTTCCAATTTTTTATGCAAATCTTCTTTCATATTCTTTTTTAAATCAGCAGTCATTTGTTCACGTTCTTCCAATACAAACATGTATTCCAAGAAGCAAACTTCCCTGCAGATACATTGTCCAAATACAGTCATATGCTTGAACATACACAACATTTCTATAATTTTCAGCAACTACCACAAGAAACTAAGGGCTACATCAAGTTGGACAAGCTAGGGATGACAAGTTTTAGAAGAAGAAAACTAAAGAGGATCAAACAACCTCCTTGAACTCTTCTTACAATTTTAGTGTTCTAACTTCTTCTTCTTCAATTTGGATGTCTCTATTTCATAACTATATCTACTTTGAAGATTTAATAGTTAGGACCTTTGTTAAGGGGAGAGTCTCCCTCGTTTATAGCTTTTCTAGACTAAAAAACTTATCATTTGAGATAAGGACTAGAGTAGGTATTTCTTCTTTGTTTCTGCTGTGCAGGTACATTGCAGACCTGCAATACTTGATCCAGCACTTGGAATTCCTCTTTTGTTTGCTTCCATTGTGCAGGTACATTAAAGTGCTGCAACACTTGATGACTTTGTTGTGGAATTACAGCATACATCTAGAACCTGCAGGTTGATTTAGCATGGTGCAATGAAGTGGATTACTACATCAACATCTAAGTTTACTGAATAGTTGCAACATCCAACAACAAATACCTCAACTACACAACCATGTACACATCTACAATACAATACACCTTACAACAGTCATACTCATCTTCACCTTCAGAACCTGCAGAAATATGGGGCAGAAACTAATCAGCTCACAGGTTCTATACCGCTATCAATTATCAATATTTCCACACTCGAGACTATTGAATTTTCCAAAAATAGTTTATCTGATAATCTCCGCTACTGATTTGTGTGATCATCTTTCAATACTCAAAGGGTTTTCTTTTTCTTTAAATAAGCTACAATGTCATATGCCACAAAGCTTGTCAAGTTGTTAATTGGTCAACTCCAATTAACTGTTAAAAGAGGTTTTACAAGAACAAAACAACAACAACATCATTTTTCTAGTTTAGCCTCCTAGTTTAGCATAATGAAAAATATTTACCATAACAAAATCATACAAAATTTTGCTGAAAATAAAGACAACATCACTTTTTCTTTTCTCTCTTGGCTGTGCAGGTACATACAAACCTGCAACATATCAACCATCAATTGGAAGGCCTTTTAAATGTGCATCATGGTACAGTAGTGGCATGATACAATACTTGAAAACCTGGACCTTGCCTGGGAGATGCAAGTATGATGCAGAACTGCAACAATGGAGCCAGCAAACTGAGGTGCAGGTTGTTGCAATGCAACCTCTTGTTGGTATATTGTACCTAGTACATGTGCTTGCCTTGGCTTCTTTTGGTGCAGGTACAGGATGCGGCAGGTAGTTAAGCAGCTGCAACTCTTAAACCATCCAACATACAACATCCAACAACAACAACATCATTCATCAACAATTCCAGCAATCTACAGCACACAAGGAACAAATCCAAAGTACAAGTTACAGCAGCCTGCACTTTTGTTTGCTAGCTTGTGTAGGTTGCTTGGTTGTGCAGTATCTAAGAAGATGCAGTGGGATTTGGAGAGCAAGGGCATAATGCTGAAGGTTTCTACAACAAGATACACTAAGAAGCTCCAACACATGAACCACCAACAACTCAAGTGATGAAACAAGATGAAGCAGCTAATCAGGAAGCTGCAAACATCTTCAAAGCAATATTTCAGGTCTTTCCTCTCTTGTTAGTTTGTGTTGGTTCTTTTTGGTCTTGTTTGCTGGTTTGTGCAGGTATACCACAGTACAAAACCTGGAATGATTCAACACCAGTAAGAACAAGAGGAGCAACAACTTTTTGGTTTGGTTGGTTTGTTTTTTATGAAGTTGCAGGTTGCTGGAATAGAGGCAGACATCAACAACAAAGCCATCAGAGATACTGCACCTATCATCTGCTCAAACTCTCAACACTCAAGACAAGCTGCAGTACTTATGATTTTTTCCAATGTGCATTATAGCACATTGGCAAACTTTGCAGATGGAGAAATGCAGCACATCCAAAGCTACGGAATTGATGTACCTCCCACATTTGGGGAACCCAAGAAGTTGCGGCTTGAATGGATAATCGAAGACGTTAGTCGAGTGATCTTGAAAATCTAGCCATTTTTTAAATTCCTTCAATGACGAACACACTATTCATATCCAAATCAGCAACATCATGACAACATATACTTGCCTTGCATGACGCACTAGCATTACATGGACAAACTCGGTATGAAAAGATTAAGAAGGACAATAATGACACAATCGCTCTCGATCCATGAAAATGGGAAGTTTCGTATACTTGCTCTACTTCGATTTAGCTATTTTTAATGTAGCTTAGTTGAATAGGACTAGTGTAGGGTTTTTTCTCGTATTTACATGAAAAGAGAGAGTCTCCCTCATATACGTTTTTCTTAGTCGCATTGTATCGAGAGGAGTCCTCTCATAGGTTTATCACTTTTCCACCTAGTGTTCGGGGATGAGTTGGCATACCTTAGTAGGTTAGCCGACTTATGAACCACCTTAAGTTCGGAGGTAAGGTTTATGTCCCCCTCTGTGTATTTTTATTATTATTTTTATTTATGATAAGGCTTGGGGGTGTTGCTCTACCCTTAACTGTGCACGAGAGGTAGGAGCCTCGTGTAGGGTCTGTTTCCAAAAAAAAAAATATATATATATATAGTAATGATTTTTTGTATTTACTTTATCTCACGAATATTTTTCAACCACTTCATATGTGTCATAAACAAAATAAGATTTAAAAGATCAATCCAACAACATATATGAAGCAAGTCACAAAATAATTGTCAAAAAGTAAGAAAGAAGAATTGTCAAGAAAAAGAGAAGACTATTTAAGGAGGAGCAAGCAAGTACCTGTTGCATTCTTGTCTTAATAGCAACCATTTGTTCGTTTAACATCTTTTCCTATTTGTAGAGGCCATTGACTTGGGTTACATGATTGTCCTATCTCTAGAGATACCTCGGTAATCCCTATTAGTTGTATTTGTGGGTAGATGTCATTTCCAAATTTCCATGTCCACAACTTCTCACACCTTTCTTGATTTTACCTCGTCCTACTTCTTTCATTTCCTACAACATCAGATAAACATAGGAAAAGGAGAAGCATCAGAATTAGAAATCAATAAGAAAGCCTAAAATATATATCTACCTGTCGGAGAAAATATCAACTCATATACATGAGATAAAAACTAATAGACAGCGTGCAGTCAAGAACTAGATTCTTTGCTTCTCTTTTACTTTAATGTGTCACAGGCAAGCACCTTTTCATCATGAAAAAGAATCATATTTCACCTCAACAGTATTATGTCAATTAAAGAGAAACTCAAAAGCTGTTATAGATCAAATATATGTGTCATTTATTCTCCCAAATTTTAAGTTTCCTAAGCTATTGAAGAAGCAAAAAAGAGTAATAAAAAAAATACAAGGACATAAATGTTAAGACCGATATTGTTGAGATAATGATGGTTTGTGAGAAGCCTTCCATGCCGATATGGACACAAGAAATGGGTTATTTGGGGTTAAGGACCATTCTAGAAATAGTTGAATTAACGATCAAAAGCTTGGGCAAATACTTTTTAATCTAAGCTTTCATATTGCATAGTTGTAAGTACTTCAGATATAAGGAGTCTAAAAAGAGCCAATTCTTTGAACATTATTATTTCATAGAGCTCTAAGCTTAACTATGCATGCAAGTATGATCAGGAAAATCAAAGTGCAAAGTTATTTCTATCATGAAGTAGCTTGTTAGTATGCCACTAATTATCAATTTTTAACTCTAAAATCAGTAATTTAGTACCAAGTGAAGACAAAGAAGAATTGCATTCTCATGGTCTAGGGAACAGATGCAAGAAGATTTAGAACAAAAGAGGACTTTACATGCACATGGGGTGAATAATTAAGGCTAAAAGTCAGAGGACTTTGTATATCAAAGTTAGACCATTTTGAAAATTTAGTCTTAAAGTATTAAAACTGAACAGATTATAAATAACAAGTATTCATTGTTCTAAAGGATCCCTCTTGATATTAAACAAGAACGGTGTGGGATCCCAATTATTAAATTGCAAGATGACATAAATTTACATCCCTAAATCAGGTATATTTACAACAAGTGAAACAATAGCAGAACTGAATGTTAACAGTTTCACACATCTACTGAATGAATGGATATGATGGTCGTTAGTTTATAGAACAAGGTCAACAAAAAATGTACACTCTTCAGCAAATAACTCTATAATTGACATCCTCAATAACTGATCAGCAAGATGAAAAGTGACATATCCATCAGATTTTATATAATCCAGTGGTCAACATTGAGATATTATAAAGAAAATCTACCAATTGAAAGTAGTATAATAATTGAAAGCAGAAAGACTAGTAAAATATAGAAATTATTTCTCCATACATCCTTAAATGAAAATTATAATTTGGTAAGTCGGTATTTTCTTGATTCTTTTGACTTATATAAGTTGTGCAAACTAATTCAAATTAGGATAACACGGTCAATAAAAATAATTATAATGTGATAATGTAAGATTTGCATAGCTTAGTGAATTGATTAATCATAATTGAATAAAGGTTGCCAGCCAGTAAATACTTCCTAGAGCTAAGCAAAAATGATCAATACTTCCTACTCCTACAATTTTGCTAGCTTTTGTTATCAACAGGGTGAACTGGACTAAATTTTTAGTTCAATGGTTAAAGCATTACACTAATCAACAAAAGAAAAAAACAAAAGACCAGTCATTATTTTCCTTACGGAAAAAGTTATCAAACTCACCAAATGTAAAATCTAGAGTGCTAATTAGCGCCTTATTACAAATAAAATGGACACAAAAACACACCACCAATCAAAGTTGGTGCTCATAAGTTAATAAAGCAATAAAAAATTAGTTTTACCCATCTCTTTCAAGAAAAAATGCCCATATTCTGCAAATTAAATACTTCAATAACTTTCTTACTACTCAATAATTGAAAATCAATATAATACATCATCTTCAAAACTAAAAATTGGTAATTTTTACAAGAAAAAGGTGATTTTTCGCTGCATAAATCAATAAATTCAAGATACCCAATGTACTATGAATATGCAATCACAATAACAACATCAAAAGATCTAAAATTTCAAAAGGAAACTTTCAGCTTACTCAGAGGGAGTAAACTCATAGACGACAGTCAAGACCGAGAATTAATAAAATACAAAAAAAAATAGAATAAACATGAGTTATACCTTCAAAAACATCGAACAACTTCAAATCATCGAAACTTAGAACAACTTTAAACCCCCGCAATGATTTTCAAGAATTGAACTCTCTTCCTTCCTCCTTCTACTCGACTTGTATATATTTTTGAGTGGTTTGAAGGAGTGGAAGGTGAATGGAAAAAACTACCACTGAAAAGAATTAGGTAAAAAAAATACACCTGATGGAGTCACAATTTTAAATTAGGGCTTTTGGGTTTCTTAAATTTAAACAACTCACTTGTTAGAGGCGATACAGCTAAAACCTTGATCAATATATTTCTGATTGTAGAGAAATTGAAACCCTCAAAAAAATCTAAAGGTAGGTTCTAAGAAGATTTAATTTAAGAGAGAAGGGAGAAAAGTTTGTAGAGAGATGGAGAAATAAAGAAAATGGAAGAAATAGGATACACTGCTATTATTTTAATTGAATCATTTTCTTTTATTTTAAAATTAAATTAAACCTTCAGTAGCATTAATTACAAGTTGTCACTGAAAATTTGGAGCAATAGTGGCGACCAAGTCGCCTGTGTAAATATTTACCAGCAATTATTTACAGGTCGCCACTGAACATTTGGAGCCAAATTTTTGGGTGCTAGCGGGAATTGAGAATTGAGTATTAGTGACGCCTTTTAGAGGCAACCTAAGATTACTTGTCACTAAATATTTTTATATTGTAGCGACTTCAGTTGTTGCCATTGAATATGTAACTTTTGTTGCAACACTTAGAGTCACTACTAAATGTCGCCACAATAAGTCCTGTTTCTTGTAGTGTATCTATCTATCTATCTATATATATATATATATATATATATATATATATATATATATATATATATATATATATATAGAGAGAGAGAGAGAGAGAGAGAGAGAGACTAGTGGCAAATTCGGCTAAGGTATTGGAGGCATATGTTTGATCTATTTTGAATTTAAATTAGAAATAGTGTTGTTAGAATATGACCGTCGTAATACTAGTTATTTTCAGATAAGAATTGTTGTAAGCATCTGCCAGGCACATGGTCGGTTATAATTATTGTAACTGCCTTATGCAAAGATTTTAAAATGGGGCAGAAATTCGATTAAGGCATCAAGAGAGTGTTCTGAGCCTTAGTCAAATTCGTAAAAACTTTTTTTTGTTGTATATTGATATTAATAAAGGTTGGAAAGAGTTTTCGTACGTTCTGTGTGTTTGTTAATGTCACGACCTGAATCGTAGTTATTTAGGTGAGGCAAATATTTTGTGATTCAAGTTATTTCAGAAAGACACTATCCCACCACAGTGGGAATATTCCCACCACAGCGGTGTTGCCATGGCTGGATGGGACCCGCCATAGCTGATGCCACATGACAAAATTAAAAGACACAATTTTTTATTTTATTTTCTTTCCCTTAAGTGCCAAAATAGATGAGGATCACCCTACAAACCCTTAAAAAGCTGGTCTAAGCTTGGAAGGGAGGGAGAAAGATATTTCTAGTGCAAAGAAGTGAATTTCTAGCATGTCTTCATCATTCTCTTTCTGTAAGCCAGGAATCGTACTACAATCCTTCTACAGCTGCTTGACGCTCAAGTAGGCTAGGTTTTCTTAATTGAGTAGTTGTAAACATACTCCTAGCGAATATTATATCGTAGATCGATGGGAGATTTCATGCCTAGTCCTTCGGGCATAAAGTTTGAATGGCTAAATTATTGTTATTGTTGTTTAGGACAGTAAGGTATGAGGCAGGGCATGATTTTTCTGTGACTAGTGGTACTCGTCAACTCTTTAGATGTTAAACTTGATAATCTATGTTGAGAGGGCTGCTGACTCTTGCTAGTCTAATAATAGAAAAATAGTTGGGCTGTAATGAGATCCTGAGACTTATAGATTATAAGCTATTAATGTGTATAGAGGTATATGCATGTATGTATAGTTGTGCGTGTTCATGATAGCTACTCTCTGTAAAAGTACTTGAGTAATGTGTATTCATGTAATAAAATGATGAATGTGAAATGACTTATCATAATTAATTGTATGCAATGATTCTGTTACTTGATTGTACAAGTATGTGAACTATTCATTGTTGATTGTGGTTGTTGGATAGGGTACCACGCCGGTATATATTGGATCGGGTGTCATGTTGACACATATTGGATCAGGTACCATGCTGTTACATGTCAGATCTAATGTCATGTAGACTCATATTAGATCGGATACCACGCTGGTATATATTGGATTGAGAGTGACGCCGACACACTAACTATTGGATCGTGTGTCATATTGACACACTAACTATTTGGGTGCGGGTTCCATGAAAGGACTAAGTATGGGTTATGGTTCCTTGTGAGAAACAATTGATTATTGTAATTGTGATTAATCATGCCCATTATGTAAACTTATTCAAGTTAAGGAGTGAAAGTCTGAGTGATGCTATAATATGATATGATTGTGTATCCTGATTATATGTGTGATGATAGAAGAACTGACAAAATTATAATCGAGCATGCCCATCATATTTAATTATTGATATAAAAGGACAGAAGGTCCAAGTGTTATCAAGTTTCATACTTTAGTGATGTCATGTGTGTTATTATGTTGTGGTTGCTCGATGCGTCCGTACCATAGGTTTGGGGTCATGGGTATGATAGTGGAAAGCAGTTATTGTGTCGTTAAGTGAGATTAGTGATTTAGAGTCAGATGTTGTTGGTGTTCTGTTGGTGCGTGTTAATGGGGGTTTGAGAAAGGATTCAGAGATTCAGTCTCCAGACAGGCTGCCTTGGAAGGAGTAATCCCATTATGAAGAGGCCGCTATAGCGATTTAGATTCCATCATGACGGACAAGTACGGTTAGGAGAGAAGCCTTAGACCACCTTAATATTTCTCTCTTGCAAGTGAGATGCTAATTAATCTAAGGCCAGGTGTTGGTGTGAAAGCTTAAGGAAACTAGAATGATTAGATAGAGTTAGTGATGGCCCGTGGTTCAAAAACTTCTTTATGTGGTAGAAGGGTTAAGCTATGATCGGATAAGTGCTAGGGTCGAAGAAAACTGGAAGGTTAATGGGGATGATAAAAGTTGGTGCATAAAGGTTTGGAGGGTGCATTTTCTTAATTGCATGCTTTCTTCTTATTGATTGCTTTATATTATGCGGTGGAATTCAGGTTGACCAATGATGCCTATCAATACGTGTTGTTTGTACTGATACTATTTTCTCTATGCCACTTGGCATAGTCTGACTACAAGATCAGTGATATTTCATAGGCGAGGGCGATGATGATCTCTGACAACTTCTACTCTTCCTTCTTTATTGTGAGAGTTGTCTTTATTTTAATTATACACTGTATTCTTATAAGCTCTTGTACCTGTTTAGACTAGTTTCTTTGTTGGGGGGGAGGGAGTTAGAATGCTTTTTGTAATTAACCTTAGAGTTTTAAATTAATGTATGGTAACTTCATGACTCTTTTAGGCCATTATTTCGTATTTCATTAAACTTTCTCTTATAATAACCGGTTAGGGATCAAGGGTTCTCCTACTTAGGTGTTAGAGTAGGTGCTCGCATGCCCCGATAGATTGGATCGTGACAAGTTAATTTGATGCGTTGTCTAAAAGGTAAGATGGTCTAGTACTTGGAAAAATTCGTATATTGTTGTGAGGCTTAAGTTTGTAAGTGTTGGTGTAGGAGAAAAATAATCACCACAAATTATGCGAATTGACAAACATTACTACTATATTATGCTATAAAGGTATAGTTACAATTAATCACAAATTACAATTATAGTTTAACAAAATTTGCTACTAATTTTGAGTCTCACTAAATGAATTTGTATCCGATACAAAAATTCATTCTCGTCCAAATATAGCTACTCTTATACAAATCACAAATTATATCTCTCCTCTCTTCACTCAATGATTTTGCTCTAAAATCTCTCAATCATTTCAAATTTGAATTTTGAATGCTCCATAATTTTTCTTTGTCCCTCCTAATCGTGTCATCTCAATTCTAGGTAACCGCTCAAAATATGTTCCAACTTCTTTTTTTAATTTACTTTTGTATATGTTTATGGTTCTTCGATAAATTCATATAATTTCATCATCAATTTCAATTTTACAGTTATTTCAATAATTTTTCACAAACAATGAATGATCACATTCCATCAGTGAAAATCACTCGATGATACAATTTACATGGCAAAAATATCAATGATCCTCCATATTTGTCTTTGGTTTTAACACAAAATTTGAAAGTAATTGTAGGGTCATGTAACACCCCCAAAAATATTGTATGTGGTGTTTTAATTTTTGACGAAAATGATACTACATCTGTATTTTGGACATAACTTTTCATAGAATAGTCCAAATTAGGTAATTTAAATTCTTGAATAACCCCAACAGCATTACCTACAACTTTCATGAAACCATATCTTAATATTCAGAGGATACATAGGTTAAATAAATTAATTTTTGTAAGATATGGTGCTGTGACGAAATGAAGTATTTGTAGAAGAAAGATTATATCTTATGGTAGGATACTCCAAATTAGTTGATTCTTGAACGAAATGAAAGTATACTTCTAGACATACAATTCATATGAAGACACTAAATCCTAATTAGAAAGTTATCTTGTTCAAACACAGCTCCGAAAAAGGGTATTTCTTTAAAAGAATATTCATCTCACCAACCATGGAAAGATCTAGATTCATTTGACATTAACCATGACATCAATAGTCCTCCATTTGACATCATCCATGAGATCACAATCCTCTATTAAAATTTCAAGATCATCCTTTGTAATTATTTTTATTTATTGTTAGGTCCCTCCTCCACACCTATAAATACTACCTTATTTCCTCATTTTATTCATCAAGCTTTTTCAAGCAACTGTTCTCTGTATACACTTCTTTACTCATTCTCGAATATAGTTTTAATTTTTAGTAGTGTAGAAATACTATTTCGGTAATTCTTATATTTCGGATAGTACACAAAACGCTCCGGCGAGGAGAAAAAGCTAGGGGTTCAAGATTGGTCATTGAGTTCTTCAATTCAGAGTAAAGCTTCGAATTTCATGTATGTAAGACTATTAATAGCATTGGATTGAGTTCGCCCATGCGCTCAATATTTAAATTTATTGTAATTGAGTTATAGTTGAATTTTATCCAAATCTTGAATTCTAAATGAATTAATTCTTCTTCTATTGAGTTAGATATATTTATGCATTGAGATTATTATTATTTTTATCTCTCATATTATTGGAATTATTATTCATAGCTACTTTATCATGAAACCTAATTGATTTGATGTTCATGAATATTTTTACACGTGATTTGAGTAAAGATGTTGGCTTTTAATATTTGTTGACAAAAAAAGTGATTTGAATTAATACTATATATGTATTTTATTGAGTTTTGAAAGAGCAAAAGAATTGAGTTTAAATAAATTTGAGTAAATGATGTTTTGATGAGATGTAAATAATGTTTTGAAGTGTAATGATTAATGAAGAGGTAATACGATGAGTTTGATATTTTTCCAATAAGACTAGATGATGATGTTAATATGAGCATATATTTTGAGAGTTGTATTGAGCACCGAGTTGGGTAAGAGTTTAATTGACTCAAAGCCCAGAACTACGTAGTCAGTGTAGGATGGAGGCTATACCTCTTAAATCCCCAAAAGAGGGTTTCGATGATTGGATCCAAAATGGTGATTTCCTTTACCTTGGCAAGGTATTGGATGGATGTGGCAACGAAATCGCTTCGTTGTATCATCACTAGCTCATAAGTAGTGGTTGTCAGTTAGAGAAACTCCCAACTAAGTAAGCATTGCTTATTATTATTATTATTATTATTATTATTATTATTATTAAACTTGCATTACATATTGATGTTGAGTTATGGGCCGAGTCTTCTTGAGAGGAGTTTCTTGATATTTGTCCTTACTTTCCTGCCATTTTACATACTCGTACATTTTATGTACTGACGTTATTCGACCCGCATTGTTTTATGATGCAAATACAGGTATTAGAGATCCTCAACAGGCACATCGTTGAAGATCATTACTTTCAGCTATTTGGTGAGTCCTTCTTGTATTCAGAGGAATTCTTTATCCTTTTATTATTGTTGAGTATTATGTTTCTTTTGAGGTAGGCATGGAGATGTCATTGGCACCGTCTGATAGTGTTAGAGGCTTTATAGACAGAGTTGGATGATGTAATTGAAGTAGTTTTCCTTTGGAACTACTTCTTCTAAGGATTATTTCTTTCATTTGATGTTGATGATGGCGAGCCCACATAAGTATTCTTATTTTTCACTTAAGTCTTCCGCTGATGAAAGAATGAGTGATGAGACCAAGTGGTTCTCTCGGAGGCCATAGATGGTTTCTTACTATCGGTCACGCCTAGGATACCCTCTCGGGGCGTGACAAATTTGGTATCAAAGCACAAAATTCAAAAGTTCTAGGGTATCTATGATGTCGTGTCTAGTAGAGTCTTGCTTATGGGTGTGTCGTGCACCACACTTATAATCAGGAGGCTATAGGACATTAGGAATTGAGTGATTTACTTACATTTGACACAAACTATGGTGGAAATCAGCAAGAATTCACCCTAGATCGCTTCTGATCTCTTAAGAACGAAGTGGAATGACTAAAAACCGTTATGGGATTTTTCCCCGACTTTAAGTTGCGTTTGTCCCGCCACAGTGAAACCATCCCTCTTTGGCGGCCCCACCCTATGGGATTATTCCCGCTCTGGCCGGATATGCGAAGACAATGAGCTTGTAAATAGTCTTCAAGTCTCTCATATCATAACATACCCTCACCTCAAGACGCCTTAAAATATACCTTTCACGCCAAGTCCAATTTTGGGAGTTTTACTTGCCCGAATGCGATTTCGTAAATCCATATAGGCTCCGTATCGTCTTGGCCATCAGCTAACCCAATCAAATTAAAAATTCAATCCCCCATCCAATTTGGCCTATATTCAATTTTTCCAAATTCACTATCCAAGCTTTTCTTGCCCGAATTCCTTCCTTATTGGCTTACTCGTAATGACGGAAGCAGATCGTTACACACATATATACTCTTGTTTTACCCATTAAATTTAAAATGAATAAGTAAAAGAGAATAGAGGAGAGTAGATACTATCTTTGTACGTAGGTTAAACTTTTTCACCAATATATAAATCCACGAAAAAAATTGTGAAAAATTATGAACTTTATCTTTTTTGTGTTCAAATTAAAAGTTTGTTTGGCTAAAACGACTAAAATCTGTTTATTGTTTAAAAAAGAGTTTTTAAAACAAATACTTCTGGTGAAACGAAATATTGGAGCCAAAAATTTCTTCAAGATATTCATAATTTTAGGAGAAAGGGTGGGTGATAATTTTCAAACTCTGGTGAGCTGTCCATCATCAGTAAAAAGATATTTCCGGCGAATTAGGTTAAAAATACAATTGTAGAGATCTTTTTCCGGCGAATTGGTGTTTAAAATATTATTCACACCCCACAAGCTTAATTTCTTAAGTAAAAAAGTAATATTCGAATAAATAATACTATTTGTTAAATTTTGTACTTTAATTAATTTGATGTAAGTAATTTTTTATAACATTGTGATTTACGTTGATTATAGCATAAGAGTAGTCATGAGTTTAAGTTTATACACTTAACGTAATGATAGTCAATGTTTTGTTGAACGGGAAAATTATCTTTTACCTACAGAAATTAATTGACTTGATTAATCCAAATTTACGATGTATAGGCCCCATAAAATGCTAGCGATTTTTAAAGGCATCAAAATCTCTCCATTTGTATACCTCAAACTCAATATTTTTAATTAATAGTAGAGAGATATGATTCATCTTACCATATTTATTGGTCGCGACATTTTCTTTTCCCCTTTTCATATGTGTTTTTTGGGACATGCTCTTTTAGTGCAATACGCTGAAAAAATATGCCTTTTTGACGCCGGACTTCGTGATTGAGCAGTAGGTGTATACATGAGTCATTTTTGTAATAGTAAAAATATATGTGAATCATTTTTATAACAAGTAGTATATTAACTCTAAATTTCAAAATTGAGGGTGTATCAGACTCTTTTCTCAAAAATTGAGGATATGTCAGTATTTTTTTTCCCGTTATTGGAACAGTAAAATAAAGAAGAAGGAATCTGTGATTAGACAATTTGGGGTATATAAACCTGTACTGAACAGTATATTACTATAACAAGGGGAATAAAAGAATGAATTGTTTGAACATGAAAAACATAACATGTTAGGGTATACCTTTTTATATTTTTTTGTTTGGGTATACATGTTAAAATATGGTGTCGTCTCAAAATGCTTGTTAATGAGACTTGTAAATAGTAGGAGAATTGTTTGTTAGAAAAAGGCCTCAATCAGCATATTTAAGTAACAATATGTACAAGGAAATTGAAAAAATGTTCAACCATGGGAAGTATTAATTCAAAGGAGATTAATGAAAATTGCTAAGCTCATTTACTCATAATAGATGAACCAAAATGTGAATGTGATGCTAGCGTAGGTCCAAAGAGTTTAATTATTTGACGTTAAATTGAAAAGAATTAATGAAGTAAATTTTACCTAAATTTTATAGTGATTTTTCTCAAGTACACTCTATTCTTACTCTTTTAAAAATTATCCAAAATCCCTTGTTTTTGGTGGAATCTGAATACATCACGTACGTCCTGATATATCACGTAAAGTGATGTATCCGACCGATTCATCGCGTAAAGTGATGTATCCGACGTATACATCGCATAAAGTGATGTATCCGACCAATACATTGCGTACATTGATGTATCAGACACTAGGAAAGAGTAGGGATTTGATGTATCCGACAAATACATTGCGTACATTGATGTATCAGAGAATAGGAAAGAGTAGGGATTTTTGTAAATAGTAGGAAAATTTAGAGAATATGATAAAATAAGTTGTGTATCTAGATAATTTTAGCTTAATTGTGATTCTTTCACTTATTTTTTTTATTTTTTTATAAAAAAATTACCAATATATCCTAATTAAAGATGTGATTTATGCCTAGACTTCAACCTAAGAATCTCACTTTGCATCCACATTTTTTGTATAGCATCATACACTTTCTGTCTACCAAATTGTGTGTTCATCTTTCAATTCCTTTTCAGTGCATTTGTTTTATAAAAATCCACTTTCTAAAATGTAAATATCGAAACATATAATCCCACAAAAACTATCATGGGATCCAATTCTACTCTTTTTCTATAACTGTCTCTAATTTATTCTTATGTAAAAATATTAAATAATCTACACGTGATCAACATGCATGCTTGTAGCTCTTAAGGGTACTTTTGAAATTTTGAATTGTTGGAGCTATTATTTTAAATGGCATAAAAAGTATTATTAATAACAATAATTAATAATTTGAAATATTTGAAATACATGTTAAAAAATTGGTTGACTCTTGAAATTTTATCTATGCCACATAAATTGAGACATAGAGAGTAATATATAATATTTGAAAATTATGTAAAAAGTACTATAAATTATAATAATTAACAACTTAGAATATTTCAAAACCGTATAAAAATTTGGATGACTCTCCAAATTTTAACTGTCACATAAATTTCTACTATATAGAGAAGTCTAGAAGCAGACACCTCTTCGTCGACATGCATGCTTCTAGCTGAGGGCATTTATGTAATTTTTATACTTTCTTCGTTTTAATTTATTTATATTATTTTTATGATTCTTTTGGATATTTGAAAATTATGTAAAATAAATCCTATAAATCACGATTATTAATAATTTAAAATATTTAAATTTGAAAAGACATATAGAAAAATCAATTGACTCCTCAAATTTTATTAGTGCCACATAAATGGGATGAAGAAGTAAGATATATTATTTGAAAATGATGTAAAAAGAACTATAAATCAAAATAATTAAGAACTTAAATGTCACGATCCCGACCCGCCGTGACTGGCACCCACACTAATTCTCCGATGGGAGAACCATTACTACAGCCCAACTAACAACAATCACAAGATATACACAATTTTAAAGATGCAGAAGCATGTTTAATCAACAAAACATAATCTGAGTTTTCATAAACTCATAAATATCTAGTAATCAACCCCAAACATGCGAAAATAAAATTATCCTAGGAATTGAAAGTCATTCGTACCAAAACTCTAAAACTAACAAGTCTAGAAAGGAAGTGCAAGTCCCACAAGAAAGTCATTAAGAAATAATCAGTGTCTGAACATCTAGGTCCTGGAAAAAAGACTAGAAATAATAGAAAGAGTCCACGGCAGCCTGAAAGAATAGCTCACCCTTGGACTCGAACACAATCACTCCTCTAGGCGAGGTCTCTACGCAGTCGGCTGAATATGCCCTGTACTCAACAAAGACTAAGTAAGTGTAGTATCAGTACATTAAATTAATAGTGTACTGGTAGAATCACGCGTCTAGCTAGTAAGCGAATCATGGACAAGTAAACTCAACATAATAAGCACATATATAGAGAATAACCTAATCATTTTCACCTAAGTCAGTACTCAACAAGATCATAGTTCATCCATTCCAATACCATGCAATTTTACATAAGGTTCCTCTCACGGGACCTATAACACTTAACTTATGTCGGAACGTGACATTCGATCCAATGTTTATGTCAGAATGTGATACCCGATCCAATTATATGTCGAAACGTGACACCCGATCCAAACATACAAGCAATCACAATTTCACAACCATAGTCAGCATTATTTCACCAAGAATATATTTATCACAAAACAGACCAACAATGGATAATTACACATATTCAATGATATACTTCCCTATTCATATACACACATGCATACTATGAACCAATTTAACAAGTACTTGAAACACATATGGGAAACAAAACCATAATCTACCTCGATATCGAGCTTCAACAACTCTAAAGGGCAAGAGCTTTCCCTTTTCAGGTTCGTTCTAGTTGTTCTTGGTCTAAAATAAGTCACATATATATAAAGAATTAGTATAATGACCTAATTCACATGAATTATAATATAATTCTCCTCCTAGGCCAAAACCCATGATTTTAACCCCATCTAGGGCTAAGTTCCACCATTACCTAACCAAAAACCTTCCACAATGACCACCCATCCTAGTTTATGGGTCTTAGAAATCGAATGATGAGTGTAGGGAGTAGTAATCTTACTTCAAGCATGGAAATCTGTGGAAGAATGATAAAAATCGCTAGGTTGCCTCCTAACGTCTTAAGAATAGTTTTTGTAGAATAAAATCATTTTTGGGGGTTTTTTCATCTTAAGTCGCGACTGTCCCGCTTTGATGGCTCCACTCTGGTGGGACAATTTCTGCTCTGGCGGGGTGCAAGGAAAGAGAAAGTTCTGAACTTGAGCTCCAAACCCCCATTTCACAACACAACCCCTCTTCAAAGCATATTAAATTATACCATTCACGCCAAGTCCTATTTCGGGAGTTTGACTCTCCTGAATGAGATTCCGTAAAGTCATAAATGCTCCATATCATGTTGGATATCATCGTACCCAATAAAATTATAGGTTAGGTCCCCCACCATTCAAAAGGTCACCCTAGACCTCACTTGACTCAGAATTCGTTCAAGTCTAGCCTAGGCTAAATTTTTTCGAAGTTACTACCCAAAGTTTTTTGGCCCAAAATCTTTACTCATTGTTTTATCCATAACGTTACTCATTGTTTTATCCATAACGATGTAGACAGGTCATTACAATAGATATTAATTTACCCATAAATCTTTCCCGAGTGACCATCTAGGGAAAACAGGGTTAAAGTAGAGATATGGTAGTACCTGTTTCGACGAACAACTGATGATACTTGTCTCGCATGTCCTTCTTAGTCTCCCAAGTAGCTTCTTCCACCAAAGGATGTTTTCATTACACTTTAACCATATCTTTAGTTCTTAACTTTCGGATATCACGATCATGGATTGCAACTAGCTCTCCCAAATATTGAAGATCCTTGTCTAACAATACCGAGTCTCATTTAATGATGTAGTCCCCATTCCATGGTAATTTTTTAGAATTGACACATGGAATATCAGATGTACCCCAGACAATCTAGGTGGTAAGACCAATTTGTACGCCACCGGCCCTACACAGTCAAGAATCTCAAAAGGGCCAATATAGCGAGGATTAAGCTTGCCCTTTTTACCAAACATCATTACCCCTTTAGTAGGTAACAACTTTAGAAGCATCTTCTCACCAACTTTGAATGTCATGTCCCTCACCTTACGGTCAGAACACTCTTTTTACGACTTTGAGCTTCTATAAGTTTAACTTGAGCATCTTCTCACCAACTTCTATAAGCTTGCTCCTTACCTTATCTTGAGCATCCCTCATCAAGTCCACCCCCAATGGCTCTACTTCACTGGCTTCAAACCACCCTATGGGAGACCCGCACCCCTTCCCATAAAAAGCTATGAATGGTGCCATCTTAATGCTGGAGTGGTAGCTATTGTTGTAGGAAAACTCACACAAAGGCAAAAACTTTTCCCAATGTCTCCCAATGTCAATCACACATGCCCTCAACATATCTTCCAGCACTTGAATAGTCCTTTCTGATTGTCCATCTGTTTGTGGATAAAAGGTTGTACTGAAAGTAAGCTGAGTACCCAACTCTTCATGAATTTTTTCCCAAAATTTAGAAGTGAACTGCGTATCGAGGTCTGAAATGATGGAAAGGGGCACCCCGTACAACATTAATATCTCTTTCACATAAATCTTTGCCAACTATTGTGCATTATAGTTCACCCTAACCGGAATGAAATGTGCTGACTTTTTTAACCTGTCAACCACCAACCAAATGGAGTCATACTTCTCCAAATTCTTGGGAAGTCCCACCACGAAGTCCATGGTTGTTCTCTCCCACTTCCATTTCAAAATGGGCTTTCTTTGAAGTAAATCTGCAGGTCTTTGGTGTTCGTATTTCACTTATTGGTAGTTTTGGCACTTGGCTACATATTCAGCTATGTCTTTCTTCATACCCGACCCACCAGTATAGAAGTTTTAAGTCTTGATACATCTTCATTACTCTAGGGCGAATAAAGTATCGCAAACCGTGAGATTCAGAATTTTTTTAAAATTAAGCCATCTACCCGGGGAACACAAATCGTTCCCCTAAGGTGGAACACTCCATCTGCATCAAGTGCTGAATCTTGGGCCTTTCCCATCGATACCTTTTCTCTAATTTCATTCAAAATTACATCTTTAAACTGTTTGGTCTTAATCTCATCTATAAAAGTGGGCCTTAGATCAACACTGACCATAACCCCACCCTTCTCTAAGATGCCTAGCCTCATGAACCTGGCCTCCAAGGCTTGAATTTCTCTAGCCAGGGGCCATTTGCAGGCTCCCAAACAAGCTAGATTGCCCATGCTAATCGGTTTTTGGCTTAATGCGTCTACTATCACATTAGCCTTACTTGGATGATACTAGATAGTAACATCATAGTCTTTAAGCAACTCCATCCATATTTGTTGTCGCAAATTCAAGTTCTTCTAGGTGAACATATACTGTAAGGTGCGGTGATCAGTAAACATCTCACACTTGACGCCATACAGATAATGTGACACCCCGGAATTTTTTTCGCTAATATTCGAACATTTCTTCACGTGAGTGTAGACTCGGACAGGAGGACTTGAAATTTTTCACATGAGTTAGGATGAGTTCCTAAGTAATTGAAGAGCGTTAGAGGTGATGTGGGGTCATGAAGGACCCCTAGGACCAAATCAAGCCAAAAGGGTCGTTGTGGCTAAGTTTGAGGAGGAGTTTGCATGAGGGGTTGACTTCTAACGACCCTATCTTTTGATATATGACGATCTGGGTAGCCCACGACCTATTAAAATAATGGTCGTCGAGTCTTCTTTCCAACGCCACCAAGAATGTAACTTTTGGAGTTCAGAGTCAAAAGATATGACGATCCTAAGATGAACTAGCACAGTAGAGATTTCCAGGCCTGGGTTGCAATTGCTGGAAAACTGGGCTTGGCACCGCAGTGGCGCGATGCGCCACTATCGCGCCAGGAACATGCCTCAGTAGTTTGTCCCCTGGCGCGATGCGCTGCTAAAAGTTGTGCAGGGTTTTTCAGGTCAATTTTCCAGAACCCAGAAATTTTGGCCTTGGCGTTGTAAGGGCGCGACGCGCCACTATCGCGCCAAGAATGTGCCTCAGTAGTTTGGTCCTTGGCGCGGCACGCCACTACGAGGTGTGCAGGTTTTTAGGCGTAATCAGCCTGGCGCTGCAAGGGCGCGATGCGCCACTATCGCGCCAGGTGTATTTTGCCTATTTTTCAGAACTTTTAAGAAGGGGAAATTTGGGAATTATCCCAAATTATATATGTATCACCCTAGTCCATTTTGAGCTCATTTTTTTTAGCTCTCTCTCTCTCTCTAAAAGCCCTAGGAGCTTCCCTCTCTCTCTCTCTTCTTCATCTTCTCCATTTCCAATAAGAATGGTCCAAGAGCTTCAAGATTTTAGTTCTCCCTTGGAGACCCAACACAAGGTTTTCTTCAAAGTCTTCAAACATGGTATGTAAGGCTAACCTAAAATATGGATTGAGTTCTTCCATATGCCCATAGATGTGTTGGATAGGAGTTGTGAAAGAGTTGAACCCTCTAAGAAGGTTTTCTTGAAAGTTTTCCTAAACTATAGAATGTTTTTAAGTACTATTAGTTGATTGATGTTTGTAATGACTTGAGTTACTAAATAGTTATCTTTTATATTATTGATTTCAAATGTACCTTTGTATATAGATTTATAGATATTGACGATATTCTTGAGTTGAGTCTTGTTGAGAGTATGGATTCATGTTTCATTCACATGAACCCAAGATGAGATTTCTTGTCATAAATGTCTTGAGGTTGAGGTGGATGTTTTTGTGTATATATGTATTGATTGGAATGAAAAGAATGAATTGGTTAGTAAAGAATGTCCATTTGCTTCTATAAAATGAACATAGGACTAAAATAAGGATTTCGGAGTGGGTGTTTGACAATAATGTGATGATAATGTTTGATGATGATGTGAATGATGATATATGATGATGATGTGATGATGATGTTTGATGATGATGTGAATGATGATATTTGACGATGATGTGAATGAAGAGGTTATGTTGATGAAGATGTTGTATGATGAAGTGGATTGGAGTCTAATGTAATTTTGTGGTATATGATGTGCATAATTTGAGTTGATTGGAGTCTTAGAAATATTTGAAAATAAATGATCTTTTGAGGAGGAGCTTTAAATAAATTATTTGCGAACCCTTTTGCATAAACTATTTATACACTATTTTGAGTCTAAAGAATTATTAGTTTCATCTTTGATTTAGAAAGGAGTTTAAGTATGAGTTGAGTATGAGGAGCCTTTAAATGAGTTGAGTATTCTTACATTAAAGTATCTATTTTGAGTTTGAGTTGAGGAGTTGAAATTATATTTTAATGTACATAATATTTTCTGCATTCATTGAGTTGAGATTGTATAAATTTTTAAAGAGAAGAGTTTGATGATTTGAGATGAGTCGATTTGAAAAAAGGTCAAATGAGGCTTGATTGAGTTGAAATGAGAATAGAGTTGATGAAGTGGCAATGTTCCACATGAAACTAGCCGTGAGGGCTTGTTTGAGATGATTGGAGGAGTTTTATGAGCATGGAGTCATGGGAGGAGTATCGAGCACCGAATTGGGCAAGAGTATAGTCCGTACTCGAACCTAATACCTGTGTTGCCAAACGTAGGGGGGATTGAACCGTTAAAGTCGGATGCTTCCCCGAGAGTTTTGTCCTGACATTATAGGACTTGGTTGGATTGGATCCATGAGTATTTGATTCGTTCATACCCTGGCAAGGTATGAACGGGCGCGGCAACAACGTCGTTTTGTTATACCTTCACTGGATCATAAGTGATGGTTGTCGGTTAAGAGAAACTCCCATTTAGGTCTTGATAGTACTCTGAGTCAGTTGAGTTGAGTGAGTTGCTATATGCTTATGAGTTAGTCCTGTCTAAACTATTTCTTGTTAGACTTAGGACACTTGAGTGAGTTGTTACATATTTATTAAGTTGAGTCCTTTGAGTTGAATTATAAAACGTTGCATAATTTAATTTGCATATTTACCGAGTTGAGTCCTTTGAGATGATTGTTGAGTTGAATGTTGAGTAGATTGTATATGGTCGGATTAGAATAGATGAATTGTGATTGAATTGAATAGAATGGTATGTGACTAGATTGGATTTGATTATTGAGTTGATTGTTGAGTTGAGTGTATATAATCGGAGTGTACATGATTGAAAGGGATCGAATTGTAAATGATTTGGTTGAACTGTATTATACATAATTGGGTTGGATTGTATGGTAGATGATTGGTCTCTGTCTAAACTGTATCCTTACTTTAGATTTACGACGCTTTATTTGAGTCCCTCTTATCTTCCTGAGTTGAGATATTTGAACCAACGTTACTCTTCCTTGAGTTGCCCGCTAGATTATTCTTTATTTTTAAACTTTCCGCTGAATGAATGAATGAACGGATGTGTGATCAGGCTATGTGGTTCGCTTGAAAGCCAGAAATAGTTTTTGAGTGCCGGTTACGTCTAGGGTACCCTCCCGGGGCGTGACAGATAATGCCTCCAAATTTTCACTCCAAACACTACCGTCGCCAACTCCAAGTCATGAGTTGGGTAGTTCCTCTCCTGCATATTCAAATACCGCAAAGCATAAGCTATGACGTTCTTATCCTGCATTAACACAACACGCAACCTAAATGTGAAGCATCACAATACATAATAAAGTCTTTACCTTTGACCGGTAGGGTCAAAATTAGTGTTGTGGTCAGAAGAGTCTTAAGCCTTTGAAAGCTCTCTTTGCACTTATCAGTACACTAGAATGACAACTCCTTTTTAGTCAGCCTGGTCAAGTGAGTAGCGATAGAAAGAAAATTCTTCACGAATCGACGATAATAACTGGTCAGTGCCACAAAACTTTTAACTTCGGTCACAGAACTAGGCCAAGACCAGTTCTTAACTGCCTCAATCTTTTATGGGTGTACCATCACCCCTTTCTTTGAAACAACATGGACTAAAAAGGAAACTGAAGGCAACCAGAATTCACACTTAGATAGTTTTGCATACAACTTCTATTTTACCAAAACACCTAAGACAATTCAGAGATGGTCTGCATGTTCATGTTCACTTCCAAAATATCATCTATAAACAAGATCATAAACGAATCCAGGAACGGCTTGAACACCCTATTCATCAAACTCATGAAGGCTGCAGGAGCATTAGTAAGCCTAAAAGACATCACTAAAAATTTATAGTGTCAATACCTGATTCTAAAAGCTGTTTTGGGTACATCCTCAGGCCTAATTTTCACTTGATGGTACCCCGACCTGAGATCAATGTTTGATAAGATTGATGCACCTTGCAACTAATCAAAAAGGTCATCAATACATAGCAAGGGATATTTATTCTGGATGATAAACTTATTTAGTTGTGGGTAGTCAATACACATTCTCACACTACCATAATTTTTTTTACAAACAAAATAGGAGCACCCCGCGGAGAAGCACTGGGACGGATAAATCTCTTATCAAGGAGTTTCTGAATTTGAGCATTAAGCTCTATCAACTCCGTTGGAGCCATACGGTAGAGAGGAATAGAAATTGGACGAGTGTCTGACTCTAAGTCAATGCATAAATCTATGTATATGTCCGGGGGCATACTAGGGAAGTCTGAAGAAAATACTTTTGAAATTCATGGATTACCATAATGGACTCAATAAAAGGAGACTGTACCTCCACATTTCGAATTTGGCCAGATAGGCTAAACAACCTTGCCCCACCATTTCTATATTGGAGAAAAGATATGACCTTAGTTGGCTTAGGCTTGTACACCCCTTTCCACTCTAACATTTCCCTCCTCAGGATATCTGAAGCCACATTATTTGCATTACAATTAAGTAAAGGAAAATAGGAAGACAACCAAGTCATGCCTAAGATTACATCAAAATCGGTCATGTCTAAAATTACCAAGTCAACCCAAGTTTGGAATCTCATAAACATCACACAACAAGCACGATAAACATGGGTGACTATAACTAACTCTCCAACATGGATAGAAATATGAACGGGGGCATCTAGTAGGTCACACAGTGCATCAAAACTCAAGGCACATTTCAGGAATACATAAGATTAAGTAGACCTCGGATCAAATAAAATAGTAGCCATCCGATCATAGTCAAAAATAGTACGTGTGATCACTATGTCAGACGCTTCTATATCGGTCTTGCTTGAAAATGCATAAAACTGAGCCTGGTCATCCTGATGGGCCACCTCTCTAGCTGGCTGGGCTGCTCCTCGACCTGTACTATCATTACCTCAGCCCCCACGGCCTCTCTAATTTCCTCCTCGCCCACTCTGTGGATATCCTCTATCATTGCCTCCCTGGCCGCGGGTACTACTATTTTGGCCTGCTGAGGTACTAAAACTGTCCTACGGGGGTGAGGACATTCCCTCCGTATATATCCCGGTTCTCCATAATTAAAACAGTCCTGATCAAAAGATTGTCTACTACCTGAAAATGATGTACCCTGACCCACATGGGCTGGTTACTGTTGTGGGGTACCTAAAAAACTGCTAGTAGAAGCGGGAAAAACTGATTGAATTGGCCGGGCTGCAATTACCGACCTGCCTGACTCTCTAGAATAGGATTGCTTGAAATTACCTGTGCTCTTGGGCTTTTGAGCCAAAGATTTGGCCAGCCCATCTCTCTTTACACCTTCTACCTTTTTCACAAAGTTAATGACTTCGTTGAAACTCCTGCTTGACGAAGTCATCTTAACTGATAACATATGCAACTCGGGGTTCAACCCCTTCACAAATAACTAAATCCTCTTTTCCTCTATAGTGACCAGCTGACTAGTATGCCTGGAAACCGCATGAAATTTGGCCTCATAACCAACCATTGACAAACCTCCCTTCTCCAATGCCATGAACTCTTCCTTTCCTCGGTCCCTCAAGGTACGGGGCACTTATTTTTAGGAATAGAGCATGAAACTGAACCCAAGTAAGTGGGGAAAACACTGGTAAACGGCACTCTACATAATCCCTCCACCACTACTTGGACTCTCCCTTCAGTTACAATGTCATAAACTCCACTCCGTGCTGGTGCACTATCCCCAACTTGTGCAACCTCTCATTGCACTCAAGAATGAATTCATAGGCATCCTCATTCTCAGTATCATGAAATACTGGAGGCTTGAGCTTTAGAACCTTGGTGAGCATGTCATGCTTAGGCTGTCAATAACAGGACCCATAAGTTATCTAAAGAAGGCATCAGTGCCTACCACCTCATCTACTAGCGAAGCTGCAACAATGAAAGGATGAGCAACAAGGGTTGGTGCTGCGGGCATGGTGGGAATGGCTTTAGTGCCAGTCAAGCTACTCAAAAAGGCCATGATCTGTTGCGCTAGTATGGGGTCCATAGGTGGAAGACCGGTGCCCTTGTCTGGTTGTCTTTCTCTTGCTTAATATTCTCTTCTTCTCCAACTTCTCCATCTCCCTCTAACTCATTTTGGGGAGCGGGAGGGGCCATACCTACTGCACCTCTTTAACTGGAACTTCTACCTTGACGGGTGCTGCTCTCCCTCTGCCCCTGTCACGTCTTCCTCTTCAGTCTCTACCTCTACCTCACCCTCGAATGACTGTCTCTTCCTCTGGATCCACAGGAGTTATGGGTCGTACAATATTATAGCAAATATTAACCATATGCGAACAAGAGAGTGAAGAATTTAGATACCAATTTGGATCACCAGATACCAATTGGAATCAAGTTATAGCACGAAGGAAAGAAGATAAAGAAACTTTTCCTAAAGTTTTGTAGCCTTTTGAAGAAAAGTACAGACGTCTCAGTACCATTCTGCAAGACTCTACTAGGCTCATTTTGTTATGACAAAATCAACAAACCTAGGGCTATGATATCAACTTTTCATGATCCCGACCCACCGTGACTGGCACCCACATTAACCCTCCAATGAGAGAACCATCACTACAACTCAATTAACAATAATAGCAAGGTGTACATAATTTTAAAAATGCGGAAGCAGGTTTAATCAATAAAACATAGTATGAGTTCCCATAAACTCATAAATATCTAGTAATCAACCCCAAACATGCGGAAATAAAATCATCCTAGGAACTGAAAGTTATTCATACTAAAACTCTAAAATTAACAAGTCTAGAAAGGGAGTGCAACTCGCACAAGAAAGTCATTAAGAAATAATATGTGTCTAATCATCTAAGTCCCGAAAGAAGGACTAGAAATAATAGAGAAAGTCCACGGCAACCTGAAAGAATAACTCACCCGTGGACTCGAACACAATCACTCTTCTAGGCAAGGTCTCTCCGCAGCCGGCTGAATATGCCCTGTACTAAAAAAGACAGAGAAAGTATAGTATCAGTACACAAAATTAATAGTGTATTGGTAGAATCACGCGGCTAGCCAGTAAGTGGATCATGGATAAGTAAACTCAATATAATAAGCACATATTTAGAGAATAACTTAACCATTTTCACCTAAGTCGGTACTCAACAAGATCACAGTTCATCCATCCCAATATCATACAATTTCACATAAAGTTCCTCTCATTGGACCTACAATACTTAACTTGTGTTGGAATGTGACACCCAATCAATGTTTGTGTCGGAACGTGATACTCGATCTAAATGTGCGTCAGAACGTGACACCCAATCCAATTATGTGTCAAAAGATGAAATCCGATCTAAACATACAAGAAATCACAGTTTCACAAACATAGTCAACATTATTTCACCAAGAACAGGTTCATCACAAAATAGTCCAACAATGGACCATTCCACATATTTGATAATATACTTCTCTATTCATATACACACATGCATACTATGAAGCAATTTAAAAAGTACATGAAACACATACGGAAAATAAAACCATTACCTACCTCGAATTCGAGCTTCAACAACTCTAAAGGGCAAGTGTTTTTCCTTTCTAAGTTTGTTCTGGTTGTTCTTAGTCTAAAACAAGTCACATATATACAAAGTATCAGTACAATGGCCTAATTCACTTGAATTATAACATAATTTCCCTCCTAGGCCAAAATCCATGATTTTAACCCCATCTAGGGCTAATTTCCACCATTACTCACATGCCAAAAACATCCCACAATGACCATACATCCTAGTTTATGTGTCTTAGGAATCGAATGTTGAGTGTAGGGAGTAGAAATCTTATCTCAAGCATGAAAATTCCTGGAAGAATGATAAAATCGCCCTGGGTTGCCTTCTAACGTCTTAAAAATAGTTTTTGCAGAATAAAACTATTTATGGGTTTTTTTTTCGTCTTAAGTTGGGACCATCCCGCTCTGATGGGATAATTCCCGCTCTGGCGGGTTGCATGGAAACAGAGAGTTCGGAGCTTGAGCTCCAAACCCCCATTTCACAACACAATCCCTCTTCAAGGCATATTAAATTATACCCTTCATACCAAGTCCTATTCTGAGAGTTCACTCGCCCGAATGCAATTATGTGAAGCCGTAATTGCTTCATATCGTCTTGGCTATCAGCTTACCTAATCAAATTAGAGGTTCGATCCCCCACCATTCACAAGGTCACCCTAGACCTCACCTGACTCAGAATTTGTCTATGTCTGGCATAGGCTAAATTTTTCCGAAGTTACTACCCAAAGTTTTCTGACCCAAAATTCTTTCACATTGGCCTATATATAACGACGGAGACAGATTGTTATACTAAACTATTTGAAAGATATAAAAAAATTCTTGAAATTCTATCTGTGTTGCGTTAGTTGGAACATAAGGAGCAATTTATCTTATTTAAAAGTTATATAAAAAGTACTATAAATCACAAAATTAACAACTTAAGATATTTATAAAAAAAAAATCTCCAAATTTCAAACGCGTCACATAAATTAAAACTGAAAAAATAAGATTTATTGAGTTTGTACCGGCAAAGGTTCCCATGTCTAGTGTCACAAGAATGGCTTAGCCTATAACTTAGAACAGTGATAAAATGAGATGAATCTCTTTTAAGGATGTGTTTGATACGAATAAAAATGTTTTTCATGAAAAATAGTAAGTTGAAAAAATATTTTTTTGAAAAATAAATTAAAAAATATTATTTTAAAAGCATTTTTATATAATCTAGATAAATAGTATGAAAGATATATAGAGTGTGGGGTCATGGATATAGAAGCTAAGGGGATGGGAGTGAAGATAACATGTGTTGTAAGGTGGGGTGATACAAATATGGAATATCACTCGTCGAATTTATTTTCCTATTTTCACTAGGAAAATAATTTTTCTCAATTTTAAAATACTTGTTTTTCTAGAGAATTTTTTTCCAAATATTTTATAATCTAATTATACCTCGCACATACGTATTCTATTTTTCTTAATCCTTGACAGAGATGTCACCTTTAATCCGATTGATTAAGTTCAATTATCGAAATTGGTTAATGTTGTAACAACCCCTAAAATGTTGTATGTCGGTATTTCAATTCTCGACAAAAATAATACAGCCTCTGTATTTTGGGCATAACTTTTCATAGGTTGGTCCACATTAGGTGATTCAAATTTCTGGGTAATCACAACATCCTTACCTACAACTTTCATGAAGAACATAACTTCAAATTCGGAGTATAAGTAGGTCAAATAAATTAATCTTTGCAAGATATAGTGCTGTGACGAAATTGAGTGTTGATAGAAGAAAATTCATATCTCACTGTAGGTTGCTCCAAATTGGTTGATTCTTGAACAATATGAAACTAGACTTCCATAACTACAATTCTTATGAAGAAACCAAATCCTAATAAGGAATTTATCTTATTCAAACGTAGCTTCGAAAATGAGTATTCTGTTAAAAAGAACTCATCTTACCTACCATGGAAACATCTAGATGCATTTGACATCATGCATGACATAAATTGTCCTCCATTTAACATCATCCATGACATCAATATATTCCATTAAATTTTCAGATTTTTCTTTATAATTATTTTATTTATTGTTAGGTCCCTCTTTCCCACCTATAAATACCCACCTTATTTCCTCATTTTATTCATCAAGCTTTCCTAAGCATTTCTTCTCTCTATATACTTCTTCTCAAATATAGTTTTAGTTTTAGTAGTATAAAAATACTACTCCGGTTATTCTTATACTCCGGATAGTACACAAAACGCTCCGGCGAGAAGAAAAGGCTAGGGATCCAAGAGTATTCCAATTCGGAGTAAACCTTCGGATTTAAGGTATGTAAGGCTTTCATAGCATCGGATTGAGTTCGTCCATGCGCCCAATATTTAAATTCATTATAATTGAGTTATAGTTGAGTTTTATTCAAATCTTGAATTCTAGATGAATTAATTCTTCTTCTATTGAGTTTGATATATTTATGCATTAATATTATTATTATTGTTATCTCTCATATTATTGGAATTATTGTTCATGGCTACTTTCCCATGAATTCTAATTGATTTGATGTTCATGAATATTTTTACATATGTTTTGAGTAAAGATGTTGGCTTTTTATTATTTTTATTGATAAAAAAAGAGTTATATGAATTAATACTATATATGTATTTTATTGAGTTTTGAAAGAGTAAAAGAGTTGAATTTGAATGAATTTGAGAAAATGATATTTTGAGCAAGATGTTTTGATGAGATGTAAATGATGTTTTTGGAAGTATAATGATTGATGAACATGAAATGAGATGAGTTTGATGATTTAAATTAAAGTCCAATGAGACTAGATGATGAGTTTAATATGAGCACATATTTTGGGAGTAGTATTGAGCACCGAGTTGGGTAAGAGTTTAATTGACTCAAACCCCAGAACTACGTAGCCAGCGTAGGATGGAGGCTATGCCTCTTAAGTCCCAAAAAGAGGACTTTGATGAATGGATCCAAGATGGTGATGTCCTTTACCCTGGCAAGGTATTGGATGGATGTGGCAACGACATCGCTTCGTTGTATCATCGCTAGCTCATAAGTGATGGTTGTCGGTTAGAGAAACTCCCAACTGAGTAAGCATTGCTTATTACTATTATTTTTATTATTATATTTTAAACTTGTATTACATATTCATGTTGAGATGATGTTGAGTTCTGAGCTGAGTTTTCTTGAGAGGAGTTTCTTGATATCTGTCCTTACCTTCCTGCTATTTTACATACTCGTACATTCCACGTACTGACGTCATTCGACCTGCATCGTTTTATGATGCAGATACAGGTGTTAGAGATCCTCAACAGGCGCATCGTTGAAGATCATTTCTTTTCAGCTATTTGGTGAGTCCTTCTTGTATTCGAAGGAACTCCTTATCCTTTTATTATTGTTAAGTGTGATGTTTCTTTTGAGGTAGCCATGGACATGTCATTGGCACCATCTAAGAGTATTAGAGGCTTCATAGACAGAGTCTGATGATGTAATCGGAGTAGTTCTCCTTAGAAACTACTTCTTCTAAGAATTAGCTATTTTTCCTTTGATTATGACAATCCCACATTAGTATTATTAAGTCTTCCGCTGATGAACAAATGAGTAATGAGACCAAGTGGTTCTCTCGAAAGCCAGAGATGGTTTCTGAGTGCCGGCCACGCCTAGGGTACCCTCTCGGGGCGTGACAAATGTAGACTTTACCATTTTTTTAAAAATATTGAAGATAAGATTTGTGAGGTAGCTGCTTAACATCTCAGCCGTCCTCTATTTATGATTTTGTTCTACTTTAAAGATGATATCGATTTGTATTTTTCTTTCAAATTTATTGTAATACATTAGAGGTTTGTGCATATGACAATCAGATTTTAGAGGTTTAATTAAATTAATTTTTTATCCGCACTATTATTTGTTGTTAAGCATGTCATTTTTATTTTACTTCCGCACTTTATCAGGTTTTAGGGATTTAATTAAATTAATTTTTTATTCGCATTATTATTTATTGTTAAACATGTCATTTTTATTTTACTTCCGCACTTTATCGTCAAAATTGAATTTTAGCCGACTTGTCCCAATTTTGGATAGTGGCATATATATAGTGTAGCCTTACTCCCTTTTGATACTTTCATATCTTTTTTTTTCTCTTTACGGTAAAAAAAAAATGTTTGAGTGAACTTTGAATAGAGTGCTTTTGTTTGGTGAAAAATGACAAGTGCTACAATCAAATCATGGGAGAAATGAGAAGGAACTGTGCTATTGCTTCCAATATAACTTAGCACTTACCCAATTGGCCACATGATGAAGCATGGTCAAGAGATAATGTAGCATGCACTTTGAGCCATATGGCCAGCAACATTAGACAACTATAGTTGCAACAATCATTGGTACCTACTTATCTATTTAATTAATAATTTTCTAGTGAAAGGGTATGCTTTCGTTAGTTTGATCATATACTTTGAAGTAGAAACTTGAAATTTAAATATTTGAGTTTTTAAAGTTGTGATTTTTGGAATTTGAAGTTGTATTTTGGACATGTATTTTACTTGAAAAAAATTTGAGGTTTTGTGAATGGAAGTTTCAAAAACTGATCCGAGCTAATTTTTGAAAACTTGAAAATATTTAAAGATCAGATTATCAAAATTTGACCAAATTCTTGGCCAAACAAATATTTATAGATAATTTTTTAAAATTTATGATCAAATGCTAGTTGAATTGACACTCATGGACAAAGATGATTATATATTTGAAGATAAATTTTCAAAACTTATGATCATAACGACAGTTGAATTGACACTTTTTGGACAAGGATGATTTCACCACTGAGTAGACCTACGGACAAAAATATAAATTAGAGTTGGTAAGACTTGAATTCTCGATATTAAATCGAAAAATAAATGATCATTAATATGTCGTTCAGTACGTTGTAAACATTAAATACGTACATTTTTCTTCTTCTTATAAGTAACTTAATTTGTCGAAGTAACATTTCAAAGTCATCATGATATTATTTTTTTCACTTCATATATAATACTACCTTCCGTCCCATATTAGTTGTCACAACTCCCTTTCACAAGTCCTTTAAAAAAATATAAATAAGAAGTTTTAAAAAATGAATTTACCCATAACTCTTTTCAATATTATTTACTTTTAAAACAATTAATATTAAGGGCAAAATAGAAAAAAGTTAATTAATTCTATCTTGATTTTGTAAAATGATTGATTGACAAGTATTTTGGACAAACAATTTTAAGTAATGTTGATAACTAATATGAAACAATTTGTATTTCGATTACAATTTCATTGATCTTTGTTCACATTTCACATAAAGGTTGATGTAGGTATTTTTGTATTTATAGCTTTTAGTGTTCCAATCATACAATTTTTGGTTACAAGAGTCAAAGTAGAACTCAAATATGATACTATCATCATAAGGGCCTTCTCTACAACATGTGAAGTGAGTCACTTTGGTGCTTTATAAATGGAAAATATGCAAGTAGGGACTATCTATAGTTATTTGTCCTTCCTCGTTTCCAAAAGCTCAGGTTTAATTAGTTGGTACAGCCTAAAAGAAATTAGGTTCATAGAATTTGGATGGAGTGACTTTCTTTGTTCATATGCTATTATCAAGTCAAGCAGCCTCCATAAAGTTGCTATTCATGTCTTCAAGCAAATTTTAATAATACTATTGTCACTATTACAAACGTACGAGACTCGAGTAGTATTTTGGTCTTCCGCTAGTACTTTTGGATTCAAAGGAGAAATATCATTAATTTGTTGCTCCAACTACAACAGCTCATATGATATACAATAGTGGATCAAGATATGAAACATACGGGACTACTTACTTACCTAAAGTGCACTTTTGGCTTACCAAAAAAGTTGAGCAACCAGAAGCCAGAATAAAAGGCCCTGGACTCTAAAGAAATACAAGATTAATATTAATTAGTCATGCATGTGATCAATGGGAGTAGTCCCACAAACAAAAAGGGGGGAAATAGGCAATTCAAATCCTCTTTTTATTTTCATTTCTGATTTTACACATTCTTGCACATGTGAATGCTTAATAGAACAGTTAGAATTTAGAAATTCTCTACCAAATTATAGGCAACAAGCTGGAAAAAAGACAAGATGGGACACTCCTATGTTGGAAAGCACTTAAAATTTGAGCAATAAAAAAGGATTTCTTCAACTTTTTAGATAAAGAGACAAGTGTTCCCTTTATTCACTTTCATTAAACATTTGTTAGGTATATGAATGAGATCAGATAAAATTTGTAAACACTCATATACATGATAAAAAGACAGATTAATTTGATATCATGCATTTTTGACTAGCTAACACTAAATATCCTTATATCCTTGAAGAAATTAAGTTTCTTTTTTCTTATCTTTTTGCTTTTTGAGCGATAGTGAGATTTGAATCAAGAACTTGTCGTTGATCTACACCTTATCATATAAAATGTGATTATCTCATTAAAAAGTACACTTTTAAATACTTAATTAATTGTCTCGACAGCACACTTCTTTTTCTTTCTCTACAAGTATTTTGAATGTTTATAGGAGCAAGTAAAATAATTGGAAAATATTTTTAGAGTAAACATTATTAGTCAATATAACTTTATAACTATTGGTTTTTGGCCCTCTTTTTCGACCTTAACATAGTCATATTGTCATAATATAATGTGGTTCCTTTTTTTTTCTCACCCAGTGTCCAGAATTCGTAGAGCTTCGACTAAATTCGGATGGCACACTGCAGGACCCATTTGGGGGTGATGCTCCCAACATAATTTTTTTTCATACAGGGCTCGAACTCGAGATTTCTGGTTAAGGGTGAAGCAATTTCATCACTGTAGCACAACTCATGTTTGTATATAATGTGGTTCCTTATTAATATCCATGAATGATTAGTAATTCAGTGCCTTTCTTTGTTGACTAAACACACACTGGTTCCTTAATAATTAATATTATTTTCATTCCAACGATTATTTGTGGTGAAGTAATTAGTATTCCTTTTTTTTTTAATCGGAAATTTTGAATTCACGTCCTAGGTATAGAGACTAGAGTCATCTTTGATAGAAAATATTTTATCTCCAAAAGTGAAACTTCTTGCTGTTAATCAGAATTAATCAAGCCACAAAACAAATATTTCCACTGTATCTAATTAATTTAAGAGCCTTCAAAAGCATTAATATCTAAAGATTATTATTGCTCTTGGTGTGTCCCCTTGATCCATAGCTTTGGTTGACAAAGCCCTCAAGAAGCAAGATAAGGTCATTTCAATGTTTTATTGTTGGCAAATAATAATGGCCAAATCAATAAATGCCAATTCATATAGTTCAAGAAAGGCAAGACAATCCACATTCATTTGGACTATATTTTTAAATATTATTTTAGAAAAAGGATCACATGGTATCCCTTCGATGGGAACTTGTGTAACGATCCATTAGGTCGTTTCGATAACTAAAGCTTTTTATTTCATAAAAGACTTATCTCGTAAAAATTTTAATGGGTACTTTGGACTAATTGATAACTAAGATTATTTAATTGAGGGGTGACTTTAGATATTTAATTTAATTGATGGGCTAAATTTATAATTTATTTAATATCCTATATAACTTATTTTATAGTATTAAAATAAGTTAGGGGTATTTGTCACTTTTAATATCTAAGAGTTTTAGAAGAAAAAGAAAAGGGTTTGGACAGAACTTGGGCGACGAACGAACATCAGGTAACGACTGAGTGCTTTTGTTGGTTCTGCATATTCGTTGTTATTAGATTAGATTATATATATATATATTAATCAGTGGATAGTTATTAACGGCATATGTTGGATGATTTTGAAAGTTATAATTGGTTCCGCCAACAGGTCAGTTTCATAATTTGGTTTTAAGTGTTCGCTAGAATTTTCTTATTATATTCATATTATGGTTTATGTTTTGATATATTGAGATATGTAATTAAATAATAAGTGTATTGTATTAAATGGATACCATTAAAGTTATGTTATTTGGAGGAATTGAGACTTAACCCTTGCTTAATATTTAGGAATATGACAACAACAACAACAACAACCCGGTGAAATCCCACATCGTGGGATCTGGGGAGGGTAAAGTGTACGCAGACCTGACTCCTACCAATTTAGGAATATGAGACTTGAGATATTAGTTGGTATCAAAATTTAGGAATTGATTATAGATTTGGATGGGTTATTAAGTCTAGGCTAGATATAAAATAATATTGGTGTCTACGGACTAGTTTACTTATAAATATTATATATTTGATAGATTGAAAACATTTTGAGGCATTGAGGAAAGCAAAAGCATTGGAGAATTAGCTTGCTTGACTTCGGTTCTTCGATTGAGGTAGGTTATGGTTTTATTCTATATCATAGATAGACTCTTAATAGTGATTTATATTCATTGAGTAATGTGTGAAGTTTACTGCGCATTTAATTATTGTGGTTTGAATGGTTGATATGTTGTTGTGATTGGTCTAAAATCCCGAGGCCATGAGATCCATAATCTTTAATTTGCCCTATCAAAAATGGTGTCTTGAATAAAGAAGGCTTGATGAAATATTATTAATGAAGTGAAATGTAATAATAAAAAATGATGAAGTAATTATATCCGGATGGGGTGTCACGAGCCGACACAGTATAGTTGGATCGGGTGTTACATTCTGACATGGTATATTTGGATCGGGTGTCACGTTCCGACATGGTATATTTAGATCGGGTGTCACGTTCCGGCACGGTATATTTGGATTGGGTGTCACGTTCCGGCATGGTAATATTAAGGAAAAACAACTTTAAATGACTTAATGCTACCTAATCTCCAATAACTCATTTTTCAAAAGAGCGGGATGTGGAGGCCTGGGTCCTCATGTGTGATCTTGATATTGTTGACTGGTCATATAATTGTTCATTGGTTGCCACTTGTTAAGTGTTGTTGTTGATTTCCCGCTATTACGTTATGTATATTGATTTCTATTTTGAGTCGGCCGATGATATCTACTCAGTACATGTTGTCCTGTACTGACCCCTACTCGTATCTTTTCTTGTTTTATTTTGTGGAGTGCAGCGAGTGTTCCACCGACTTCGACTCGACCTCAGCTCTAGTCAGTCTCCAGTCCATAAGATTTCAGGGTGAACTATCCTTCTAGCTCGTGGTGGATTCTCTCGGTTATGGCATGGTGTCCTTAGTTTTCAGACATATTTTGTTATTTATTTATTCTGGTGTTTGACATTTCCAGACTTAGTTTTAGAATTTAGATGTCCTTAATGTGATGACTTTCAGATTTTGGGGAACGTTATGTAATAGATTTTAGTGGCTTTTGTTATTTCTTACTTTAATAAGGTTTAAGCTTCCGCATTATTATCGTGTTTTATTAGTTGACTCGCTAATGTAAGTTGAGGTTGTATCGTTGGTCCTCCCACCTAGGAGGTTAAGTGTGGGTGCCACTCATGGCCCATTTTGTATCGTGATAACTTGTGAAATTATAGTTTTAAACGGAAACTTACATTTGGAGTTGAGTTTTTGCAATTGCTACTATTATATTGATGTATTTTGTAGAGTTTAGTACAACTTTTTTCAGTCCAATAAAGGTCTTTTAAGAATAAGGACGTTGTGTACCACATTTTGAGTTAAAAGAAGAAAGAGAAAGTTGAAAACTAAGAACATACAAGATCGGTGATAAGAATCCGATTTAAGAAATTACTTAAGTACTTGTGCTATATATCGTTCATGATTTTAAGGTGCAATTTCTGCTACTTTTTTATATATATTTTGGTGTTTATTGAGGTTTTACAATAGATCATTATCAAGGACATGATGTTTAAAGAGTATTAACGTTACAAGGACTTGTTAAGAACTAGTTAAATTAGGATGTCAAAATGAATGAAAAAGTGGAAAACATCAATAGTGGAATGAATGATGGACAAATAAGAGAAATCGAATGTAGGGATATTCAAAATATCTAATGGGTGGTTATGCATTTATTTTTTTATGTTATGAACTTTTATTATTAGTGGATGATTAAGTCTCATTTTTATAGATAAAATGCTTTGTTATTAATAATTTTTCTTGGTATCTAGATTATTTAATAGTTACTTTATTAAATTGGATTCATGAATTAAATTAGTTTATCTTAAAATTGAGTTTTTAATATGATATTTCATGCATATATATATATATATATATATATATATATATATATATATATATATATATATATATATATATATTTGTGTGTGTGCGCATGAAATATTGCAACACTTTGTGACATTATTTTTTATATATAAGGGTATGGCCAATACGCTAGAATAGAAACACCAAATTAATTGGATCACTATAGTTATTTTATACGTCTGGTTTTATATAATTCTACGATAAAAAATATTTAAGACGTGAGTGTCTAGGTTCAAACTGTTAGCAAAGTGTATTGTAAATATTAAAACAGTAACAATAACTACTGAAAGTAATAAAAGACAGAATCTGGAAAAATTAATGTCAAAACAAAAATCGAGTCCACTGAATACACAGTGTGTCCTTAAGGAAATTATTCCCCTCAACGTACCCGAGGTTTTATAATCTTTCCTCCCAGGATAGAACGATTTACTCACCAAAATAAAGGTACTGCAAATTCTGGTGTCTGCGAACCATTTGAAGGCAGTTTATCACACGAGTTTTTAAGAAGTGCAGAAAAAAAGAAGAAGAAGATGTCTATCAGAATTTTCGTATGGAGCATTCTGAGGATTAACAGATATATATAGCATGTTTGCACCTTTTAAGAAAAAGCACCTGTTGGGAAAATGTTTGCCTGTTGAGAAAAGGTTTGCAACTTTTCGGACAAGGTTGCAACCTTTCAAATAATCCGTTGAAAAAACGGAGGGAAATATTTTAAATTAATCCGAGAAAAAAAGAAACGGGTCGGGTCACGGGTCAGGATTTTCAATTAATTAATTAAATAATATTAATTAATAAAAAATTAAAGAAAATTTGGTCTGTAGCCAAAGCCAAGCGAGCGACAACGACGGCGTGAGGGGAGACTCTCTTCTTGACCCTTTAGCAACATGAAGGAGTGCTTCTACTTTTAAATAGGAGATTTTTCCTTTCCACCACCTATGTGGGACAAATGCTTATTTCATACAGCAAGAAGGAACAATTTTTTTTCCCTCAACTTCTTTTTCCCTTCATTTCCCATTCAACCTATCAATTAAATCCAACACAAACTTGAAACGAGAAGTGTGTGATCTAAGGGTTGAGCATGATTTATCGGATAAGTAAACAAACAAGATGCTAGACAGAAAAAAAATACTTAAAAGAACATGCAATAAGAACTTTATGTAAAAGAAGAAGAAGATCATAAGAACGTTTATGTTGTCTAAATCAAATTCAACTACATAATATTGTCACAAAAAAAAAGTTGAAAAAGAAAATATACACATGTGGAATGAAGAAATATGAATGATTGGGGATTGTAATATATAACAATTTCTTGTAGAACTTTTCATTTACTTTCATATTTAGATAACTGAATTTATCATGAAAATTTATGTTACTTAAAATTAAAGAGTAAAATAATGATAGTAATTGAAGAGACACACATACACGTTACATTTTCTATAAAATACTATAGACTACTCATATAGCATTTGCTTGAAAAGTTCAAAAGTCATTAAACAATCTATATATATTTATAAAGCTGAAAATAAGCACGTTGATGTGGTATACCTCATTGGCTTGTATCATTATTTATCTATTTTCTCAGAATTTTAAATTTTCTCTTCATTTTCTGTTCAAAAATCTATTAAAAGAATTAATCTCTTTCCTCATTATTAGCATTTAGTGTTTCCTTCCAAAAGAATTTGTGCAACGGTAGGTACATAATGTACGATTAAATTATTGCTTCAAGCTTTCAACCAACGTAGCATCAGTTACTTTTGATGTTTTTAATCACCAATAATATATATATATATATATATATATATATATACTCCTTGTACCTTTTCTTTCGAGGTCTCAGGTAAGTTTTTTTTTCCTCTTTTGTTTTATTTATTTTCTTCTTTTTATTTTATTCTTGTTCCTTGTTTTTTAATATATATATGTTATCATCATCTTATAACAGCAAATTAATATAGAGTTTTTTTTTAAAGAAGAGGTAAGTCAGCAAATGTTTTTCTTATCAATGTCATTGTTGATTTTTTTTTCTGATCAATGTCATTATTATTTAAGTTTTTGAAGAATTTGTGATTCAAGTGTAATAATTTTGAAGTCGTTAATTTACAAGAACATGTTTATCTTTATCTTTCTCTAAATCTAATATATAATATTAAGGTTAGGCATAGACAAAGTGATGTGATAGTTTTTTATGACCATTTTTCTTTTTTATTCAATTTTAAAAAAATTATTGCATTAAAAAAAAGCAATGAAAAGGTGTAAAGGAAAATGAGCATACATATCTATATGTAATATAAATCTATAGATAATTTAAAGTTAGATACAAGAAAAGTGATATGACACCTCTTTTTGATCAAGAATCCTACTTATCTTTTCTAATTTTTATGATATTTTTTTCTTATTTATTTATTTTTTATTATTGTATAAAACTAAATGTGTTTTATATATATAGAAAACGTAAAAAAAAAATATTTGTTACTTTAAATTTGCAGGAAAATATATGGGTCATTTATTGCTCATTATTGTTACCTATTATTTTGCCCTTATTATTTCTTCTACCTCGTAACATCCCCTCAATTCTCTCTTTATTTTATGGTTTAATTCTTTTTAATTGATAATTATAATTACCTTAATATATGTCAAGAAACTTTTCAAAACTTATATAAGTTCACATCTCAACACACAAATTGCAATTGCAAGATTTAATTTTGTGTGCATGATTTTGCTCAATTCAAATAATATACAAAATTTTTACTTTTATCACTCGATTATCAAAAGACATAAAAACAAATTGTGTGTAAAATATCAATATCACTATACATGATTAATTTTTTGTATTCAACAAAGTTTGTATGAATTTCTAACGCTTTTGAATATGCCAACGAAATCTGATGAAAAAATACATTGTTTCAATGAATTACAAAAATAATACCACTTTGATTGATGCCGGTCTAAACTAATTGATAATGATATTGACGTTGTGTGTGACTAAAGATGAAAAGGAAGTGCAGGAAAGAATACTTAAAAGAAGAGTTGTTTCAATATCTTTCATATATGATTTACAAGGCACAATAATAAATATTATCATAAGAGAAAATGTGAATTGGCGGTTAGATAAAATTAATAGGAAATTAGAGATGACGAATTTGAAGAGAAAAAAAAAGAAAAAAGGTGAGACGAATATTTATATAGTAACAATTCTTTTTATATTTAAATTTAAAAAAAATATACATAAAAATATTAAAGATTAAATTTTCAATTAAAGGAAACAAGATTAAATATTTATTTTTTAAATGTACAAAGGAAAATTATATTTCAAATTTTTCACTCATATCCACGTTAAGAGATCAATTTTCTTTAAATTCTTCAACACTTTAAAAGTAATGAAAAATTAGAGGAAAGTAAGTGTTACTTATATATTAGATCAAAATTCGAAATTTCATATATAAATTAGAGATTAAAATATTTTTATCATTTGCATACTATGAAAATATTGTTTAAAAATTTTATTACCGCGCGAAGTGCGGCTATAATAATTTGATATTAAAGAGTATTTGAAATGCTTGGACTTTCACCTAGCAAATTACTGCAAATTATTTCATTCATTTGAATGACTTTTTTTTTTATCTTCCATCATATCTTTATTACATAACTTAAAGCTCATTTAAATACTTTAAAATTGTTTATCTAATTAGTTATTATAATATATTTTTATATTTTGTACATAAAAAAAAAGCAGAATAATATTTAAGTGGCAAACAAAATGATAATTCAACTTTGAGGTTAGGTCATTACCCATTGTCTATTATATTTTTAATTTTTATTTAAAAAACAAGTTTAGAAAGTCCTAACATACCTCGAATGTCGAACACGTGTCACAAATCCTCTTGATTTTTCTTTTTCTTTCGCAAAGCTTCAGAACGTTCTCAATCAATCAAATATACATTATTCATAAGTAAAAGAGACAGTAGACACTCATATTGCTATATAAAATTCGACTAAAAATTAGATCTAAAAATTAACCCCTAACTCCAAGGTCAAATCTAAAATCTTGTTTAAATTCAAATTCGAGTCAACCCTTAATTCGTCAAAATCTTATTTTTGATATAAATAAAAAACTTAGGGCAACAACTCCCAACATATCACAATTATTTTTTCATGATTGTGATCGTAAGAGATATTCTCAATTTAAAGCTAAGATACAATTCAGAAACTCCCCAATTCAACAATCATATAAGAACTAAATGAACACCATTCTATCACTTATATATATACATATATTTTGTCTAATGATCGGGTCATCAATTTACTATTATTAACTCTCAATCATTGAGTCCTTCACTATACCATAATTACCCACTTAAATTGTCTCCTTTATCTTTAAGAACTATTAATCAAACCAAAGAAAAATAAATTATTTCCCTAGTACTATTTCATCCACCCAGCCATAAAATCATAACAAATGCTCCTATATTCGATATATATTTATATAAGAATGAAAACCTAGTTAAATATATTTTATTTTTATCTAAATACTCTCTCCTTCCCTCGTTGATACCGCACAAGTTCTCCATGAACTCCTCTTTTGGGTTCGTCTCCATAGATGAGTTTATGCTCCTCTTTTGTTTTCTAAAATAATTATGTATTAAAAGTGATAAATTCCATCAACTTATTCTAATATATATGAGCCAAGTGGCATAGAATATTAAATAAATTTCAGACTTGGCCCATTATTATCAACTAAATTAATTATTTCAAATTATTTGTCAACTAAATAATCGTAATTAAACGAATAGTTCAAAATTTTCATTTAAAAATTACAAAAAGAGTCAAAAGAATTTTAGTACTCAAAATGACCAATGGGTCATTATAATAACTAATTTAAATAATGATATAAATAAATAAATATCTTTTTTGGTAAAATATATAATTAAATAGAATAATAAATTAAAAGTGAAAAAAATAGTGATATCAGAGCTTCTTTAAAGTGATATTAGAGATATTGTGAGCTAAATATTAATAACTCTGATACCAAAAAATATATTACACTTCACCCTAAATCCAGTCTTTAAAATCAAAAAAAGAGAATAAACAAAGAAAATACAGGAGCTACAGTAAAAATAAAATAACAAAATAGACCTCATATTCAAATTACATAAGGACATTTAAGGAAGATTAAATCAAAAAAATAGGTAACACTTCACCTAAACCTAGTCTATAAAATTTTAAAAAGATGGAATAAGCTAAGAAAACGAAGGAGCCACAGTAAAAATAAAATAACAAAATAGCCTCCATATTCAAATTACATAAAGACATTTTAGGAAGATTAAATATATAAAAAAAATCACACTTCATTCTAAACCTAGTCAATGAAATCACAAGAAGATAATAAACGAAGAAAAGAGAGTATTCACAATAAAAATAAAAATAACAAAATAACACCACCCCCACCCCTACCCCGCTCAGAAAAAAAATCACATTCATTCTTAGAAATCATGAACAATCAAAGTAGCTTAGGAGGGGATAGGAGCAGCTCACTTCATTTAATGTCATCAAATACTATTAAACTCATATATTTTAGCCATGTAAAAAACCTACAAGCTCACCCTTTAAACTTTTACAAAATCAGTGCAAAATAGCTATAAAATCATATTTGATTGAAAACGGATGAATTTTATGGGATATTGTTCCAAAATTATCATTTGAAATTTCAACTAAAGGTTTCAAGGCTTTAATCAATGTCAAAGCTTGTTTAGGATTCTTTGAAGTTATTGTTCTCATGATACGCAACAAAGTTATTTTGTTAAACAACAAAGATTCATTTTTTCTAATTTGAGTAAATATTTGCTTGCTTCGTCGTTTGTTATTCTCCTTTGTGTGAATTTATTGTAATTATTGTAGAAATATTGATTTTTTAAGCTCACAGGCTTACTAAATTTATAACCACCCAAACATTAATGACTTATTTTATACCATAATTTTTTTAAAAAAATTCTTAAATTTTGTATCAAGCGAAACTAACTCACATAAATTGAAACGGGGGAAGTTATAGTTACCTTGAGGAGAAAGAATAAAAAAAATTACTTTTTTTGGATTAAAAGGATGAAGGGTATTTTGGGTATAAAAAAGTAGCAAACTTATATGCCAAGCGCGTGAGGTTACCTTAATATCCTCAAAAAGATGAATTTGTGTCAAATTATGCATGCTTGACTTGTATCTGTTAAACTAAATTTAATCAAGAGTGGTCAGTTCAATTTGATTTGACAATTTGGCATGTACACCCTTATGTTAAATATCTTTCTTCTTTTAAGATTGTGGTGTTCGGACCAGTTTTTTCACACCTCGATTAATTTCGCGGAATACCTACAACCTCCCACCAGCAATAGGTACCAGCTAACTCTGTCCATCAAAGCTAAAATAGATGGAAGAATCACTTAGAGTTTTTTTTACTCCACTTGGATGTGAACTGACCTCATGATTCTCAACCACTTCATTGACGACTAGGTCACACCCTTGGATGCACCTTATGCCAAATATCTTTATTCATAGTTAGAATTCTTAGGACATGTTTGACCATGTGAGATGAAATCATATTATGATTTCATATGAGATGAAATTGAAGTTTTCTAATGATCTGAACCAGGGGCGGAGCAACAGGGGTGCGAGGGGTGGCAACTGAACCCCCTTCGTCGGAAATTTGCACTATATATATACTGCAAATTTTTTTATTCATGTACAAATATTATTTTTGCATCCCCTTAACAAATGGAGATTGTGGATTAGTGAATAAGGCGCCTGTGATTGAGCCCGCGGTCGCGGGTTCAATTCTCGGCAATGACACATTTTTTTATTTTTTTCATCCAGTCCCTTAAAAAAACGACGTCACTTTATTTATTATTATTATTATTAAAAAACGTGGGCCATTTGGGGTATAGAATTCCTAATTTCAAAAGTGTTAACATTGTTCATTTGCTCTACTGACTACTGCGCCTCCTACTCTGTCATTTCTTCTTGGCCCATGGCTTCCAATTTCAAGGTATTTCTTTTGTTTTCCTCTTCTTTTTTTAACCATACTCAAAATCACAATAAATCCATTATTGTTTCTTGTTAGTTGTTAATCAACCCATTTTGTGAAATGGGTAGCTGACGGCTGACCCATTTTTCATTCATGAACCCTAAGCCTTGATTATTTTAATTTTTAAATGTTTTTTGTTTGCAAAATTGGTCTTCTAGATATTTATTTTTATCTAATAAAAAAATTAAAGTGTAGATTTTTATTTAGTAATCAATTCCCTTTTATATGTGTTGGATTGTGGTTAAGTTGTTTTCTTGCTTATTGAGACATTTGGTAGAGTTTTTGAAATGGGATATGCTTAAGGAGTTAAGGTTACTAATTGTTTTTGATGTATTGCTATATACAAGATTGAGTTTTTATTCTCACAAGATTGAGTTTTTATTCTCACAGTTAGATGTTCTTAAATAGGCTTTATTTTATTTGCTTTTAAGACTGACATTGTGTCTTTAATTCTAACTAATTTTTTTATTATAATTCAGTCTCAAAAGTCAGCGAAGAATTATTTTACCAAAGTTCCAAAATCAAGCTTAGACTCTCATGATCAATCTAATCTAGACGAAAATGTCAACCACTCAGAAGTACCATTGCTTTCTTCTCAGGATTTGATTTGAATTCTTTAAGGCATGATCTGGGTGAAAGAACTCAAATCTTGAACTTTCATCCAAATCATCGTAATGTCATTCGAAGAGAATACCTTAGGAGAGGTCCTTGTCAACCTTGGCTTAAAGAGTATCCTAAAACAAAAGTTTCTAGAGACATGCGTCGTTTTAATCCTCAGTGGTTTAGTGAGTATTCTAATTGGTTAGAGTATAGTGAAAGTAAAGATGCAGTCTTTTGTTTGAATTGATATCTATTTGCAAATGATAATATTCATCAAGGAGGGATGATGTATTTTCGACCATAGGGTTTAGGTGTTGGCAAAAAAGAAGAGTTTTAAAAAATATGTTGGTGGCGGAAATAGCATTCATAATCAGGCAAGAAAGAATTGTGAAGATCTAGTGCGACAAGAACAATCTATTCAATCTACACTTGTGAGGCAAGATTCTCAATTTAATCATAAGTATTGGCTCCGCTTAACTGCTTCAGTTGATGTTGTAAGGCTTCTTTTGAATCAAGGATTGGCATTTCGGGGTCATGATGAATCTAAATTATCACTTAACAGAGGTAATTTTCTTTAAATTCTTTCATGGTATTCTGAAAGGTGTGATAACATTAAAGATTTTGTATTGAAACATGCTCCACAAAATGATCTAATGACTTCTCCAATGATTCAAAAAGAAATTGTGACTGCATGCAAAATTAAAACAATTAAGGCTATCATAGAAGAATTAAATGGTGATTACTTTGCCTTGTTGGTTGATGAATCTTTTGATGTATCGCGCAAGGAGAAAATGGCTGTTGTTTTACGATATGTTGATAGAATGGGATTTATGATGGAGCCACTTATCGACATTATTCATGTTCAAGATACTTGTGCATAATCTTTAAAAGAAGCAATTGTTAATTTACTTGCTAAACATTCCTTGAGTCTTTCTTATGTACGTGAACATTGTTATGATGGGGCAAGTAATATGCAAGGTAGAATCAATGGCCTTAAAATGTTGATTGAGCAAGAAAGTAGATCGGCTCATTCTATTCATTACTTTGCTTATCAACTTCAACTAAGTCTTGTTGCGGTTTCTAAAAAGTGTGTTGAAGTGGGAGAGCTTGTACTATTGGTTTCAAGTATTTTGAATATGTTGGGAGCTTCTTTCAAATGCATGGATGAATATCGAGAATCTCAAAAGAAAAGAGTTCAAGAGGCATTAGATATGGGTGAACTTGAAACTGGTAGAGGCTTGCATCAAGAATTTGGTCTTACTAGAGCTTGTGATACTCGTTGGGGATCCCACTACAAATCTTTTAGTAACTTTATTCTTATGTTTGGTTCAATTGTTGATGTACTTAATGATATTGTTGTTGATTCACATTGTCCAGATAAAAATGCCAAGGCAATGGGATTTCACAGAGCATGTCAAACATTTGATGTTGCATTCATATTGCATTTGATGAGAGATATTTTAGCAATCACAGATATGCTTAATAAATGCTTACAGAAAAAAGAGCAAGATATCGTAAATGTCATGCTACTTGTTCAAGTAGCAAAGAAAAGGTTGTAAAAGTTAAGAGAGGAAGAATGGGGTTCGCTTATTGATAAAATATCTAAATTTTGTATAAAGTATCTAAATTTTGTATCAAGTATCAAATTTTGATACCTAAGTTAGATGAGATGTACTTTACCTCTTTGAGATCACGGCGTAAACTTGCTGGTTGTACTATCTCACACCGTTATTATGTTGAAGTATTTTGCAAAGTTATTGATTGACAAACTCAAGAGCTTTCTTATCGTTTTGATGAAGTAACGACTGATTTGCTTTATGGAATTGCTTGTTTAAATCCAATTGACTCATTTTCTAGTTTTGTGATCTTAGGAAAATAATGAGAATGGCTAAACATTATCTTGATGACTTTGATGAATTTATTATGGGGGTTCTTGAGAATCTACTTCCAAGTTACATTATTGATGTTCATGATCTTGATGAAAGGTTCTCCGATCTAAAAGGACTTTTTGATCTTTCAAAAAGATTAAGTCAGACAAAGAAGCATTCAAACTACCCTCTTGTATTCCTCATAGTGAAACTTGCCTTGCTCTTACCAGTTGCCACTGCATCCGTTGAAAGAATTTTTTCAGTAATGAAGTTTATCAAGAATAACTTGCGGAGTCGAATGAATGAGATTTATTTTAGTGGTTGTTTGGTGCCTTATGTAAAAAAAGATGTGTTTAATAGGATCTCTAACGATATTATTATAAAAATATTTCAAGAAATAAAACCTCGTCGTGTACAGTTGTAGTAATATACTTGCACTTTCAATAGAGAATTGTGTTTGTTTTGATTTCTTCACGTGTTTATGTTTTAATTTTCTTGAACCCCCTTATCAAATATTCTGGTTCCGCCCCTGATCTGAATCGTCATTTTTTAGAAAGGCCAAAAATTTTGGGAGCTAAATTGACCTGAATCTGTACCATCCCACCATAGCGGGAATAAGCCCACCACAGTGGCGCCTCCATGGCGAGATGGAACTCGCCATAGCGGAATCGATGGTACAAAACTATAAAACACGAATTCTTATTTCTTCTTATTCCCTTAAATGTCAAAATAGACGAGGGTCACCCTAGAAACCTTCAAAAAGCTGCTCGGAGCTTGAAGAGAAGGGATGAATAAAATTCTATCGCAGAGAAGGTTACAACCCAGGAATTTCAGGTCAATCTCCATTGTTTCTCCTTTCGAAAGTCAAAAATCATGCTATAATCCTTCTACAGCTGCTTAGCGCCCAGGAAGACTAGGAGCCCGTTTGGTTTGGCCTATAAGTTGTTGAAAACTGCTTATAGGATATTTTCAGCTTTTTTGAAGGTTTGACTGGCCAACTTAAATACATTTTATGCTTAAAATAAGCCCAAAAAAATAATTGAGTCTGTTTGGCTTGGCTTATCTAAAATAGTTTATAAGTTGCTTTCAACTTATAAGTTGTTTTAGATAAGTTAAGCCAAATAGACACTAGATTTTCTTAATTGAGTAGTTGTAAATCAGTTCCCAGTGCATTTATATCGTAGATTGATGGGAGATTTCATACTTAGACCTTTAAATACGGAGATTGGATGGCTAAATGATTATTATTGCTATTTAGGGCGGGAAGGTTATGATGTGTCCATGTGGGTCATGATTTCTGTAACTACCGGTATTGGACCAGTCTTTGAATGTCAATCTTGATAATCCATGTAAAGAGGGTTGTTAACTCTTTTGAATTTATTGTAGGAAAATAGCTGGGTCATAATGAGATCCTGAGATTTGTGGGTTATGGGCTATTGGTGTACATAAAGGAATAGGCTTACACAAATAATTGTGTATTCATTCTGATTTTTCCCTGTGAGTTACTTGAGTAATGTGTATCATGAAATGAAGAGTGAATGTGAATGACTTTGTGTTGATAAAAATCTAATGACATGAACCTATTTGACTACCTGTGGTTATGGGTGATGGTTTATTTTTCTGCCTGTATTATATGTGCCTATTAAATGCATTGATAGTATTGCATGCGTATATGTAAATAGAAAAAGATGGAATGAACCTAATAAAATGACTACTATAAGCAATTGCATGCAATGAATCTGTTATTAAGTGTGTGAACTATCTGTTATTGATTATGATTGTTGGATCAGATACTACGCCAGTACATATTAAATCGGGTACCATATCGGTAAATATTGAATCAGGTGTCATGCTGACACTTATTGGATCATATACTACTCAAGTACATATTGAATCGAGTACTATGTTGGTATGTATTGGATCGGATGTCATGCTGACACATTTACAATTTAGGTGTGGATTCCATGAGAAGACCAAGTATGTGCTATGGTTCCTTCAGAGAACCAATTGATTGTTGTAACTGTGATTAATCATGCCCATTATGTAAACTAATTCAAGTTACAGATTGAAAGTCCGAGTAATGTTATAATATGACATGATTGTGTATTCTGATTATATGTGTGATGATAGAGGAACTAACACATCTATAATTGAGCATGCCCATCCTGTGTAATAATTGATATCGAAGGTCAAAGTCTAGCTAATTTTCATACCTTAGTGGTGTCATAAGTGTTATTATGTTATGGTTGCTCGATGCGTCTGTATCATAGGTATGAGGACGTGGGTAAGCAAGTGGAGAGTAGTTGATATGGTGTTAAGTGAGATTAGTGACTTAGAGTCAGATATTATTGGTGTCCTGTTAATGTGTGAGTTAATGGGGGATTGAAAAAGGATTAGGAGATTTTATCTACGGGCAGACCGTCCTAGAGGAAGGAATACCGTTATGGCGAGGCCATCTTAGCGGGTTAGGTCCAGCCATGGTGGGTCAGTACAGATAGGGTAGAAAGGAGTCTTAGACCACTTTAATATTGTCCTCTTTCAAGTAAGATGTCAAATATTCTAAGGTAAGGTGCCAATGTAAGAGCTTGAAGAAAGGTAGTAGTCTATTAGACAAAGTTAGTGGTAGCCGTATTTTAAAAACTCCTTTATGTGATAGAAGGACTAGGCCTTGATCTGTATTATAGTTGGCAACGGACCAACTATAAGGGATATTTGTTAGGCTTGAAGAACATCAAGAGGTTAATAGGAATGGTAAGAATTTGTGCATAAAGGTTTGGCGGGTGTATTTCCTTAAGTGCATGTTTTCTTCTTGTTGATTGCTTTATATTATGTGTGGGATATGAGGTTAACAAATGATGCCTACCAGTACGTATTTTTTACACTGGTACTACTCTTGCTATGTTACTTAGACATCCCATATCGATCAAGGTTTTCGTTGAGTTTGAAATAAAGGGCAAAAAGTAAGGGCGTAGTAGTTGCGCGAAAGCCGTTGCGCCTTAGCGCATCCCTTTTCTTGTAGGAGTGCTAAGCGCGACCTTTTGTTTTTTCTTCTGCTTGCTTTGCAGTACGAGCCTCATACAAAGTTTCACTCCTTTAATATGATGAGAAGAAGGGGGGCCTCTTTTCCATACCAATCCTTATTTACTACGACACCTTTTTTGGGGTGTATAACTCAGTTGGTAGAGCATTGGGCTTTGAACCTAATGGTCGCAGGTTCAAGTCATGTTATACTCAAACCTACCTTACATTTTACTATGCATAAAGGTGCATAGTAGCCTTCAAAGATGACTCTTTGGCCTTTCGACTCACTTTGGCGACTTCGCCTTTTAAGTAACAAGGGGGTGGGCCGCTCTAAGCGGAAAGCGATAGTGAATACCAAACTTGACCACGCTCATCCAAACCATCCTCAAAAAGCAATCGAAAAGCAAAGCCCTTCCTTCCAATCCAAGCCAGTGAAGCCGCCCCAATATCTAACCACCTTTCACCCCGATCACATATTGGCACGTTCATGATGCATCATAATTAAAAGGCCGTAAAGTAAAGAAGACCTATGCATCAGTGTACTGTCATGATCACATATTAGCTTAATTTTATTGATGGCTTGAAGGCGAAGCCGCCTATTTCTTAGGGCAAAGGGTGTTTCATTCTCCTAACTCCTTCCACTTCTCCCAGGGACAAGAACTATGGCTTGACCTTCGGGGAAAAATACTGTGGGACCCCTCCTTCGAGGGCGCCTAGATAGTGAAAGATTATGTCTTTATAAGGTTGGAAGCTAAGCAAAGTCATGAAACTGGCTGACTACGCTCGAGTAGATCCCAAACCCGAAGGTGGTGGCGGAACTCTTCGTAGAGTTCAGGAAAACGAAGATGATTCTCCGATAGCTTCTACTTTTCCTTCCTATTGGTGGAAGTTGTGCCATTACTTTATTTATACATTATTTCTTTAGAAGCTCTTGTACATATTTAGACTAATATCTTTGGGGGTGTTAAAATACTGTTGTGTAATTAATCTTAGAGTTTTAATTTAATATACGATGTCTTTTTCCCTTTTAGACTTTTGTGTTGGTATTTTCGTTAAACTTTCGCATGTTATCCGTTTGAGGATTAAGGGTTCTCCTACTTAGGTGTTAGGGTAGGTGCCCGCATGACCCGATAAGTTGGGTCGTGACAAGTTTTGATTGGACATGCGATTTGAATTTTTAAGTTGTTTGCTCATAAACATAAAAATCCATAAGTTGTGAAAACTATCAAAATTACCCAATTTATTTATACAATCTTGCCAAATAAGCAAAAATTCATAACAAAAATATAATACGCTATCACAAACTTATTCTAAAAAGAATACAATATTTATTGATTGAACTTTGATTCAATAAAAAAGTAAAATTGAACATGAGTTGTAGGCTACTACTCTTTAATATGTGTGTGATTTAAAGTTATCATTTGACAAAAATGGAATGGGCAAGAGTAACAATATCAATTATAAATTTTGTTTACATATGAAATAAATGATTGGTAATATAAAATGGTGAACTTTTTTTTACAAAATATAAATTTATGTGTCAATTTTTATATTTAAAAAATGTGAAATTATGATATGAAATTCTCAAGTCAAGCTTTTTGAAAAATTTGAAATTTTATCTCATAATTTAATTATTTTGAAATAAAATTACATATCTAATTAAATCACGAGATAAAATCGCATGTTCAAACGTATATTTATTTGATTAGTAAGTCGTATATTGGAAAAAGAGCAACTATTCAATGTAACTAATATGACAGGTTTTTGGACCTAAACAAGAAATTTTCTTTACCTATAGGTCTAAACTACAGTAAATTAAAGGGAGAGGATTCTTTGATTAGATATTTTGGGGTCACATGAACTGGTTTTACGCTCTGTATAAGAAAGAATAAAAAATGAAAGTTGAACTTGAAAGCATAACTTGTTACAATTAAAGTTGTTGTCCATATAATGTTTTCTATAGTATTCTGTGATGATTTTTTTTATTTTTGTTATTTCTTTTTTAATCTATTTTACTATACTTGCTTTTAGTCAGGAATATATCGGAAACAATATTTTTATTTTTCAAGGTATAAATAAAATATACGTACACTCTATATTCTATTCTACTTATATTACATCAAATATGTTAGTGTAGGAAACGAAGAGAACCTCAATGCTAATGAGTCAGTTGAATAAATGGTTGATGCATAGAGAAGTTCATCATGAGAATTCGATTCTTCCTGTATAAAAGCAATTCTATCGATGGAGTTAACTACACAATGCAAGTAAATACATGGTGTATTATTAATTTGTCCACACAAAGGGTTAATTTGTTCTATCTTCTTTTATGAAGAATAGAAATATTTGAAATCAATGAATATAAACCAACAATGTCTCATCATAAAAATAATATGAGTCTTGACAAGTCTTTTTCTCAATTTTTAAAGCATGCAAGAACTCGAAGAAAACTTTCTTTCACTTTATTATTGAATTTCTTTTTTGAATTCTCTTAATTCATAGTACTCCGTCGATTTAGATTTATCTTATAAGAATATGATGATCTCCTTAAAAAAATGATATTTGATTAGACTAACATGGTCAATCATGTCCATATCGCCATATATACGGTGTGCATTGAAGAGTTCCATAAAAGTGCTTGACTCGTTAAATATATTATGTACCAATATTAGATGAACCAAGTAATAAATGTGATGAAACTTTAATTATAATGAGTTTATATATAGTTATTTATGAATTTCACAAATGGCATTCCTCGATTTAAATTACTATGAGCTTAGTTTTATCCTTAATCAAGGATTCGATTTGAATTTAACTTCCAAAATTATGAAATTTTCGATGTGAATTCAAATTAGTTGAGTCCCAACGAGGAAAGAGAAATTGGGTACACCAAAAAAAAGGTCAATCATAGTTGATGTGTGTTAAGCTCTTAATAAATTAAGAAAAAAGAATTAAACCTAGAATATAAAAATATGTAGATGTTTCTAACTATAACTATTATTATCTTTAAATTTATAAGGATCCCCTTGTAGTTTACCCTAAAAAAATCCCCTGTACAATTATTAAATTCTTCTTAACTGACGAGTTAACAAGAGTGCAAGTTAAAGAAAAATATTTATTCGCATTCGATGTTTGAACCAAACTATATCAGCATATCATATAACGGTTAAGTGACAAAATGAACCAAAGAATATTTAGACCATGAAGCGGAATTATAAGAAAACTTTTTTCCTCTCTCTTTATGGATACACAGACTTTCTCAAATTCATTTTCAGGATGAATTTAGGTTTATATTCAACGACATTTGAGTGTACATAAGAATATGATCTCTTTTGAAATATGATTTTTGATTAGACTAATATGATCAGTCTCGTCCTTATTTTGTACATTGAAGACAAGTTTTGAAGTCACTTCAAATTTTTTGGCAAGATGATTTCCACCAAAGTAGAGGCCTATCTAGATTAGGTTCAACCTTTAGTATTATATTCGTTATAATTTTAAGATTATGAGTTCAGGTCTATCATTATTGCAATTTTAATACATATAGATTCATATTTTAAATCGAAAATATTGGGTTCATATGAACTAGCGCCGCAACTCATCTGTGCACCAAAGTACTAAACTCGTTAGATAAGGCAATATTAGATGAACCAAAGAGTAATAAAATTTGATGAAAGTTTAAGGAGTTTAAAAGAGTTAACATCTACTGGTTTAATGCTAAATTTTAAGCTTAGTTGATGTGTTAAACTTTAAAGATAAAGTGTTAAAAACACATTTAAACTATCTTTTTGTTTTAGTTTTATACCTAAACTATTGAAAGCGTGAGTTTCATTCCTAAACTATCGCTTATTATTTTGAGAAACACACCTCAATGGTGTGTGTAATACTCTCTCTCTACTCTCTATTTTTTGAAAAAAGCTTGCCGCATGGAATTCCACGTGGATAAAATATTTCACCTTGACAAAAATTATAAACTACTAATAGTAGTTAAAAGTTAAAGACAATAGTATTTTTATTCCCAAAAAAATAAATTATTTTTTATAAAAGAAATTATTTTTAAAAAAAATAAAATTTACAATATTTTGCTCACGCATTCCACCACCCTCACCCAATCCCCGTCCTTTTATTTTGTAAAATTTTTTAAATTTCTGTTATAAAATATTTTAAAAAAAAAAAATCATACTTGACCCCCTCCCTCACTCCTACATGAAAAAAGCTATTATTTTTATTTTAAAATAAAATACAATTATAACCCCCCCCCCAATCTAACCCTCCGTTCTTAATTTTTATATATATTTTTTTCTCGTTTTGTGTTAGATATATACATATATTTTTAGGAAAATATTTTTTCTACTTGCGTACCGGATATACATAAATAAAAATTTTATTTTAAGAATAGTCTTACGGCAAGTAAAAATACTTTCCTAAAATCATATGTATATATCTAACACAAAAGGGAAAAAAATTGAAAGCGGAGAGTTAGGTGGGGTAGGGTAGAATTTTTTAAAAAAAAATTAAAATATCTAAATTATTATTTGAAGAAAGGGTTATAAATCCAGACCTATAAGGAGAAAACACAGTAATATAAGATCGTATTTGACAAGTGGTATCATTAATGTTGATTATGTCAAATCTTGTGAAAATCTTGCAGATCCTCTTACTAAGGCCTTAACAAGAGAAAAGGTCTGGAGCACATCGAGGGGGATGAGATTGAAGCCTATAAATCCATGAGTCATATATGAGGAAACCCAACCTGGAGACTAGAGATCCTATAACCAGGTTCAATGGGGAAAACGAATCATATGATGACTTGTTGTGAAAAAATGCATTATTTATTATTCCCTCCCTATGATGTGAGTGCATTGTTTTCTGTAGTGAGTTGTGGAGGTTGAGTTTAAAAAACTCTTAATGAAAATTTGTAGCCCGTATGGGTGGAATGTTAAACTTACAGGAGCACTCTCGACAGATTTCACCTATGTGAGTGTGGAAGTAGGCCGCTTTCTATGAGAATTGGGCTTATTCTCAAAAGCACTCATAAAACCGGGATAGCACAAGGCCGTAATGTGCTGGCTTATAAAGCTCGTGACAATACCTTGATTACTATGTGTGAGCAGTAATAATTTATATCCCTTAAGCAGTCATAGTTCAAGTCTGAGACCATTACGACTCTGGAATAAATGTTATTGTTTCACTAAGTAAAGGTTCAATGCAGAGCACACCTTTATTATGTATAGTAGTCTTTCTTCAGCTGATAAACTCTCTTATATAATATTAAAATGAGTGGGGGATTGTTAGTGTGGGCATTTTAACATTTTATTAAATTGCAATTTTAGCAATTGTCCATTGATGACATTTAATGTCATCTTTATTCTATTTTTCATTAGTGCATAAAATGTCTTTCATTATCATCTTTAGTTAGTGCAAGACTAAATCATTCCATTATGTATTTTTAACATAATTATCACTAATAAGTGGTGCACTAAATCATAATGGTGCACTAAATGATGATAATGATGGCATTCCATTATTTTTTCATCTTTGTATGATTTTCTCTCCTATAAATAGAGAGGTCTTCTTTGTTTTGAAATGTAAGATAAGAGAAGAAAAAAATTGAATTAAGTTTGTCTAAAAAGAGAGTTCTTATTAGTTGAAGGGGGGTGTTCTTTGTGTGGAGCTTTAAACTCAACTCTTGTCCAAAGTTTGTTGAGTTACATTTTGTGATAAGGCTGTTATATCCTGGAGGGGACAAGTCAAGAGGACTACTGCTGGACCAGTGAAACGATTTACTGCAGTGGGCTTGAATCTCCTTAAAGAGAGCGAGATATCCGCGCCTCAGCCAAGAAGTGAAGTTAATTTCTTCATTTTATTTTTCAATTGTAATTTGTAATCTTGTAATTTCACCAACACATAAATAGTACCAATATGAATGAGAAATAAATTAAGCAAAAAATATGCCTTTAAATCCGCTCGTAATAGCACAAGTCTCAAACATACACTCCACATGAATTTTCGTTTACATGCACAAGAATATTAAAGAATCAATCAAATCAATAATTGTTTATATAGATTTGTTCGTATATTAATCAAATAATGTCTAATAACTTTAGAAAGACAACAAACATATTGATGAGTGAAAACTGAAAAGTTTGAAAAAGAAAAAAAGCATTCATGGAACATTATGTCTAGAAAAAATAAATTTTCTTTCCATCTTGGATACAAGCTTGTAATATGAAAAAAAAATAGGAGGAGATATTTGTAACAACTCAAAGTAGAAAAAGAATTTCTAACAATTTCAAGTAAAATAAAAGAAATTTAGCCTTCATTTTGTCTCTCATAATTTGGAGGTTTCATATTAGGAGAATAATATTTTACCTTATTTAAAACATTCAACAAAAAGAAGAACGACCTAACATCCCCTAAATCAGCAACTAAACTATACGATGTTTGTTCTCCCCTATTCCTACATTAACATTAGATACCATAAATCATAATACAATACAATAAAAAATAATAAATAGTAGGAGTTCTTAATTATTATAAATAAGTAAAAATTTAATATTTAAATATTAAGATAATAGTTAAATGATAACTTATTGGAAAAAAAATAGCAAATGACAATTTTAACTATTATAGAATTTTTAAATTATTATTTTTAAATATTAAAAAATAGAAAAAGACGATATTATTCCTATTTTAATTAGGATATGAAAGGCTTTTTGGACCTAAGCAAGAAATTTTCTTTACCTATAGGTCTATATACTACAGTAAATTAAAGGGGAAGGATTCTTTGATTAGATATTTTGGGGTCACATGAACTGGTTTTACTCTCTGAATAAGAAAGAATAAAAAAATGAAAGCTGAACTTGATTTTTTTATTTTCATTATTTCTTTTTTAATTTATTTTAATATACTTGCTTTTAGTCGGAAGTATATCAGAAATAATATTTCTTCCTTTCAACGTACACTCTGTATAGATTTTATTTTACTTATGAAATTACACCAAATATGCTATTATATGAAACGAAGAGAACCTCAATGCTAATGTGTCTGTTGAATAAATGGCTGATGCATAGAGAAGTTCATCAGAATTTGATTCTTCTTGTACAAAAGCAATTCTATCGATGGAGTTAACTACACAATGCAAGTAAATACATGGTGCATTATTAATTTGTCCACACAAAGGGTTAATTTGTTCTATCTTCTTTTATGAAGAATAAAAATATTTGAAACCAATGAACATGAACCAACAATGTCTCATCATAAAAATAATATGTCTTATGACATGTCTTTTTCTCAATTTTTAGAGTATGCAATCGCTCGGATGTTCTCCTAATCCAACCAGAACTCAAAGAAAACTTTCACTTTATTAATAGATCATAGTCTTTTTCGAATTCTCCATCTAACTCATTGTACTCCGTCAATTGAGGTTTATCTTATAAGAATATCATGATGATCTTCAAAAAAAATGATTTTTGATTAGACTAATATGGTCAATCATGTCCATATCGCCATATATATGTTGTGCATTGAAGAGTTCCAAAAAGTACTTGACTCGTTAAGCATATTACGTACCAATATTAGATGAACCAAGGAATAAATGTGATGAAAGTTTAATTATAACGAGTTTATATAAAGCTATTTATGAATTTCACAAATGGCATTCGCCGAAGTAAATTCTTATAAACTTAGTTTCACCCTTAACTAGAGATCCGATTTGAACTTGACCTCCAAAATTATGAGATTTTCTGTGTGAATTCAAATTAGTTGAGTCCGTGGACAAAGAAATTGGATGAGACACCAAAAAAAAAAAGGACAAGCATATAGTTCATATATATATGTATGTGTTAAGCTTTTGATAAATTAAGAAAAACGAATTAACCCTAGAATATAAAAATAAGTAGATGTTTCTAATTATAATTATATTCAAATCTATAAGGATTTTCATAGGATGTTACTTACTGGTATTATTATTAACATCCCAATAATAATTTAGATGTGTGTAACATTAATTAATTAAGAAGTGTGATTACCTTGGAGAACATTAATCCCCTTGTCCAATTATTAAAATCTTCCTACTGCGAGTTAACAAGAGTGCAAGTTAAGGAAAAATATTTATTCGTATTCGATGTTTGAATCAAACTATATCAACATATCATATTAAGTGACAAAATGAACCAAGAATATTTAGACCATGAAGCGGAATTATAAGAAAACTTTTTTCCTCTCTCTTTTTGGATACACAGACTTTCTCAAATTCATTTTCAGGATGAATTTAGGTTTATATTCAACGACATTTGAGTGTACATAAGAATATGATCTCTTTTGAAATATGATTTTTGATTAGACTAATATGATCAGTCTTGTCCTTATTTTGTACATTGAAGACAAGTTTTGAAGTCACTTCAAATTTTTTGGCAAGATGATTTCCACCAAAGTAAAGGTACATCTAGAGGAGTTCAATTTTAGCATTGCATTCGTTAAGTTTTTAAAATTATGAGTTCAGATGTACCATTATTGTAATTTAAATATTTTTTACATATAAATTCATATTTCGTGTCGAAAATACTGAGTTCAGATGAACTGGCACCGCAACTCTACATCCGCCCCTATGCCAAAGTACTGAACTCGATCGTTAGATAAGGCAATATTAGATGAACCAAAGAGTAATTAATTTGATGAAATTAGTGTAAGGAGTTTAAAAAAGTTAACATCTACAGGTTGAATGCTAAATGTTAAACTTTAAGTAAATTAATAAAAAGAATTACACCTAGAATGTGAAAATACCTTTAAAAAAATAAAAATAATAACCCAATAATTCAAATTTAAAAGGATTTTCTTAAGATGTTATGTGTTACTATACGCCAATAATCCTTTCGATTTGTGAAACTTTAATTAGTTAGAAGAGTCACTAGCTTATAAAAGACATCTCCCTATAGAATTATCTTTAAAAAACTAAATCATAATAATTGAAAATGTAAACAGTTGTATTTCCTATTAGCAGCCAAGAAAAATTAAAAAAATATTAGGCAAACACTTTATTGCCCATTTGTACCTATATCTTCATCAAGGAGAGCGCCATGCCCGAAGGAAAGGGCCTTAGCCACTTGAGGCGTATGTGGAGAATCAGTAATAGCGGTTCTTTTTTAATGTCGGAGTCATAAATTAATTGATAATCAATATTGGACCTCAACATCCATAATGTACGATGTTCTTCAACTCATTATAATTTACATTAATTGCATTATGTAATAATAATATTATACTACAAAAAACATTATTAAAAAATGATAATTACCTCTCCAATAGTCTAATCCAAAATCCCATGAATCTTATTTTCTACAGAGACATTGAAATAGTGTTATATTCTGTCAAAGTTAAAGTATTATTCTGTGGCTATATTGTGATTAGACTATTTTAGGTAACATGAATAGTTTCTTATGAAAATGATCCATGTAAGTATCACTTCTTTGGGGGAGAAATTTGTGTATTAATTTGTAGAATTGTAGTCAAATTCACCAAAAAAAAAAAAGGAAAGGAATTGTATTCAAAGATCAAATATATTGCTGATAGTAACAAGTTTTGTTCTTGAAATTCTTAGGAACATGATTCTTCAATAGTGGTTACCTAATATTTGGAAGAATTATTTTTTTTGGCCAAATGTACATTTCAAGTGGCACTTACTTTTTCTTTTTGGGTATCTGTGTGGAAGGACCCGTTGAAATATACAAAATGTGGTGTTTGGTATCCGTGTGACTAACTCAAATTCACGCTAAGAAATTTCACGCTACCAAAGGCGTCTCTGATCTACTTGTTACTAATATATGCATAAACTCATCTCCTAATTTCTTTCATATAATAATAAAATCTCCACTAATTATACTTATTGGCTCATTGCTACATATATACTTTGAAGGCACTTATGATTTTAAAAACGCGATTTTTTTTTAACCGTACATTAATCTCATCAGAAGAGAAACAAATTTTGATCGGACAGAAGGTACTGAATGTTTTGGGAAAAAACAATCAAAACTTGTTACCATTAGGTTAATAGCTCAATGCTTTATCAACTGAGCTATACACTCAGAAAATGATATACGAACATAGTAAATAAGGATTGGTACTGAAAAGAGACCGACTTCCTTACTTCTCATCAAATTAAAGGAGTGTTGCTCTGTATGAGGCTCGTAAGAACTTAATGGCTAAGCTCGAAAACTAAAGGTAAACACACGAGCAGCAAAGTTCCAAGCTCATAACAAGCTGAATGAGCTCGTATGGGTACAAACATGTCATCACTTGTCATCTAAGCAATAACCATTATTCAATAGTTAAAAGTATCATAAGAGTCTCAAATCCAGCAAGTTCAATCAAAACATGATAGATTACAGTTTTCTTAACCTATAACAGTTAACCTCCACGTTAGATAAGGTGAAGAGAGTATTTGACTTATGGTTGAGTGACAAGCATTTCGTCGAGAAAGATGATTATATCATGATTAATTTAAGCAGCTGCTTGAGCCTTTTCAGATTCCTGCTGTTGTTTCCACTGCTCTGGAGTGAGCGCTTTTGTAATAGAGAGAGCGTGGATTTCCTTCATCTCTTCGGCCAGTGCACCATTAACCATTCGGTGCCTCTCCAGCAATCTCTTGCCTTCAAATTGTTCTGTCACGATGACAATAGAGAATTTTGCACCACATCTGAAAACAAGAACAACTCCAATGTAAGAACAGAGATCCTAAAAGAATGTTTAACTCCATGCACATGAACTTACCCCCCAGACATATCAATCACTTCCTGCAAAAAAAAAAGAGAAGGAAATCAAAAGAAATGCTTGGGTACTTTTACTAGGCAAACAGGATGGACTAAATAAATAAATAAAACATGAAGGTTTTTCAGTGTTTGAAAGAAAAATTAGAACATAATAAGTAATGGATTAGTGCTTTTGATTCTCCAATGATCGTCTAGATGGTGCATGAAGTGATCAAAGAAAAGAATTAATCAACACACTCATTTGATCTGTGGAATTCTAAAAAGCTACCCCCCCCCCCCTTCTACATCCCACTCGGAACTCGAACATAGATAACTAAAAGGTAACATTTCAAATACTTCTATTTCTTAATTAATTAATTTTATTTATGTTTTGAGAGAGTAATTCTTATAAAAAAATAAAAATAAAAAAAACTTTAAAAGCAAAGCACTAACGCTGGTAACATTTTTGTTCAAGTGATGGCCTTCAAATGCATAAGTTGGGTTGTTTTTTTATGAGTTCACAAATCTAGCCTTATCTCCCCCCCCCCCCCCCCCCCCCAAAAAAAAAAAGAATCGATTCAATACATTTCTTATGTACCCATAGGTACTATATTGGATTTGAATCAGATTTCGGATCAATCTATATTGACTGACTGCCTTAACCAAATTTTTTATATACACGACAAGAGGAGCCTAATAAGGTCTTTCACTGGAAAGGAAAGCGCCAAAAAAGAAGGAAATAAGTTAAGCCAGATTTCTCGTGACTATCCAAGAATTTCAATGTTGAGCCCAGGTTCTACCTCATCCAACGTTATCTTCAACTAAACATTGACTAGGAAACTTTTCTGGCTTTCCAGGATTATCAAAGAACTCCACATATCTCAGCACTCAAAAATAGGAAGTACAAGCAAGAACATCAATATAAGCCCAAATGTGCAGGAAAAAATTATAAGCATATGATGAAAAGAAATCCTATTCGGCTAAGAAATAACTATCATAGAGAAGGATTATAGACAAATAAATATAGCATACCCATGAACTGCTGAGGTGATCAAACAAATTTGTGGCTTTTATATATCAAAGTTTACAAATTTTCCCATACAAAGATCCTGTGCTCCAATTTACAGATGATCATTGTCAGCTGGTTATGAGGAACAGGATATCAACTTCAAAGATGCTTTGCCTCATTAGACCACATTAAGTGCTTATTTCCTAATTATGCTCCCTGTAAATTCATACATGCATACCTCTCTTAAACCTGACATAACAACTGGTTCTTTGCTTTCCTTCTCATTATTCTTTTACACTTCAGAAAGTGTAATTAAAAGATAATACTTCAAAATGAGTAATGCTTGAAGCCTTTATTATGTAGTATGTTTAGAGATTGGCATACACTTAATTAGATACAGAAAGAAGATTTACAACCTAGAAGATTTACAACCTACATGACAGGCGTCTCTTTTATTGACACAAAATAATAGGTAGCTCCTATATGTATTCCAGGAAAAGAACAACTCTCAGGTCCCTCAATGTTGTAAGGTTCTTCCACCTAGCCCTTGATGTACCTGAAATCTTAGCATGACGTCTCTCTTATTGACATAAATAATAGGTAGTTCATATATGTATTCCTGGAAAAGAGCAACTATCTCAAGTTCCTCAACGCTTTAAGGGGTCATTTGGTTTAGAAGCAAGTTATGCAGGAATTAGTAATGCATCGCTAACAATGTAGAGATTGTAATGTAGGGATTGAAATAAAAGGTTAAGGTTATAATGCAAGGACTGTAGGGTAAGGATTATTTATTTAATGGATGTTTGATTTGTCTACTAAAATTATTATATAGTGCATATTTTAAAACATATTTTTTATTCTTTCAACAAGATAAATATTGGTTACCACATGAAGGGTTATTTTTGTCATCTAATAATTTTACTCCGTGTATTACTAATCTCCGCATTCTTATTCCATATTTTATCTTGCATAAAATAATATATAGATACCCGTATAACTTATGAGGAAATTAGTTATGTGTAAAGAGAAAGTGGAAACAAACATTGCACTATAATATATCTTAAAGTTTGTTGAAAGAAAAAGTGAAACCAAACATTATATTAGCGTCAAGTTTTATGTGGAGATTATTATCTCCACTACTCCCAACCAAACATCACCTAAGTTCCTTCCCCCAGCCCTTGATGTACCGGAAATCTTGTTCTGATGGTATATGCTCTTGAGATAAGGATTTATTAAAGCACCTTTTTAGTAAACACTTTAACAAGTTAGTTCCTTTTTCAGAAAATCATTTCGATGTTAAATGATCTAACCATGTTCATTTCCAAAACTTGTAATTTGTGGCTAGTGATCAAAACCAAGGAAAAAGGTTCAACTTTATCATTGAATATTCTATTTGTCTTACATTTGCCTGCGTCTATTTTCCTTTCCGGTCCATGAAAGCCCAAAACTGCTAATTTCCCCTCCCTCTAACAGATGTCCAGCTTGGCTCTATCATTTTTCACGACAAAGCCACGTAGACCCAAAACAAAAATCCAGAGTCACCCCTAAACTATCAAATTGGTTTATTATTTGTTTATGGCATTGGTGTCAGGGCCAGCTTGTACACACCTTGACTATTTCACCGGATACCTGCTACTTCCCACCAGAACATGTATTGGAACACTATCCACCAAAGCTTGGGTAGATAGAGAGTAATCACCTAGTACTTTTTTCCCTCAGCCAAATTTGAATTGAACTTGAAACCTCATGATTTACCACCCACTTCATTTACCGCTAGATCATATCTTGGGTACTCAAATTAATTTATATATACCCTTCGCAACATTTTAAAATATGCCTATAAAGATATGACACTTAGGCCTAACTCAACCTCAAAAGCTAGCTCATGAGGAAAGGTTTGTCCAAGTTCATATAAGAAAATTAATTTTCCATCCCTCTACTGATGTGGGACTTCTTAACACTCCCCCGCACGCCCAGACCTCAACTAGAGCGTGAACACTTATAAATAAAGGCCCAATATCGGTGAACAACAAATTGGGATAGGTCTGGCTCTGATACCATGTAAAGATATGACACTTAGGCCTAACTCAACCCTAAAACCTAGCTCATGAGGGAAGGTTTATCCAAGTTCATATAAGGAGACCAATTTCTCATCCCTCTACTAATGTGGGACTTCTTAACAATGCCCATGAACAATTACTAACTTCCTCTCTTTCCAATAAATTTTCACCTACTTGTTTAGACGTCCTACTAGATTAAGCAGTTGCTTAGACGTTTTACTTGATTTAGCTACTTGTTTGGACGTCCTACCAGGTTGAGCTACCTTATTTGACATCCTAGTAACTTAAGCTACTATCTTAACAAGGACGACTCATACGCTTACAAAAAATGACATCCTAGTAACTTAAGCTACTATCTTAACAAGGACGACTCATACGCTTACAAAAAATGAATGACCTACTAGTCTAAGTAAGTAACTAGTAGGTGCCTACTTAAGAACCAAGGGCCAAAATTTAGAGAATTAGGTGCATCGCCTACTTAAGAATAAAGGGCAAGGGCAGTAGGTGCATCACTTACTTAAAGGCTTAAAGCCCAAAGATAAAGGGCCAATAGATGGGTTAGCCCAAGACCCATCTTCCCCATCCCATTAAGGGTTATATAAACGTATAAGCAGTTTCATGGGTCATTTATACATAATAAATCAGCTCTCATATCTCTCTCTCACTCAAGTGAGGAATTAGGCACGGAGTCGAATTTCAAAAAGTTGAATTATGTAAAACAATTTTGAGGTTGTTCAGTTGAGTCTGTTTTCTGGTTAGCATAAGTAGTACGCACAAAAGACAAAGCTCACCTTGGAGAATGACTATGGGAAGTGTGGGGGCATTTAAGACCCCTCATTACACACTCTCTACACCTTAACCCTATGAAGACCCTACCGATTGAAAAGACGAGAGACACCAAGAAAGTATCATAATTTTCACACTTCAGGTTTTGCATCTAAGTTAGACTATAAACGTTGGTCCAACACATTTAAATGTCTCAGTGTTTACTCATTGCTTCACAATTTTGTTTAAATGTGGTTTTGACCATGTATCTTGCTAATTTCTTACCTTGAACTTAGGAGAGAGAGGTGGTTGCTTGGCTGCCCAAGTCCTGTAACTTCCTTCACTTATTCCCTTTAAAAATCTCTCCAATATACTTGAAGCCAAGGATAGAAGGTGATTTAGTGGACTGATTTGCTGAAATGAAGAAAAAATTCAACAACCCTAAAGGGAATTTGGGCGGTTAACTCACTCTCAAGAGATATGATAGCTCATTTATTATAAGTGTAAATGAAACCATGGAGTTGCTTATACATTTATATAGCCCTTAATGGGCTGGGGCAGACGGGTCTTCGGCTAACCCAAGGCAGCCCACCTATTGGCAATATTTGGTCCATAAGCTTTTAAGTATGTGTTGCACCTAATGCCCTTCTTAATCTTTGGTCCTTTATTCTTAAGCAGGTGATGTGTCTACTTAACTTTTTAAATTTTGGCTCTTTATTCTTAAGTAGGTGATGCACCTACTCGTAGGTCATTAATTATCCTTAAGCACGTGGGTCACCCTTGTTAAGCAAGTAGGACGTAAAGTAAGTAGCTCAAGCAAGTCAGACGTTTAAGCAAGTAGCTCAACCAAGTAGGACGTCTAAGCAAGTAGCTCAACCAAGTAGGACCTCTAAGCAAGTAGCTCAACCGAATAGGATGTCTAAGCAAGTAGGTGAAACACATAAGTGAAGCATATAGCTCAAGCAAATGACCCATGGAGCTGCTTATACATTTATATAGCCCTTAATGGGCTTGGGCAAATGGGTCTTGGGCTGACCCAAAACAGCCCCGCCCCTTAGCCCTTATCTTTAGGCAATAAGCCTTTAAGTAGGTGATGCACCTACTGCCCTTTTTAATCTTTGGCCCTTTATTCTTACGTAGGCGATGCACCTACTTAAATTCTTTAAATTTTGGCCCTTTGTTCTTAAGTGGGCACCTACTAGTCACTTAGATAGACTAGTAGGTCTTAAATTTTTCTTAAGCACGTGGGTCAAACTTGTTAAACAAGTAGGATGTGAAAGCAAGTAGCTCAATTGAGTAAAATGTCTAAGCAAATAATTCAACCAAGTAGGACGTCTCAGCAAGTAGTTCAACCAAGTAGGACGTATAAGAAAGTAGGTGAAACACATAAGCGAAGCACATAGCTCAAGCAAGTGAAGCATATAGATCAAGACACAGGTGACTCACTTTGTTCCATATTAATTTTCCTTTCCAAAATTTATTTCCTTCAACTATTACTTATCACCTTTATACACCTTTGATACTTAAACTTTAGGCTCGAATATAGCCTCATTTTCCCAATTTAAATAAGATCGTCGATGACAACTTAGTCGTACACATGTTGCAAATCGAATCTTTGATTTAGATGAGACAAAATCCACTAGTGGCTATGTGTTCACCCTTAGTGGACGTGCAATATCGTGAAAATCAGTTAAGTAAACGATATTACTAGATCGACTATGGAGCCAGAGACTGTAGCTCTGGAGTAAGCTTGTTCTGAGGCTAAGTGGCCAAGAAATTTTGCTTGGTCTATTCAATATAATTGTCAAGCCGAAATTGTTGTTGCAAAGAAAAAAAATTATAATTGTAAGAGTAGACACATGAAATTGAGATATGATGTCATTAAACAACTACTGAGAGATAATTTGACTGATCCTCTGACTAAACGGGAAGAAAATTAATTTTTCAAACCTCAAAAGGATTGGGGATAAGGCTGATATGATTGTCAATAGAGATGACAACTCAACCTATGTGATTGGAGATCCTATGAAGGTCATATGAGTAAAAATAAGTCGATTTTGACACTACACACTAAAAGAAAGTGTTGAACTAGTACTAATTGTGAGGATGAGTTATTAACTCTTAGCGAATTCAAAGTCCTTAAGAATGGTGTATTTAAAGCAATATGCAATTGATGAATTCACCTATATGAGAAGTGCATTGGGACTGCTCCTATGAGATTTTGGCCTAGTATGTTGTTTAGTGTGTGTCAATTATCGCACTATTTTATCGTTGTTTTCCTTCTTTCTAGTAGACTTGCACTATCTTACATGTTACTTGCTATATTTTCTTAATTGTCTCCTTCTTTGTACCTGGATTTGTTGTCGAAGGTCTTTCAGAAACAGTCTCTCTACCTCTACGAGGTAGTAGTAAGGTCTGCCTATATTTTGTTCTCCCCATACCCCATTTGTGGGATTTCACTAGGTATAATTAGCAAGATACCTGGTCAAAACCATAGTTAACCAAATTTGTGAAGCAATGAGTAGACCAGATATAAAATGTGTTGGACTAACGTTTATACTCCAACTCAGATGCAAGACCAAAAGTTTGAAAATTGTGACACTTCCTTGCCTCTCAACTTTCCAATTCAGTAGGGTCTCCATGGGGTTAAGGTATGAAGAGGGTAGAAAGAGGGGTCTTAAATACCCCCACACTTCCCATAGTCATTTACCACGGCGAGCTATGTACTTTGCACATACTACTTCTGCTAACCAGAAAACAAACTGAGCTAAAAAACCTCAGAATTGTTTTACATAATTCAACTTTTTGAAAATTCAACTCCATGCAGTATTCATCACCTGACTCTTACACACTTCCCTTGCAGATTGTCATCTGTTGTGCTTTTGTCTCCCTTCCATTACAAATTCTTAGAAAATCTACCAACTACCAACAAATTGAAATTGGCACCTTTAAGCACCATACCAGAGAAGAGAATACTAATGTACAAGTTTGACAGACATTGATCCTAAAACATCTTAGTCTCAACCTTTCACATCAACCATTAGGCTGGTACTTCATTAGCTATCATCTATTTCTAGGTTTGGGAAAGTGCAAAATCCAACAAATATCAACTTCATAGTGCAAAACCCCAATTAATGCAGATTTAAAGTTAGCGAGGGCACTACAAACCCACTCGCAAATTAAACAGAAATAAATAACCCCAGAAACACACGTTCCAGAAACTTCTGTTAACAAATAACTGTTTCCAGCATCAACAGCTAAATAGAAATGAAATATATATATATATATATATTAGAGAGAGAGAAAGAGAGAGAGAGATCTACCAGATGAGAAGGATTCAGCTTTGCAGTTAGTGAAGATTCTACTTGCTCCTTCGTCACCCCCATGATCTCTCTCTATACTCCTTGCACCGTTTTGCTTTTCTTTTTTTCTTCTGAGTTTCTGCCCTTGTTTGTGATTTTTTCTTATAGAGGGAATTGGAGCAAAATGACCAAAATATTCTCTTTTATCTTTTGTTGGTATATTTCCTTCAATATACTACTTCTTGAATCTTGACTACTTTTGTTTGAAAGATGAGGAAATAATAATCTCACATGTAGAATTATTTTATTTTATGTTTGGTTAGAGATATTAATTAATTTTGATATTATCTATAATTATTTTATTATTTATATTATAATCATGAAATTAATATATATGGGATGTCATATTTTATTCTGTTAAACGAAGGGGTAGAAGTAAGTAAATAGTATAACGAAAAGAATATTTTTGAGCCAGAATATAGTTTAAGGATATATGTGCTCGATTTCGAATAGTTGAAGGATAGTTTTGACCCTTTTCCATTTATTTTATAATGATGAAATAAGTTATTTCATATACTTTCTCTATTACTGAAGAATAACTTTATTTTCATCCTCCATATCACCCAACCCCTAATCTTTTAAGATGGTTAAAACTCAAAAGTGAATATTTTTCATCTCGATAAAATATTTAATATTTGGAGGTTAATTTAATAAGAATTGTGAAAACAATAAATCGAAAGCACCAAAAAAGTCTGCTCAAATTTTAAAAAGGGCAAAATAAAAAATAGATAATAAGAAAATAATAAGAATAATTAGCTACGTAAAACCTTGCAAATGTGACTAGTAGTTGGATTCCCATCAAATATAATAATCAAAATTTATTAAATATTTGGCATGAATTAAAAGTAATTAATTTTAGCAAACTTAAAAAGATTAATATTACCTATCAGTCAAGCATGGAAAGTCAAAAATGCTTTAGTTTTTTAAAAGATATTTTTCAACAGTATATTTCCCCAAAAGTAGTTTGAAACTTTGGTGAAGTATAAAATTAAACTTTGGTGAAGTATAAAATTATTGTTCGAATATTATAAAAGTGTTTTTCAAATTGAATAGCGGAACACAAAAGTGCTATCTCCAGAAATAATTTTTCAATTTGAAAATGAAATTTAAAAAATTGATTTTATAAGGGTGAAAAAATAGCAAGATAAGTGGCCGATTACTCAAAAGAATAGGGGATCTTTGAGGACAGCAAAAACGCATAGGTTCCTAGAAATCCAATTCGAATAAAATGAAACATCACAATGAGAAAAGGAGAGAACAAATAAGAGTTGATGCTTGAAAACAACAGGGAAAATATTTCCTTTTTCCTTTCAAAATTTGGTCTCAACAGAGATCTTTTTAATCTTTTAATAAAAAACAACTGAATATATAACAGTGAAAAATGATTTTGATCTTTTACCACCGTGCAAGTGAACCCAACTTAAAACCTTTGAATTAATAGATAGTAACGAGGGGGGCATAGAATGGAGAATTTTCTCATTTTAAAGTTATGCGCACTTTAAAATGAATGCTACAAAGGACACAAGGATTTCAAAATTACTAATCTTTGGCTTTAAACACACGACTACATACAACCCTTCCCCCAACTATTCCACTGAGTCACCTGCAGCACCTTAAACCAAATGTAGTGTGCCTGCAGATTTGGATACACAACTACGCCTCTCCTGATCAAGTAGTCCGGAGTGGAGGAGACACCAGAATTACACCATCTCCGCGAACAAATAGGAAAGGAATGGTCCGTCTTGTCGCCTAAAACACAATCAAGAGAACCACTGTCAGCTGATTTTGCAATCATTAGTGTGCAGAAAAAGTGGAAAATCATTCTTCCCCAACTAACATTAACATACACTCAACAGCTCTTGCAAAAAGCAATCAAAAATAAATACATTAGTTTAAAGAATAGCTGAAATTTTATGAAGCTTTAAAAGTTTAGCTGCCTCAGAATCAACTTCAGACATGCAGGTCTGAAGTTGAAAATCGCATCAAATTTTCAAATTATAGCTGATGGGTCTACCATATCCTTAATTTCAGTCCTAAGGTCGAAAGGTTGAATGAAATTCAAGTTCGGACCTGAGGTCAAAGCTAGGATTTGGTAGTCCAACTTCAGACATTTGAACTTTGGCTTTTAATGTTTCAGACCTTCACACGTATAAGTTAGACTTTGACAGATCCAACTTCATATCCGAAGGTCGGGTAGAAAAGAAGCAAGTCCAGTCTGCAATTGCCGAAACAGACTAATAGCTTTTAAAAACCAAATATATTTTAAATAGCGGTACTGTAATCAGCTGACCTAGTGTCATTTCTATGATTCCTACTATTAAACCAATTATACTCCTGAAACTATAGGTTCAATGTTTTAAATAAATAGTAATTTTTCACATGTATCTATACTCCATATTAAGAAAGTTGGGATTGGTTGAACCCATGTACAATTTTTTTTTTTTTGATGACCATGGTATCCGGACCAGCTTTCACGCATCTCGACTAATTCCACGGGATACCAACCACCTCCCACCGGAAATAGGTACCAGGTAATTTTGTCCACCAAGGCTAGATCAGATGGGAAGAATCACCTAATGTTTTTTATCTCCACTGAGTTTTGAACCTAAGACCTCAGGATTCTCAACCACTTCATTGACCACTAGGCCACACCCTTGGATGTTGAACCCATGTACAATTTGTTTTTACAATTTTAGTAATTCTTCACAAATATCTATACTCCATATTAAGATGTTGGGATTAGTTGAACCCATTGACTATATGTGACATCCTCTACTGCTACTAGGTTTAATAGAGACATTTGGCTTAATTGTAAAATTTTACAATTATATAAGGAAAGTAGAGTTTCAATATGTCAAAACTTGGGGAGTTTTGAAAGAATAAACCAAGAGAGAGAAAAAATTACTTTAATTAAAACACAAGATGGACCGTGGGAGTTGAACCTTCAATTTCAACCTCAATAATAGTGGTGCACCCCATTGGACCATAGGACTCTTTAAGCCTGGTTACACACATAGGTATTTATGTAGTTTTGAAGAGTTAAAATATTGATATACATGGTCTAACGAAGGGAGCATGGATGCACGTGAATCGACACCCCTCCCTTAGGATACACCCCTGGTTCTACTACAACTGGTAATAAGAGTAGAAAGCTTCTCGAAACATCAGATGGAAAAGGAGCACCTATCTTCTAAGAACTAAAGTTCATTTCATCATGAGAAGCCATAACGCTTGCAGAGTCTACAGCAACGGACTTGGCTCCTTATCTTTTGCCCGCTAACCGGTCACCCCTAGCTGCTCAAACTGGACCAAAAATTTCCCTCCTCTCAACCCAATAAATTTGAAGATCAAGAAAACTGCTTCTACTCTTCCTTTGTACCACAATTTCCTGCACCGCATAACTCTCCACATGTCTTCCGCATTTACTTCCATCCTAACCATTAATCTGAATCAACCATTCAAAACTTCTGGCTGTTTCTACAATAACCAAATCCCTCTCAGTAAATCTCACTCTACAGCACAAAAAGGGGACAAAACGGGAGAGAACTATGCCCTCATTTCCTCAACATAAATCAGGCTGACCCTTTTGTTCACCTGGCACACCCAGATCTGGATGACCTGATATGCTGTGGTGGATGAGATCTGAATCATATTGGCTTTATACATGTGTTGTCTGGCCTTCTCTAGCATGATCCATTCTTATTTTAGACTATTATCGGAGTTCATGCAAACATACAAGGAGCAACATATTGTTTTCATCTACCCATATAACTCATTAATTTACATTAGCCATATAAGAAAGCAATGCTTCGTAAACATTTCCAAGTACAGGAACTGCCTAATAAATCTTGTGTACACCAATCATCCACTAGTTTCCGAGGGGGGTCAGACAAGTTACAGCAAATGTCACTTGGTATGAAAGAAATGATTGAGCATCACTACTGAATACTATTGATGGAGAAATGAAACAAAATACAGTGGCGACAAAGACATATTGGGAAAAAAATCAACAACATTATCTGCTGAGGAATACGCTCTACTGGAAGTTGGGAGAATTCTAAAGCGACACCCTATTGACGCAGAGTAGGTGGCCGTCAAAGCCAGCTTATTTTACAGAGCAGTAGGTATAGTCCACTTGTCCAACATATTACAACCAAGGGTATGCTGCTAATTAGAACAATGTATTGCCATTGCAATGACCAGAAAAGGAGAGGAACTATATCTTAATTTCAAACCAAAGAAAAGAGTAGGTAAGAGAAATAAAGCATACCCGAACTATCTCTTCATATGTTTCATCATCAATCTCAACCGTGGTCACAATTTCTTCAACATCACCAAGAATCATATTAAGATGCTGATCATAAGCCTGAAAAGGAAACCACACAACAGCTTAGTGTCACCTCACAAGATTTTTTTTCCGTAAAATTTTAAGGAATTGGTAGAAGTCAAAACTAAATTGTATGCTTGTAAATCAAAATGGATTTTTGGAACTTATGATGCCTGTGAAATTAACCAAGAATCAGCAGACAAAAACAAATTATAGTATGCTTATAGCAGAGCAATAGCAAGATAATCCCCTAACAAACATAATTCAGTAATTTCCAGCAAGATCATGCAATTGCTCCTTTGTTTATAAGGAACATCATTGTAATTGTTCTTCAGCATTCTTTGGTAATGCAACAATTGACAATTTGACTAAGTAACCATGCAAACACATATTTGAAGAAACAGGCAAACAAAAAAAAACACAATCTCCACTTATTATGCAGGTATATTGTATTTAATATAATGCCTTTTCGCCTGCAAGTAGTTTTCATTGATGATGGAGACAAGTCATTGCTTATTCCCCTCCAACATTAGTTGTCAAAGTTTTCGCATCCAACCATCTTTGAATGTTGACACTGGGAAAAGATGCTTCGACATATTTGCTCTGATGATAGTCTAGTCTTACTTTGTCTGTTAGGTGCTTCCTTTCACATATAAGGTCTTCTTTTCTGCGTCTAATTATTTCCTATTATTCCTATTTTTCAGAAATTTTATTATTCAGGAGATAATGACAAATGAAATTACTCAAACGGCTTTCTTATCAGCAAAATAGGCATTCTGCCTTATCACATTATTTCTTACACCCACATGAGAGTGATCATGCTGCTTTCCTTCTACTATTTTCAGTCCATGTCAACATTTAGTCACTCATAACCCCATCTGAGTAAACAGAAAGAACTTCTCCCTTGTTTTCTGCTGAAATGCTAACACTACAGAAAATCACATCTCTATCATGCAAAAAAGAGATTTTATAGGAAAAATAGAATACAATTGTCCTTATCTCTCTTCGCCTCCAGCTTCTTAAAGATAGTCTTCAGGTGCTGTAGACTGCATATTATCTACACATGTTTTATGTATTAACAACATACCAATACGTTACAAAACTTGGTCAGCAGGCATAATAGTTGAAACCCAAAATCTCCCCATTTTTATATTACTTGCTTTAATAATGATTAGGGATGGCAAATGGAGCGGCGGCAGGTCAAACCCACGAAGACTTCAACCCGCTCCGTGCCGCATAACAAAAAGTTCTGTTTGCAACCCGCCCCACCCCGCATAGACACCCCACCTCACCCACCCCCGCATGACATATTTTTTTCTAAATTGAGTTTGATACTAAAAGTGAAATTCATAAAAAAGAAATTACATTTTTCTGCTAATTAGTATCTTGACTGTCATAATCATACCCTTTGCTGGGAAATCTAATATTCCATTGTTGTACAATCATATGATAGTTGTTTCCATTTCTGTCATGACGTGTATCCTTAATTCAACTGGGAAATGAATTGAATTTAAAAGGAAAAAATTACCGCAACAAACTGGAAGTTCATCAAGGAAAATTATTTAAACTCAATTTTATACCAACTGGGAGTAATAAATAAATAAAATATGTGTGATACTTACACTCTAAAAATACAATTTTATTAATTACTCATAATTATACACTTGCCTAATAAATTATGAATTGATTACTTTGTCTCACTCAATGTAATTTTGGATGTGGGCAAGGTTTCTGGCTCCTTACATATGCATCAATAGAAAAAAACCACAACCCGCACCCTCACCCACACTAAATTCTTTAAAAACCCACCCCGCCCCGCCCTGCCATTCACCCGCATAGAGACAAACCTGCTCCGCACTGCATAAGGCAAAATCCCCCCACCCCAGCCCCATTGTCACCCCTAATAATGATAGTACATTAGTATCTTTATACACCCTCTTTCCTATTCATCATCCATTAGCACCTACTATCATAATCTTCAATATATTTTCCTCGAAAGAATATTTGGTATGTATGTATTCTTTAGAACTTCCTATATAACATGAAAATTCAAACCTTTAGGATACATATTAGCATACACTTCGAATCGACCTCGATTTCCTACCATAATAACACTTCGCATGAAATGCAAAACAGGTAATAGAAAGTGGAAGAAACCAACGAAACTTCGGTCTAGTGGTTGATGGGCCAATGCTTGAAAACATATCCCATCAATGCATTGGCTTCTGCCTAACTCATATAATTGTGCTCTGTCAACTGCTCCTCCATTTCAATTTGTTTGTCTTACTTCACTTTTTAGTCAATTTTAAAAGAATTTTTCTGCTAACTCCTTAATTTTAATTTTCCAAGTGCATGTTTAAAACCACAAGATTATATTTTTATTTTTTGAAACACCGTGTCAAGCCAAAACAAGTCAAACAAATTGAAATGAAAACCTGAACATGAAAGAAAATTGAAAACAACAAAATATCATAAACCCTAGAATACGAAGGAAAAGGGGTACAGGTAACAGCATAAGTTAGCAAGATTTAAAACTTAGAAAAACACCAACTTGCATCAATTTAAGGCTCAATTCTACAATTCAACAGATAAATTATCAACAAAAAGATAGAACAAACAACGAGAGTAGAAATTGGGGGGGAAAGAGTTAGTAAAATACATGAAGTTTGCCACGGAGTTCTCTATCGGAACGGAGTTTAACGTAGATTCTCTCGTCAAGACTAAGCCTTATGAGATCCAATGGCTCCTTCACTGTGCTCTCCTCTTCACTTCCCATTGCGCTATCTTTTTCTCTCTGCAAATTCAAACGCGACTATCTGTGGCTCTTTTCCCTAATTATAAGGAAATGGGGAGGGTTAGGCTGGCGGGTCGTTTACAGGCCCTATCAATGTTATACAGAGTAAGCCCAAGTATAGCCCCATCTGAGTTCAATAGTCAGCCCAATTGAGATCGAAAGTTTTTTTTTGTTTTCTTTCAGGAATTTTGATAAATAGCTATAGTTTGAATCATAATAATGAATAATATAGTTTGCTTAGTTACAATTCATAGAAATAGTTTAGAAAGGAGTGAGGTGAGCGAAATCGAGAGCGATAAAGGAGAGAGACAAGCAGGCTGTAAAATCCTATAATTATATTAGGAGAGATGAAAGCGGGAGAGGGGGCTGAGAGAAAGAGGAGAAAGTGGCGAGCGAGAGAGGGGAGATTTGATATTAAACTCTAATATAGCTGTGTTAGATAAAAAAAATTGAAAGTAACGCTTTATATACATATATTAGGGGGAGAGAGAGTAGCTATGTTAGCTTAGTTTTTTTTTTCTTTTTTGATTTTTCATTTATGTCTATAAAGTTCTTTTTATCAATGATTTTTCAATATCCTCAGCTCGAAATTATAATCTCTGATAAAGGGAGAAGTAGTCGCATCTGATGCACCATATCATTTGATAGTAAGATGAAAATAAATTATTGCTCTTAGGTTTTGTGTTTGATTTTTTTCTAGTTCTTTCTGTTATTTATGTTGGGAGGTGATCATATTTTTGTTTCAATTTATATATTCATACATTTTGAATAATGTTAGAGTGCATATTAGGTTATAGGTATATGGTGTTAAAATGAAAAACAGAGATAATTCTTTAAGGTCGCTATATGTATCTACTATTATATCTAAAAGCATACTTAAGAGTAGGGTTGTTCACAGTTTTGGTTAAAACCAAAATCAAATCAAAAATTTAACCAAATCGAATAAAAAAACCGACATTTGGTTTGGTTTGGTTTGATTTGGTTTTAAATTTGAATAACTAATAATTTTTGGTTTGGTTATGGTTATAGAAAAAAATAACCGAATAAATAACCGAACCAAACCGATAATTATATACATAAAATTTATAATTATTTATATGTATAATATTAGTTTTTCATAAATAATTAAAGATATTTTATACCTTTTAATTATTAATTTAATATTAATCTACTTATTTTTAAGGCCCAACAATCCAAGCCCAACTCTCAAGCCCAATTATAAATTCTAATAAACACTAAACAGCAGTCCAAGTCCAACAATCTAAATCCATTAGCCCAACTCTCAAGTCCAATTCTAAATCATAAATTCCTAATAAGCACTAAGCACTTAAGCAGCAGACAGCAACATAAGGTAAAAGTTAAAACTTTAAAACCCTAGTATCTGTTTTCCTTTTACATTTATGTTCCTTTAATGTTGGTTTCTCACAAAGTCATAGACTAACAGTGAAGGCTCACGAGCAACCTCAACTTCTCAACCCCAAGTACAAGATTGTCAAATTTTGAGAAGGTTTGTAAGAAATTTTTCAAATTTTAAATTGATTTTAAGTTATTTTCTTTTTTGTTTCGAATATTTAAGTTGTTTTCCTTTCTGTTTCAAACCTTTGTAGGCCGTGAGGAAAAAAAAGCTTCGTAAGAATTTGAAGAATGTAGAGAGAGAATATTTGAATTGTCTCGTCTAGTCATAAACCGAATAACCGAATCAAACCGACAATAACCAAACCCGTGGTTATTATTTTACTTGGTTTGGTTATGGTATTAGACATTTAATAACTGCTTAAATTGGTTTGGTTATGGTTTTAATCAATAACCGACACAAACCGAACCATGAACACCCCTACTTAAGAGTATACATTCTAATAATTAACGAAATGCTAGAAGTGTATGAAACAATAGATAAGCTATTGGAAAGACGATAACTTTTTTAATTGATCAATGTGTGTGAACTGTGCTCGGATGCTTCATTAAATTGCATCAATTTTTGAGAGAAGCTAACATATGAGTAGGCTTAGGCCTTATTTGTTGGCACTTAATAAAGGTCTTAATCTTAATCATTCGGATATTAGTCATTAAGTCTGTTTGTTTTCAAGGTCTGAATCTCAATCATTTAGACGTCAGTCATTATGTCAATTTGATTTCAAGGTCTGAATCTTAATCATTCAGATCTTAATCATTAAGTGCGTTTGTTTTTTTAATTTTACAATCACTTAATGGGTCTGAATAGGCCTGAATGAATAAGATCTATAACAAAATCTTAATATCATTGAGATGTCTATTTAAAAATTTCTACAAATATGACAGTTCACGGTCACTCTATCTACTTTCACCCACCACACACAACCACTATCAATCTTCACTACCTACTATATATCCACAAACATCATCCTCAACCCAACCACAAATATCACCAATCACCACCACTTATCATCCACAACCATCATTCTCAGCCTAACCACAACTACCGTCAATCACAAAATTCAATTGTCATCGCCATTAGCTACCAATAACAATCATCGCCACCAATCATTATTATATTTACTAATCACTATCGATAATTACCACCATTAGTTATTATTATATATCGCTAACCCCGTCATTATTCATCACTGTCATTAGTTATAAGTATCATTCCACTATTAATTATCAATTGCTACCAACAATAACCATGTTAATCACTAGTACCAACCACTATACCATAATCACCATCATCAGTGAACACCACCCCAAATTGCACATACAATCACAATCATTAGTCATCACCATCACTAATTATCATATAAAAATTTTAAAATATTTTATTGATATAGTATTAGATCAATTCAATATTTTGTTTGAATTTTATATTTATTATTTTATAAATAAAGACAATTTTCATACGTTCAGATGTATAGTAAACAAACAATCTTAACTGTTTAATATCAGATCTTAACGTAACATCTTAATATTCAGATTTATACCTCTAAATCTTAATACGCATCTTAATATTCAGATGTGTATTCACATTCAGACGTCTTAATCTTAATGCACGTCTTAATATTCACGTGTGCATTCATATTCAGCCGTCTTAATCTTAATGAAAACAATAAGGCCTTACCCTTTCGATTCACAAAATGGGATTTGGGACACAATCGAAATTCACATGTCTCGCTAGGAAAGAGATCACCTGGAATATAGCACAAGATCATCTTTTCTTATTGTCGTAGGGTCGATATCTGAGCAAGGTAAACCCAATGAAACCCTAAAAACAGGATACCCCTTTCAACAATTTAGATCTTTGAGCTCATTATTGTTATTGATGATTTATTGAATTAGTAGACCTTTGTAAAATTATGTGTATTTGAAAGTTTGTAATAGCATACAATCACAATCATTCATTTATAAGAAGAACATGGAGATATGTGAATTATTAATTCGTTTCTAAGATATTCTGATCTGCCGTTTTTTCTAGAAGGGGAGCTTTGGAGTAACTGGTAAAGTTGCTGCCATGTGACCAGGAGGTCACGGGTTCAAGCCTTGGAAACAGCCTCTGGCAGAAATGCAAGGTAAGGCTGCGTACAATAGACCCTTGTGGTCAGGCCCTTCCCCGGACCCTGCGCATAGCGGGAGCCTTAGTGCACCGGGCTGCCCTTTTTTCTAAGATATTCTGATATCTTATGTATCTCCTATAGTTTGCTCACTTAGTAAGATTGTATAAGAGTCTGGAAAGTTTTGATAACTTTCACAAATTGTGAAGTTTTCACGTTTATGAGGAAGAAAATATTTAAAAATTTAAATTGCATGTCTAAATAAAATTTCAATTTCAGAATAACGTAATTTCATAAAATTACTTGAAATTTCACGATAGAAATTATCCTTTTTATTGAATTTTGATATACAATTTAAAGATTCGACTAATATGAACTCGCATAAAAATGTTTTCATTTAATTTGGTCTTTGGGGATGAATGCTCTCTATTAAAAATAATTTTATACATAAAATTTGCATAAGAAATTTTTAATTAAGGATGAAGAGTAACTTACACCACTTTAGCAAAACGAAAGTTAATATAATGGAACGACCAACCAAAGATATTTTTTATTTGTATTGTTATCCACTCTCTTAATTTCATATTATTTGTTCATATTATTAAAATTATTTAATTTATCAATTTATAAAATTAAGAATTAACCAAAAATCTCCATTTCATTTAAATCAATTCTTCGTAAAAGTATAACTATTTTAAAGTTTCAAGAAAGTTCTTTCATTATTAATTTTGGTAATAATCGAATAAAACACGTAACTAAAGCATATCGAAAGATTTAAAGAGTAGTTTAATAAAAGTATTCATTTTATTTATATTTTTTTTAATAAGCTATTAAATAAAAAAATAAACAAGTAATATAAAACGAGCCTTATTAAAAGTTGTTTGGATAAGTTTGAAAGTAAACCGTGTGGGACAGCACGCAAGTTTACAACCACAGATTTACTCCAAGTGGTTGATAATTGGTTCAAAGATAATTACTTCACTCTTTGGCAATTTTGAAAATGACACACTTTCTTAGATTCATTTTTTAAGAATAATAAAAAAAATTACTGCTCCTATTTTAAAATTTTATAATTAATTATAGGAAAGTGACCTGGCGTTGAGATTACGTAAATGAATTCCATGTAATATATTGATATCTCTATGATTAGTTGTCTCTTTCCTTTTCCCAAAGGCCAACTTTATGTTACTTTCATCTTATTACTTTTATTTCATTTTGTAATTCCAACGCAGTTAATCATACATAAAACTCAAACTTATCATCACCACCTCCCCTCAATCATAACCCTAACTTGGTGATTTTTCGTGGTATGATATGATATGATTAGTAAGAGAATTATATTTAATTTAATTATTTTTTTAATTAAATAATATGATATAATTTGATTTCATAATTTTATAATCATGAAAATTCTCACTTTTTGAAACCACCAATTTGATTATTTTTTTCTATTTATACTCTTACATAATTTTAAATAATTCTAATTTATTCTTTATTTTTTTGGTACAAACAAAAAAGAATGTATACTTCCATTGTGCTTTCTTCATTCCCCCACCACTTTCTCATCCGATAGGATATGATTCATGAAAGTCTCACTCGTATCCTGAATTCATTTCGTGATCCGTTGCTTCTAATCATTTTTCTTACTTTCTTTTTCTTTAATTACCTTTCCCTGCGGATAATTTTCATAATAGTTTAGCCACTAGAAAATCCTTGTTTGAATAGACAATTAATGTGAGAAGTATAGAAATCTAAAATGGTTGGAAAATGTCTAGTAAGATTAGAGTTGGAAAATAATAAATTTAATATTTATAATAACTAGGGATAATACATAAGTATTCTCTCAATTATAACTGAAATTGCTAGGACATACCTTAACTATACATGAGTCCTATTACCCTCTGAATTATTTTAAAATGTAATAAACTCATCATTCAGTGCTGAGGTGACATAAAAAATGTGTTCACTCTCTTAGAGGCATGTGAGAGACGAAAAAAAAATATTAAAATCTGATTAATTTGGACACATACCCATTTTCAATTAGACATTTTCATTATTAATTAATAAAAATAAGTAGTTAACGTTAAAACTTAAGTTGATATCTTTTTAATTAAAATTTCTTTTTTTTCATTATGAAATAGAGCCCAATTTTTATCATTTTTAGAAATATAAATATTTTTCCACAATATATTTAAATTGTCGGTGATCTTTTTTCAAATATTTCATCAATTTGTATAATATCAGAAGAATTTTTTTAAAATTTTTTTTTTTACTCAAACACTTAACATGAAATTTGAAAAATATATATTGCATATTAGAGATTTAGTTTAGGCTATATATAGTGAGCACAATTTAAATTAAATTCTTTTTTTTAAAAAAAAAATAATGATTTTTTAATTTTTTAATTTTTTTTAGATCTGACAATTGTTTAATTTTTTGTTTTTAGATTTGATGATTTTTTAAATTTTTTTTAGATCTGACAATTTTTTATTTTTTTTAGATCTGACGATTTTTTATTTTTTTTTAGATCTGAAGATTTAGTGATGTGACGCTGATGTAAGGATGATATAGAGGTGAGTGTAAATCACCTCCCTTCATGTGAGTGATTATATAGGTTTTAGGGTGTGTTTATTACACTTTAAAATAATTCATAAAGGTAATAGCACCTATGTATAGTTAAGGTGTGTCCTAGCGATTTCAGTTATAGTTGAGGGGGTTACTTGTGCATTATCCCTAATAATTAAGAACATTTTTCATAAATTTATCAGTTACGATACAGTACCATACAGTCAAACCAAACAACAAAATTATTATACAATATCATACCATACGATACAACACCGTACATTATGAAATCATGGAAACCACCATCCAAATGGAGTGGAAGACGTCAGATTTGAATCAGAGGCGAATTCAGGATTTGAAAACTCTAGATGCATCAATTGACTTATAATAAAAATAGTAAAATAGGGTGCTGGTCAGGATCGACCATAAGTCACGGGGGTGGATTCTTGGGCTTACACTAGCATACCAAGTACACTTCTATGTCCTTTTAGGGTGCATTATTTGTTATATTCAAATTTTATTAGTATACTTGGTCCGTTAGTGTAAGCCCAAAAATCCATCCCCGTGATGTCGATCCTGACCAATACTCTATTTTACTTTTTTTATTATATATGTGGATTCGCTTTTGATCACTCCTATCAGTGGATCTATATTTTTCATAAGTAAATTGACTAATATAAGAGATTTATTTATTATCGTATCCATCATATAATTTACATACTGACATACTGATTCGAACGCCTTGCCTCATAGTAAACCCCAAGAAAGTAGAGAAAAAATCAAAGACACAAAGGAGTTGGAGAAAATGTAAAGTCAAAGTAACTTGATAAAAAGATCTTTATCTAACTAAAGAAAGTGGAAGGAAATTTCAAGTTTGAATACTTCGCTTTGGAACAAAATTATACGCCATTAGTAACGTGTAATTAATAACCACGACCTCAAAAGTAACATTAAGTTAAAGGATAGAATAAAGGTAAATTAATCATTGTGAATATTCATGTCAAGTTAAGATCACAAAATTATCAGACAAAATGATAATATGAAATACAAATAGTATTTATATTTAATAGAGAGTGTTTTATTTTTAAAATAAGAGTTTTCATTGTGAAATTGAATCAATCGACTCACAAAATGAGTACTAAATATCGAAGGGAGACTAAACAAAAATGACGTTTATAGCTAAACTTCCTATCAAATTATTCAAATATTTTATTTTGTGTTTCCTAAACTATATGAACGTTGACAATATTATTCCTAAATTTCCTATTTTCTCCCCCTCTTTTAACTCTCAAGTTTCATCTATATATTTTCTTGTTTAGCCAGTAATATTATGTAAGGAAAAATATATTTTTAAACGTCTGATTTTCTATATCAGAAGTAGCTTTTACTTAACAACAGTTAATTTTTTTTTTTTTGGGTAAATATCTAAATAGCTTTATGAACTCGATGCATTTTGTAAGTTAGACACTTAAATTTAATCAATAATCAGATGCAACCTACGTATATTATAATCCTCATCATAATTATGGTTTCCACATTTTAAAAAGGGATTTTTATAAGTTCAAAACGTTCGGTTCTTTCCTTCAAGCTAAGATAGATCATATTAAAAATTAGTTCCACAAACATTTCTATTCATCTCGATCTAGATTGAGCTCTTTTACGTCACTTGATGACTTGATTGGGAGATCTTCTTCTATTTTCGATATCAAGCCTGATTAGTTCGAGTAAAGTGAAGTAATTGCCTTTTTTTTCTCTCGACGACAAAGCTTCATCGGACGCTATTTGATGAAGAAAATAGACTTTAGGAAAATGGTAAAGGGCGCACAAAAAAAGAATATCGTTGTGCGAGGATATGAAAAGGGGGTTCAGATACAAGCTGGACGTATATTCATGAGGAATTTTTTTTCTTCATTCGCTCGTAGTTTGTGCTAAATTCTTTTTCGTAGATAGAATAAATGAAAAAAGAGTGCTTATATTGTGGCGTTGAATTTCTCGACCATTTAATTTAAAATTAGTCAATTCTAATTCTCGATGAAGCGGGGACAAAATATAATTTATATTTTTTTATTTTGTCAAAAACTTTTTATTCATTTCATCATTTAATTTATAAGATATTTCAAATATATTGATAAACTAATTGAACGAACAAGATCTAATCTATGCAAGGAAAAGGCAATTCCACAATTTCACCCATAAAACTTTGGTATGAAAAGAAGAAAAGGTGGAAAAGCCAAAATGTAGGCTGTAATGGCCGACTTTTTGAACTAAATTTTAGCAGTAGCTTTTAAGGCACAAACTTACAAAATCAACTTGGAAAATGAAGACATAATTGTTAAGATTACTATTTTTCAATTTACTTCATCTTTATCTTCCACTTGCTGCTATCTCCTCAAATGGCCAAATTGATAACCATGACTCATCTCTTACCTTTTTTTTTTATTTATTTATTAAAATTATTATATACCCTTTTCCCAAAATTAGTTATTCCAAGGTTTTGTCTAACAAAAAAAAAACTACTTTTTTTTTTCTTCTATACTTCTTAATATCTCTATAGTTATTTAATTATAATAAAGATACTTTGAAAAATGTTTTAATTTTCGTTAATGTTCCTTCTTATTGAAAAATATAAATTTCGTTTCATTTTTTCCTTCATATTGGATTGAGTACAAAGGTTTAAGAGAAACAAAAAATATTTAAAGTTTATAATCTTAACATATTTGACATTTTTTTATATTACCAAAATATGTCATTAAAAATAAAATAAAAAATTTAATTTAAGAAAAAAATTATAATATTACATAAAATGAAATAGATGAAAATAGGGTTTGAGATTCTTATTTTTAGTATAGTGCATAAACTAAATGAGACAATATTCTTTATTTGAATCATGAAATGAAATTAATTTTAACAGAGAACGTTTTCTTTTAAAGTAATATTTTTATGCATAAATATAAATTACCAAGCCCTAAAATAAAAATCACACATCAAATCAAAAAAAATTAAATGAGGCAATGAAGTTAATATGAATGAATTATTTTTTGATAAATTGAAAATCATGATTGTTCTCTTAACCATCCATTGTTGACCCCAATCTTTTCACATTATTCCAATATGATGATTCCAAGCTGTAATTTTGGACTCCACCCTTGCAAAGTTGACCCCCCATTATTTAGTTCAAACACAATAACTTTAGTAGAAAAGTCAAAAATCAAAATCAAAATCAAGAGAAAAAAAATAATTCAAATTACACATGTTTTTTGCCAAATAAACCTTTTGACAACTTGTAAAATTTATTAACAATTCAATTCTTTCAAATCTTTGCCTATTTAAAAAGTAGTTTGGAAAAAAAAAAATTCACTTCCCATTCAACATTACTTGACCCCCTTAAACAAAACAAAATAAAATAAAAGTTGGGGGTTGAATTTAATAAATCCCAAATTTCAAATCAACCCCCAAAAGAAAAAAGAAAAAAAAAAGGGAATAGGATAAGTTGTCTCCCTTCAATTATTTTACTAATACTTAACCCAAGAAAAAATTTCACCTTTGAGAGAAGTTTGTTGTAAGAAGGAAAAAAAATGCTGGAAAGTTCCGTTTTGTTGGAGAATACAGCTACTGCTGCAGGCGCCGGCGGTGAAGAGGCGGAGCTGAAGAATAACGGTGGCGGTGGTGGTGGTAGTGTCGGTGGAGGTTCAGAAGAAGAAGATAGGAATTTTTCAGGTGGGAATCGTTGGCCACATGAAGAAACTTTGGCTTTGCTCAAAATAAGGTCTGAAATGGACCTTGCATTTCGTGATTCCAATCTCAAAAGCCCTCTTTGGGATGAAATTTCTAGGTAAAAAAACATCAACTCTTTTCCATAATTTAGTTCGGAGAATTAGAGTAAGGATTTTATGGATATATTTGTAAGCATACGATTTTCAATTTTCTTTTTGTTTTATATTTTGGGAACAAGGAAGAACAGCTGATTTACTAAAGTTTTTTTAATTTAGATGAATAATTTTTATATTTTCAACTGTGTTTTTGTTTATTTTGGTGAAATTTGAAGTTCTGAAATAGAAGGAGAATGGGAATATTTTTGTTTTTTTATTATTGCAGGAAAATGGGTGAGCTTGGGTATAATCGAAATGCGAAGAAATGCAGGGAGAAGTTTGAGAACATTTATAAGTATCACAAGAGAACAAAAGATGGTAGATCTGGTAGACAAAACGGGAAAAACTATAGATTTTTCGAGCAATTAGAGCTTTTGGATAGCCAATCTTTGTTTACATCTCCTCCGTCAAATCATAACCAAATCAATAGGATGGAAACAATAACATCGATAGCAATGCCAGTGCCAATGCCTATGCCTATGACAATGATAAAACCTGCTGCTAGTGGATGTCAAGATTACAGAATTGATGTTCATCGAACCACCCGAGGTTTTAATCCAGAGTTCATGTCCACATCCACATCCACAACCTCCTCCTCAGGTAAAGAATCTGATGGTAGTGTGAAGAAGAAAAGGAAATTGGCTAGTTATTTCGAGAGGTTGATGAAGGAAGTGTTGGACAAGCAAGAGAACTTGCAAAACAAGTTTCTAGAAGCAATGGAAAAATGTGAGAAGGATCGGATAGCGAGGGATGAGGCATGGAAAATGCAGGAAATCGCGAGATTAAAGAAAGAACAAGAAGAACTAGCTCATGAAAGAGCGATTTCTGCTGCGAAAGATGCAGCAGTGATTGCTTTCTTGCAAAAAATTTCAGAGCAAACCGTTCAACTACAGTTGCCAATGGACTTACCCCAAGTATCTCAGAGACATACCGAGGAACGGGAGAGTGAATCAATGAAAACTATAGGAAATATTCAAGAAAATGTTATTCAACAAGACAATGATAAGGAGAACATTGACAGTGCTGGTGAGAATTCGAATTCGTTTCAAACGAATTCTTCTTCTCGATGGCCTAAAGCAGAAGTGGAAGCATTAATCAAGCTAAGAACGAACGTTGATTTGCAATATCAAGACAATGGATCATCAAAAGGGCCTCTATGGGAAGACATCTCATGTTGTATGAAGAAGCTTGGATATGATAGAAATGCCAAGAGATGTAAAGAGAAATGGGAAAACATAAACAAGTATTATAGAAGAGTTAAAGAAAGCCAAAAGAAAAGGCCAGAAGATTCAAAAACATGTCCCTATTTTCATCAATTGGATTCTATTTATCAAAACAAGTCCAAGAAACAATTGCCCATTTCAGAAAATCCAGGTTCCAATATGAAGGCTGGAGAGATACTAATGCAAATAATAAACCAACAACATCAACAGCAGCAGCAACAACAACATGAGCAGCAACAGTCAGAAACAGAATAATGGAGATTGTTACCAACAAACAACCCTTCTTTAGTAACAATATAATAATTGTGTACCATTTTTGAGAAGTGGGGCAAAATCATTGGAGTTAATGTGCCTTGGAAAATGTGAGTCAAAATTCCATTAAGTGTGAGGGGAGGACCTTTTCATTAGCAAAGTTATTTTTTACTAAAAATGCACACACAAAGAAAGTGGCATATTTTCTTTCTAGTAATGTATATTTAATCATTTGTTGTTAGTAATTTAAATAGTGTCAGAGGGAATAGTTTTAGCTTTGGTGTGATTTTTGAGTTTTTAGACTATATAGTATACAGTTTCTTCTCCTTTTGAGGTTTTGCTTTCCCAACCATCCTCCCATCTTTGTAATAATTCAAAATAGTTGATTGTGTTTGTATGAATTGAGAAATATACTTTTACAAGTTTGTCATACAAGGATTTTCTACTTTTTTTTTTTTGGTTGGAAGGGATTTATGGGAAAGCGTGAAAAAGTTGTAGAAGTCTACTTTGAGTAGAATGATTTAGGGTTGTCATTTTTCTTTCGGCCAAATAAATTTATGTTTTGTTAAAAAATGTCCCATCATTTTAAATTTGAATAAAAAGACTTATGAAAGATTGTTGGTATTATGTGAAAAGATTATATTTAGTTATTACTAGTGAATTTTTATAAAATTATGTTGTTTGAAATTTATAATCACAAATATTTATTTGAAACATGGAGTTATGAGATTTATCAAATACGGCGCTTTAGAATATCCTATATTTTTCAATTATGATTTGCTCATTTGGTAAGATTGTCTATATTTTGGATGTGCAATTTAAATTTCTTAAGTTGTTATTTTCTTCATAAACATATAAAACCCACAAGCTATAGTTTATATTTTGAAAAAACCATCAATTTTTTTAATTCTTATAAAATATTACTAAATGAATAAATAGTAGTTCATAAATAAGATATCAGAATATTTTATGATACCGCATTGATAAATCATGTATCTCCATATTTTCTTATAAATAAATATTTGTGATTACAAATTTTCAATTCACATAGCTTTATAATTTACTAGTCAACAATAAACAAATATTAAAAAAAAATAATCAACAATAGTAATAACTAATAACTAACAATTTTTTAATATAATTCTTTCACATGATACTAATAATCTCTTCACATCAAGTATGATTTATTTTTTTCAAAATATAATCATATAAATCATTTTTTACATTAAAAAAAATATTAAAATCGCAATTTAGAATCCCAAATTATCTATTTTTTTGAAAAAATTGAAATCATAATACCAATCACATATTCAAACGCTAATATCTCACGTTTAATGCTTACTTAATCCCAAAGAAGAAGATTTCTAAGGGGAAAGAGGAGAAAAATATTTTAGGGACTTTTGGCCCTTTGCTGGCGTGCCCGCCGCACTCCCACCGTCCATCCCATGAGTTTCTCGTTTTTCCTTTCTTTGGGATTGGACCTGAATCTGTGAAAGAATATCAAAAACTATCTAATTATTAAGAAAAATTATATAATAACACATATTTTATTATTATATTTATTAATATTATTTATATATTTAAAATATTACGTATTTTATCACTAATTAAGAATTTTTTTATCAGATATATGTATTTTTGCTATTAGATACATTAAAATAGGAAGAGAGACAAGTGAGATTCGCATGTATCCCAGATACATGCGAATCACACTAGATACATATATCTCACGTGATTCACATGTATCTCAATACCAGATACATGAGAAAATAGCGAGCGAGATGAGAGAAAGACGAGGGAAGCGAGCGAGATTTGTTATACATCCCAGATACATACGAATCCACTTGGATACAATATATCTAGAATATATCTGAATGTATTTGGGTGCACAAACATATGATACGTAATATTGCAAACTAAGGTGTATCTAAGTAATTAACTCCTAAACTAGTAGGATTTATGTAAATTCCCCTATTTATTAATTCTCCATATAGCTTGAAATAATTACATATTGTTTCACTAATTAATAATTTTATATCAGATTTCAAGTTAGATACACATAGATATATGTTTTTTGCTACCATATACGCTGAAATAAGAAGAGAGGGGAGCGAGAATGGGAGGAAGGCGAGTGACATTTGTCTATGTATTTTAGATACATGCGAATCACACTAGATACATGTATCTGACACTCGATACATGTATCTGAGATACCAGATATGCGAGCGAAATAGGAGGAAAGCGAGCGAGATAGGAGGAAAGCGAGCGAGATTTATCTATATATCCCAAATACATGCGAATCTACTTGGACACATTGTATCTAAAACAAATTTCATATAATTTTGACCTCATGTATTTGGGCATGCCATGTACATGTATCTGAAATCCAAAATCTTATAAAATTCATAATAATACATTTTAACGTGTATTTAAGTAATTGACTCATAAACTAATGAAATTTCTATAAATTACCCAAGAATACTTTAATTTGTTGACGTCTCTTATGGTTTATAGAATTAATAGATGGATTTTAACGGGGATTTGAATATTTTTTTAAAATAATATATAGAAAAATCAATATCATATATATAAATAATTTTGAAATTATATATGTAAAATAATTTCTCAGTGAAGATGAATTTCCTTGCTGGTACCCTAAGTCTGCCTACGAGTCAAAGGACATTTGTTCTCAGATTATCCAAAGTGGAAAATTTTTGCCCTTTATTTAAAAACCGTCTCATTTTTTCTCTATGCTTTATTTTTAGTGAAATTTTCATAAATAACTTAGTCTTAAAATTTAATAGGTTAAAATAGTTATCGTTTAGGTAATTATATTTTATAATTGTAGTCATAGCAGTTGTTTGTATAATTCACATATACGTTTGTATAATTTGTTGTCAATATATAAATTCGTTTGTATAATTATATACATACTAGGGTAAGCATATATAAATTTTGAATTTATTCAATTAGAAAATACTGAATTTATACAAATAAATTCTGAATTTATACAATTAAGAGTTTAATTATACAAATTCTGGATGTGCCTCTTGCAACTATAGCTATGTATGTTAATTATTGAAAAAGATTAGTGGCGAATAGAAATTAACTCAAACTATAGCTATGTATATTAGTTAACTAATATATGTTTGTTAATTCGTATCATTTTTTCTTATTTTAAAAGTAGTCTGAGTTTGCCCATATAGAAGAGAAAATACATAAAATTCCTCTTAAACTTGTCTGCTAAATTTATTTTAGCATTTTAATTTTATAGATAATTATTTACCTCCTAATCTCATTTCAAGTGAATTTAAATCCACCCAAACAGCTGACGTGACAAAAAAAAATAAAAACATGTAAAAAGTAAAAAAAAATAAAGAGAAAAAACAATTGGACCCTTTTTTTTTTCATTTTTGACCAATAAAATTTCTTCGTTCTCACACCCCCACCGGCCTTTATCCACCGCCATCCCCACCTCTTCTTGTTCCTCACATTCCATCACCCCTCGCAGCCGCCCTCAGCCATCACCTACATCACTCCCTTCTTCTTCGATACCCCCCACCCCACCCGCACCCCTCTTTCTCTTTTTCTGAACTCCGTTGTCCTCAACAAACACCTGCCTCACCCCTTTCTTCTTCTTCGAACTCCCCGTCCCTTCATCTTCTTTCTTGTTCAACGAAACGCCTCCACCCTCATTCCCTTTTCAATCAGTAAATGAGAATTTCTTCATCTCAAATTATTCTTGCTTATTTATAGATGTGATGAACAAGGAAAATATGAAAAAGCCAACAATTTATTCTTGCTCCAAGATCGCTACTTATGGCGGTGTTTGTTGATGGTAAAGAATTTGAAGCTTTTTTTAATAACAGATTTATAATTTTTTCATCTCAAATTAATTTTTCTATTAATATTATTTATTTTTATAATGTATCTTAAAAATTATTTATTTTTAGTGAGAAGGTTTTTTAATAATCTTGGATTAATCCTCTTTTTTTTTTTTTTTTTTTTTAACCTTTTTAAAATTGTGGATAAATAAAAAGAAATCAAAAAAAAAACTCAAAATTTAAATAATTTTCAATGTGCCACTAACAAGGCAATGATATGGTGCTGACGTGTCGATGACAGCGTGTGTGGAATATACTTGCTATTGTGAAATTAGTATTGTAGAGTTAGTGTGTGAATAAATTCATTTGAAAGTTGTTAGGAAGAGTATTTAAATATCTGTAAAGTAAAAATGCTAAAATAAATTTTATTGTCAAGTTCTGAGGTAATTTGATGTATTTATTCTATATCAAAATAGTGTCCACAACCATAATCATCACCATTAATAATTATTATCACAACAATCACTAATTACTATCGACGATCATCATCATTAATTACTATTATATCTCGACGACCACCGTCGTCATTCACCATAGTAGAATTGATGATTTCATTAAGATATAGATTTGCATATATACGAGTAAATCAAATATAAGAAAGTAATTACGCATTTTTGGACAGCTTATATAGTAATATCAACTGCATAATCTTAGTACTTGACAATTATGTATGTTCTTTAGCAGCAGAAGACAAATCACACTTCTATATACTCCCTCCATTTAAAAAAAAATGACCTGCTTTTCTTTTTAATTTGTTATAAAAAAAATAATATTTTTTTGACAATAATTTAATTTCAGTTTTTCACGTGACGTGTTTAAGAGTATAAAATTCAAGGGCATTTTGGTACATTTTACATGTGTTTATTTAGGACCACAAGATTGAATTTTTTCCTCTATTTTCTAAACTCTATGCTAAGCCAAATTAAATCTTTTTTTTTTAAACGGAGGGAGTAATAAAAAAGACAGTTTCAATATGTCTGGTTATTTGTCATTCAATTGAAAACTAAGGGTATTTTAGTCATTTTAGCTTGCTTCCCTGTAAACAGAAAAAGAAAAGTATACTTTTTATAACAAATAAATTCGTCATAAATATTTATATATTTGGGGATAATTTTATTTTTTTATAGTTAATATAACCTTTTTAGTGACGAAGCACTAAATCGTCTCAGTAGACTTTTAGTGACCCACGTTTAGGAACGACTGATTGACGAAATTATTTCGTCACACAAAATCTTTTATGATGAAAAATGATTTATAAATGACGAAATTATTTGTCCCTGATAATCGAATTTGTTGCATATTATCTTCTCCCTTTTCGATTAGATTTTGGTATCTCTCACTACACTAATTCTTTTTTCTTTTTTTCAAGCCATAGGAGTACATTATATACATAGGCTAATCTAGCGCTATCCCTCATTTTCACATGTCCATTTAATTTCTACTAAAATTGAAAATCTATCAAATGAAACATCAACGCTAAATAGAGTTAGTGACCTAGTTGGGAACAACAATAATAATGGAAAAATTACAGCTAAATACCATTCCTGCAGATAATGTATATTTTGTAGAAATAGACATTCATTATACATACATATACTATAGCGGGATAGCACTATAATATGGTTGGCCCTTCCCGGACCCTGCGCATAGCGAGAGTTTTAGTGCACCGGACTGCCCTTTTATACATACATATACTATACATACTATACACTACATATACAATCAAGGAAAGTGATTACTTGGGCTACATTGGGCTCAACCATATTAAAGTGAGACCCAACACTCAAAGACAAACCCAACAAACACTTTATGGATGGTCCAAAGTTCAACTAGCAACAAACGACCTATTGTTACATCAAATCCTATATATAATCAGTGTTTGTGGCCTTTATCGGTGTATATTCAGTGTATAACTAATATATAATTAGTGTAAACACGGATTGTATACAGATTATACAATTGTTACACATTGCATACGGGCTAGAATCTAAAAAATAAAGATTAGGATTATTTTTTGTTACGGAATTTGTTAGCAATCTGCTTTTATTAGAAAATGAAAACGTCATTGATATATAGCTTATAACTTAACAACATAAAAGGGAGAATGTGCAAATTTTTACCTCTGGGAAAAAATATCAGATTCTCCTTGAATAAAAAGAGTTTACTTACATCTTATGAGATGGGACAATATTTAATAATTGGATTTTAATTGGAGACACAGGACAGAGAAAGGTGAGTTTTATATCAATATTAAGTGTGGATATCAAAACTGATTTGTTAATGTTTTGCACACCAGACTATACACTATGACCAAACGTTTATAATTGTAATATAATGTTGGAAAAAAAATACCTAATTAGACAAACGTTCCTACCATATTTACTAATTCTTCCTAATGATTTGAAAAAATTATATATTGTCTCACTAATTGATAATTTCATACCAGATTTAAAGTCAGATACACCTAGATACACGTATTTTTTCTATCAGATAAACTAAAATAGGGAGAGAGGCGAGTGAGAGAAGGAGAGAGACAAGCGAGATAAGAGGAAGACGAGCAAGATGGTCCGTGTATCTCAGATATATGCAAATCACACTAAATACATGTATTTGAGATACTAAATACAGGGAGAGAGGCGAGCGAGATAATCAGGTACATATGAACTCACTTGAATAAAGTGTATCTAGAATAAATTACACTTAATTTTGACCTCATGTATCCGAGATATATATATTTGGACGCCCCAGATATATGTATCTGAAGTCCAAAATCAGATAAGATTCATTATATTGCAAACTAACGTAAATCTAAGTAATTAACTCCTAAACTAGTGGAATTTTTATGAGTTACCCTCTAATGTTCCATTCTCACGAAATAGTATAATATTTTTCGTTTCTTTAAAGTTGTCTTTAGGCAATCTTTTCAAAATCCATTTTTCCTACTTCAATTAATGAAAATAATCAATAAAATAAACAAAATGCAGGTAAACTTGTCATCTTTAAATAAAACTTTAGTTAATATTTATTTATACATCATATATACATGCTATATATTATTTCTATAATATCCATTTATGCTTATGCATTAACTATATAATATTAATACATTACGTATACACTATTTAACTGTTAATTATTAAAAAAAAGTTAGTTATTTAACCACGATCAAATCCTAGCTAAAAAAAATAACAGTGAACCATAACTAATAAAAAGTAAAAATAACATTATTTCGCCACGGCTTGACCATAGTTAAATAGAGATAAATAGTAGCTAAATAACGAATTTGACTATATTTCATCTTATTATTTTATAGACTATATTTTTTATAAACTAATAACTTTTTGATAAATATTTGAAATTATCCCTTATTATCTATTCGGAATACAATGTAGCATGGACCCCACCCCATCACGTTTCCATGCCGTTGTGTTTAATAAGTAGAAATATCAGTAATCTGATTCATTTTACTTATCTTCCTAATTAAAAATAAATAGTTTTCTCATTTTAATTTGTTTGATTTATTTTTTTAATTCATTTTAAAAAATAACTCTTTTTTATCTTAGCAATTTTTAATTTTAATTTTTTACATGACATATTTAAGATTGTAAAATTAAAGAATATTTTGATACATTTAACATATCTTTAATTTAACACCCATCACAAAATTCAATTTTATTTTCTTAAATTAAGTGTCAATTTAAAATTGGCCAGACATTTTTAAAACAGAGAAAGTAATTATATTTTAAAAATTAAAGTATAATTAGTTGTTTATTTTCACTTTTATACTTAATCATAAATATAAAAAAAATATTAATTAGGAACGTTATTTGACCAATAGATCTCTTCTTAATTCTTTAATCTTTATTTATTTACGTGCCTTCTAATTCTAGAATAATTAATATTAAAGGTAGAATTTAAAAAATATAATTAATTTTCCCGTAATTATTTAAATTGACAACTATTTTGAGATAACTACAACAACAACAACAACAACCTAGTGAAATCCCACAACGTGGGATCAGGGGAGGGTAAAGTGTACGCAGACCTGACTCCTACCAAGGTAGGATGACTGTTTCCAAAAGACCATCGGCTCAATAAAAGCAAAAAATCATAAAAAGAGGTTAAATACGACATATATGGAAAAACAAAAAACGAGAACAACATGAATAAAATAGAGTAATTAAAGTACAGAAGGTAATAAAAGTAATAGATAATAACAGAAATCAGAGCACAAAAAAGTCTCGTACGCTAATGTGCCTACTAATAAGGAAGAATAACAAAACTATGAACTAACCTTCTATCCTAATGTGGGTCCTCTACACCCTCCTATCTAAGGTCATGTCCTCGATACTATTTTTAATATATATACAACTAATATAAAATGAAGAAAATAATAAATAAAGAAAAAATTAGTTTAATAAATTTTCACATGTAAATTAAAATATCATTTAAAAAAAAATCTACTATCCTCTACATGTGACCACTGTCACCGTAAAACTCCAAAACCCCCCATTTCTCTCATTTTTTTTTTTAAAACTCTTCCAAGCTTTCTTCAATGGCGGATTACGATGCCGGCCCGACTCACCACCACCCAAGTCTAATCCAGAAAGAAACCGCTCTACAAGCTATCAATACCATAATCCAGCTCCATTTCGAGAAAACCCTCGAGAAAAAAAGATCCATCGATTTACAAAAAAAGGAACTATGGAAGATGTTTCAACATTTCTTCATCTTCTTGTCTTTAATCTTTTTGGGTCAAGCTCTTTCCCCAAAGCTCCAATGCCGCCATTGTTGGATACCCATTGGGCTTCTCTCATTATCCCATCTGATTTTTTATGTATCTGTAGCTCAAACATTGAGATGCATAAATGGGTTCAAGTATCAGAGGAGATGTCATAAATTGACATTAGGGTTAGCTACTGAGAGACTAAGACAGCTGAAGATGAGAATTAACAATGGTGGTGTTGAAGAAATTGGAGATGAATTTGAGATACATTATCAAGAACCACCAGAGAGTTATTTTGGTAAGTTTAAGAGGAATTGGGCTTTGCATTTTGGGTTCTTGATTTTTATTTATGGATTTATGATTTCTTCATCTGTTGTAGTACTTTGTTTCTGAAAGTTTTTGTTTTTTTTTGCTTTTTTTTCTTGAGATCTTCAAAAGAATGAACTCTGGTTAGGATTTGGAGTGGGGATGGGGGCAGTTTTGGGAATTTTGATGGAAAATATTTATTGTAATTTAACAAATTGGATGAAGTAATGGGTTTTGATTTATTTTTTTTGGTAGTATGTTCATTTAAAATTGTGGATGTGTACCACTAAAAGATTTGATTTTATGTTCATATATATAATCTAATCTATAATGTTATATAACTATTTATTTTTATATTTACTCTTTTGGAGTAAATTTGATTCTATAATTGAGCTAAATTAATGAAGTTGACTGATTTTACTAATTTTTAAAAATTTAAGGTATAAATTACATATTTTTTTAAAATACATTTAAATTATAAATATCTTTTGCAAAAAAAATATGATTAAAGAAAATTCCAATTTCATCTTTACATTTTATAAATAAAATTAAATATTTTTTTGATTTTCCTGGTCAAAACGCTCACTAACTTTATCTAAATTTTTTATATAAATATCCATTGAAATGAAAAGGTGGAAGTGTCTTATTCTCGTTTTAATAGTTTTGAATGTGTAATAAATGTGGATATTCTTTTTAGGTATCTTTGTTGAATAGAGTTAAATGCGAAAACTACGGTTCACGCAAAACGAAATGAATTTTGACACTTGTAAGAAGTAGTGCTCTCCGAGAGTTGTGGTGTAGTTAAAGATTTTTTATTCAAATTTTGAATATGAAGAAAATTTTATTGAAGACATTATTTTTGAATAAATTTTGAAGTATGTGATCTAAATTTAATTGAATTTCATCATATTTCAAACAACCCCAAAAAAAGTAGTGCTCACCAATAATAAGAAAGCTGTGAGATGACAGATTTAACTATTTGTCCTATTTGAACTGTTGTTTTAATTTAAAATAATTATTTTAAATTATATTATTAGGGATCGTTTGATTTGAATACAAGTTATAATGTGATTAGTTATGATGAAATTAGTTATAATGAGATAAGTTATATTGAGATTAAATGTGATGGGATATTTTATGTTAGGATAATTTTTATTGAGTGTTTGGTTTGTTTATTCAAAATAATATGTATTGCATAAATTTTGTAAGAATAAGTTGTTTGTTTATAAAAATATCTTTCATTTTATTTAATTTTTTATATTTTCTTTACAAGCTTTAGTTATTCAATATTCATTCTTAAAATAAAATTTTCATCTTTTTTTTTATCTTAAATATATTTATGTGTGCATTTTCATGGTGTCCGTATGTATTTAAAAATGGAAAAGGGCCAAAATTACCCCTGAATTTTGAAAAATAGTTTATTTATGCCCTTCGTTATACTTTAGGGCCAATTATACCCTTACCGTTATACTTTGGGCCAAATATGCCCTTGAGTATAACGGAGTGCCACGTGTCGGTTTCTCAGTGGCCAACTTATTTTCCCTTTTAAATCTGTTTTTTTTTGTTTTTTTTTAAATCTGTTTTTAAAATCTATTCTTTTATCTGTTTTTAAAATCTATTTTTTTTATCTGTTTTTTTTTTTAAAATCTGTTCCGTTTTTAATCTGTTTTTAAATATTTTTTTAAAATCTATTTTTTTAAATCTGTTTTTTTATCTGTTTTTTAAAAAACTGTTTTTATATTTTTTTTTAAATCTTTTTTAAAATTATTATTTTTTTATCTGTTTTTTAAATCTATTTTTTTTATCTGTTTTTAAATCTGCTTTTTAAATCTGTTCCCTTTTTTTTTATCTGTTTTTAAATCTTTTTTTAAAATCTATTTTTTTAAATCTGTTTTTTTATCTGTTTTTTAAAATCTATTTTTTTATATGTTTTTTAAATCTATTTTTTTTTATCTGTTTTTAAATCTATTTTTTTTAAATCTGTTTTTTAAAATCTATGTAAATAAGAGGGAAAATAAGTTGGTCACTGAAAAACCGACACGTGTCACTCCGTTATACTCAAGGGCATATTTGGCCCAAAGTATAACGATAAGGGTATAATTGACCCTAAAGTATAACGAAGGGCATAAGTAAACTATTTTTCAAAGTTCAGGGGTAATTTTGACCCTTTTCCGATTTAAAAATAACACTTTCTTCTTATTTAATTTAAAAATAGAATTTTCATTTTAAGTTTGTTAAAGTAAAAAAGAATTTATGAGAAATCCAAATATAAATAAACATAAGAATTTATGGTGCATATATATTTTCAAGGTGCATATTTATTTTCGTTAATAGATTTATATTTACTGAACTAAAAAAAATAAATTTTTAGTTTCAAAAATATCACGTGGTATTAAAAAAAATTTCTCATTCATTTTTTTATCCCTCTAGATTAGACCCAAATAAATAAATAAAAAACAAATCAATAAAATCGATTTTGGTCAGGTCTGAAATAAAGAGAAATTAAACTTTTTCAGTTGGATGAGGTAATTTTTAAAAGCCAAATGATAGTTTTGAGATTTAAAAAATAATTGTGCTATTTTTTAACTTAATTAAGTAGGTAACCCATCCAATAAAAAAATCCTCCTTTTCTCAAAGGAGAACCAAAAAAAATAATTTTATTTTTATACAATATCTTAATTGAATGCCTATTAAAAAAATATGCATCATTTGTAGAAAACGAAAATATATGTGCGCTAAAGGGATATAAATATGCATTATTTGTAGATAACGAAAATATATATGCGCTACTTTTTAACGAGGGATATACTCGCTCTAAATTGCAAAACTGAACACTTTTTCCTTAATACTATTCGATTCTTAAATTTTTTTTATAAAAAGAAATATATATGTAAAATTAAAACGATGGTTAAAGAGGAAGTAATTATTTACCAATTTATGTGCACAAAAGAAGGTAATAGTTTCACTATTTGGTACAAGAGATGCAAATGAGAAAGAGAAAACACACCACACTTCTGATTTTATAAGTGGAATTTTGAAAGAGTAGAGTGTACATAAATTTTATCTCTATTTTAAAGGTAGAGTTTGTTTTCAATAGACTGTATTCAAAGAAAAGCATATTGAAAAAAATAAAAGTGAAGAAATTAAGAAAATATGATATAGAAAACATGATAAAAAAAGAATAGTAACTACAACAAACTAATGCGATAATCATAGTACAAGAGACAATAAGATGGAGTTTATTTTACAGTTGTTCCAGGGATATGTTTATAGAGTGAATTCTAAATAGTAGCAAAAATTGAAGAACAAGAAACTACAACAACTACTAGTATGGATTAATGCCAACTATCTTCCTCACTGATTATATTTTACCATTTAAGTATCAACATACAAAATATAAATTAAAATAAAAAGGAAAAAGTTAAATAAATGTAATATATGAATAATAATACTAATTTTAAGAGTTACTCTATTATGATCTTGCGAATCTAAAGATCTCAAAATGGAGCATGATTAAATTTAAATTCTTATTTTTACACAGATGATTAAATTTAAATTCTTACTTTTACACAGTCATAATAGTTTTGAAATTGCTGTCATAAAAAGGACCCAAATCATCATTACTGCCACTGCTAATCTATGACCTTCACAATTATTGAAGAAACTTTTTTCCACCTCTCGAGAGAATCCAAGAATTTTAAAACTGAAGAAAAATATTTTAGTTTTTAGAACTTTGGCAGGTACACATGGTATAGTCAATGTATAATCACTGCATATATTTTACATTGAATATACATCAAAAATAGTTTCAACTAGGCAGGTAAATTTTTTTTTAGCCGAGTGACTAAAATTATTGAGATCACAAAAAATTAAAATAATATAAAGTATGCAAAGCAACCGACCCATCACGCTTAACTTTGAAATTCTGATGAGATCCGATGCAATAGTACTGGTATGATCACATGGTATTTTCAGAAGGCAATTGCTTTACTTGCATGTATCTTTGATGATTGTATACAAGACTACAAAATTTTATTAAGTACATTTTCAGGACACTGCTGGGAAAGACAGAGTTCCCCTATTGTCAGGATGAAGGAAGTTATCATACAGAATTAAATTAGGATACGTAAGAGTGAGCTATTTATTATTACTATGAATGGTGATTTTTGGCTTCTGAAACTCGAGGAAAAGAAGCCATAGATACGGTTAAGCTGGGGCGAACACGTTGCACAATGACTTGTATGCAGTGACGCAAGATTTGAATTTCTCTTCTGCTGCTGCCTGCACAAATTCAATGACTCATCTCGTGAGGAGGACTCCTAGAATACGAATATGAGTAGCTAAATTCCAGAACACAGTTTCAGGTAAGGCATTGACACCATAAAGAGGGATAGGCTATTGTAACACACTGTAACAACAACACCATACCCAGTGTAGTCCTACAAAGTGGGGTCTGAGGAGGATAGAGTGTAGACAGACGTTACCCTGTTGTTTCCGATAGACCATCGGCTCAAGGGAGAAATAGTCCAAACTCCAAAGTAGTTCAGAAAAAGAAGTAGCAAAAGTACAAGGAAAAAAAGAGCAGATAGTAACAAAACAATAAGTACAACAAAAATAATAGTAGTCGATGTGCAAGAAACAATAGAAGATAATTTTTCATACATATCAAATTACATCCTAAATCTACGGTGTCCTACTGCCTCCCTACCTCTGGCTTCCACTCGCAAATATATTGAACAGGCCAATACTTATTTTAGTATTTACAAGAATGAATTTATTAGAAATACCAACCATGCTAATGTCTCTGTTCACATATCAAACCTGGTTCTTCCTTGAAACTAAAGAGAAATTGGAATAAGATCCATAGCTCACTCGCACCACAATTAAGACCAAAGAACAAGAAGCAAACAATCCTTCCGGATTGCCTTGTACAAGTCAAATCCAACAGCCTTTTTGTGTCAAGTAGCTGTCATATATGTTGCTATAACCTCATAACATGTTTCTCTATCAATGAACCTGACTAACATAGGATGGGTTGCTTGAAACTAAAAGACAGCAAGAATGCACTCTATTGCTCACCCTCATCATGCCTATCTTCATCTATTTTACAAGCCAGAACCATGAACAGCAAGATGATTTTAATGACCATTTTATACATTTTCAAAAAATACTTCCTTTTGACCTCCTAAGAAATGCTTCTCACTTGACAAATGCTAAAAGCCTTTAACTGGTGCTTACAAGAATAAGTTTATCACATATGACTACAAACAAAGGAATCGTATAATTACAAGCTAACCTGTGAAGGGCCTTGATGCTTATCAGGATGCCACTTCAAAGCTGATAAACGGAAACTGCAAGGACAATCATAGTGTCTACATTAGTCTTCAATATAATCGAGTATGGAGGGCACAAAACTTCTAGAACTTACGCATTCTTGACATCCTCAATCTTCAGAGGACCTCTTGGGGGCAAACCGAGAATTGTTCTTTCAGAGTAAGACCCTACATTACACGAATCATAGTTGGATTCTGTATAAGTCTCGTTTTCAGTTTCATTATCCCATCTGCAATGCCTTTGTTCTGACCAGTCTGTTTCTTGTCTTCGGGAGAATAGATCTTCAAAAGTAGATGATTTACCAGGCCTAAAAGACCAAGTGTACCACTTATTACCAAAAGTTGCTTCAAATACTGTTTCAGGATATTCATCAAATTCTTCACATAATCTCCGTTTCTTCATTTTACCTAAAAACGAATAATTAACGGGTCAATGATGGCTACCTGCATCGTTCAATAATCGCAGTATTGTGTCACCATCATCCATGTAAAGATGGTATCTATTAACAATCAGAAAGCATAACAGAAGGTTATCTAAAGTTATGACATACATGACTTTGTGACAGACATAACAAGTCCAATTTCCATTCTTTAAAGAAGCCTTAATTCATGTGTTACTTTGAGCAGCTCAAAGCCTTGCAATACAACGCCTACATGGGAAAAATGCAAAGCAAGGCAAGTTCATCCCATTTTACTTTAGAATGATAGCAGCCAACTCACGGCCAATAAACCTTTTTTTATTTGGAAGACAAGCATTGCGTTCAATCTTGAAAGGCATCGTTTTCAGTATGTTTCCTGATAGGTACCCCAATAGTCCAGCTAGCTGGTGAGCAGTAAAGGAGCTTTTGAGAATACTATGCCAGATCCAAAAAAAGGACCTAACCAATTGGGTCAATGCACCAAATTTCAGTAGCAATGTATGTTTCAGTTACATCTGGAATTTCAGAATCTCTAGAAGCGGCCCAAAGGTTGAAACACACTGATATTTTTCAGCGTGACATAAGATGATAAGAATTTTCATTACAGTACTAGTAAAAGCAGAGAACCCAATAGAGAAATGAGAGTACAAACTTACGCATCCTTCTCCTTGAGCGATCTCTACGACGAGCAGCGGACTTATATTCACTTTTCTTCTCTGAACGATCATCCTGATCCACATCCCATCTATCATTTATTGTTGAAGATTCATTCTAGTAAAAATTATTCAACAAGAAAATAGCATATTGTCCATGAGTAGAATAAATTTGAGGTAAAAAATGGTGAAATGAAAATTGACTTTAGTATAAAAAGAGTACTTGCATGCAATTACTCAGGTGCTAAAGTTCAGAAGCTGAACTCACTATACTATGTGGACTTTAAGCCAGAAAAGGTGGTATTCATGCCTTGGAGGCTTGGACCACAGAGGAAGTTAAACCAGTACACTACAGTAGACCATAACTTCCCATGTATGCAGAAACCCAGGAACAGAGATAAAATGCAACGGGGGAGAAAGGCAAAGCAGTAAAGAACTAAGATAAAGTATACATGGGATGAAGTAAAAGTGAAAATTTCATCACTGCTTATGTTACTTCATTTTTTCCTTCTATATATTAGGTGATTTGTCTTACTACACTGAACTTGGTCTATCCTCATTAGACCTTGATGGCTTTATCCTTTGATCATAATATAAGTAGACGCTACAATTGCAAAAATGAAGAGTTCCCGCATAGATATTCCTTTTATACTCCTAAGAGATTACTCATTCACTTCAAAAGCAGACAGAGGACAAGTGAGGTTCCTTGAAAAGACTGAAGTTTCTGTGGTTGATTAGGACGGGTTCTTAGGTTACATGAACAGATCAAACGTAACATTCGGAAGCAGATATAAAACAGTTTTTCCGTGGGTTGGGAAGCGGATACGTTCTAGAAGAAGAAAAGAGAAGAAATAAAAACGACACATAATAATAGGTCTTGAACTTTTCCCTCAGTTCATTTGCAAATTACGTTAGTATTTTCATGGAGATTATTGGAATGAGAATGTCGGGGTTGGGCTGCTTCTTGCTGGAGCTTTCTTCTGACAGTTGCAGGATTGCACTGCTGACAACTTGTACTAGCGATCGGCTGTTTGCTAGCTGGAGCTGATGTCGCAAAGGAGGAGGAAACATTTTCTATAAATTGATTTAGCTCATGTTTGGAGTATATTGCTGGAAAGAAGTAGAACAACTGAAGGGATTAAGGCTTAGTCATGATGGTGCGCCTATATTAGGCTCAATGTTGGCTAGGAGTCTTTTCAGTTAGTTTAGACCTTTAGTGTTGGAGAACCTCTAAGTTATTGAGTTTTCGACAGAAATTGATCCAAATGATAAGAGATGGATAATCAGGATTCATATAGTTGATCCGACAACACTTGTCTGGTGCAAAGATATATCTTCTTTATATGATGATGACATTGTCTTCTTGGAAGAACTTTCTTTCTTTAGTTGATTATCTCAGTTGACTTTTTGCTTTGGTCCACTTTTTGGAGGAACTGGTTCCTCGCATTCCACTGTAAGTAGTAAATAGTAATTATTTCTTTTGGACACCAGCACATACGTGTATGCAACCTTGCTGATAAGCGAATGATATCACAAATTTTATCTATCAACAAAATACAATATTTTAGCCTGCTTTTGGTAAAAGATGAAAAACATAGAAACTCCAGTTGGGGAAAGGACAGGAAAAGGAAAAAATAGTAGAACTCATTTTCAGTTTTCCAAGATACAAAAATGACCTTGCATCCAATGACTGAGGTTGGCACTAGCAATCTAGGATATATTCATGTTATTTTGGAAGATGTTCTCCTTGATAAATGTAGCGTTTGGTTATTCTCACATGCTAAAAATATTTATAAAAAAAATAACATAAACTAAAACGGGAAAATGAGTCTGTATGTTGTCCCATTTGCAGGTATTTCAACTTTTACTTCATATCACTTCAAGTCTTCAACTACCAAGAAATATTAGTATATTACTATCAACCTTCAATACTCAAAATGATTGCCGGAATGACACCCTGTACCAATTGTATTGTTGCCTCAGGTCACCTACCTTATGTCCAACCAAATACCCGAAAATAATTCAGGAAACAAACTAATCCAAAAAAATTATTTTAAATGAAAACATTTTATGTCACTCCAGAATAAGAAAGAAAACCCTTATCAAAGACAGTAATAGTTGATCTATTATAACTAAGATAAAGATTTTCCACATCTATGAAAGGAAAAAAAAATCAAAAAAATTACCTCAAAAGAGTTTCCAGATGCCCCATAAAAGAGAAGATTTTTCAAAGCTTTTTTTGAGTCAGCACGCTTTTGACGTGTTTCATATCTGATATAATTCTGAAAAAAATAAAGGAAATGTTGGATGATAAATAAGAAAACGAGGAGGTCAGAGACGTTAATTGATGTATTACATGGAAAAAAAAGAAATTTTAGGAAAAGCAAGCTGAAAAACTCGTGAAGATACCTCTAATCCTAGCTAATTTCACACACTATAATACTGGAAGCTGGTAAAGATATTTACCTTAGTTGGTTGCTGACTTCCTCTAAAATCCTGCAGGAACAATTTATGAAAGTCACATATGCAAACTGTAGAAAGATATTGCTTGAACTTTCAAGTAACAAGCATGTAAATACATTGTGAATGAGAAGAGAATGCTAAAACTGAGTGCAGAAACACAATAAATTCCTTACATTTAACGGGAGTATCAGAACTCTTTTTTTTTTTGGGTGGGTGGGGGATAAGGGAGCATACTAGAAGTATACTCCATTCTTGGTGTAATTTAAGCAGTTTTTTTTTCCTAGAACCGCTACCCCTACCAAGGTAACATTTTAAAATTGGTCATAAGAACTCCAATCCTTATCTTATTTCCAAATAAAATTCATTTACCACACTTATTTCAATAAGAGCATGGTGAACTGGCACCAAGATTTAACCATTTTCAAACTAGAGACATTGTGAGGTTTTGGCAGAAATTAACCAGCTTAAAGAGCGATTGGCCTTAAGAATGTCTCTATTTTCTAATACTCAAACTACGTGCCGCCAGCCTGAAACTGGGAAAAGAATATGACTTAAACCTTCAATTTATTCACCAATTCCTTCTATCAAATAATGAACTGGCCCCTAGAGACGGGTAAACAGTCTAAAACAGATTAGTCAACTTAAGTGGCAACCAAACATTCTCCATTTCAAATTGTCTTATTGGAAAGTGAAAACAATAAGAGGTGCTGAGTACATTTCTGCTATTCATTATTGCCTGAGTAATTCTAGTGACTAAGGCGAGGTGACATCATTCAGTGTCCTCTGGAATTCATCAATACTAGAAGAAATCGAAAGAACATCAAGAGCAAGCCTCTATGTGCTTTTAAAGGACCCTCTTTTTTCACCAATTCAGGGCGTGAAGAGTTGCTATTAACCAAAAGGACCAGATTGTCTACACCATGATAAATTGACAGCATAAGCCTTGTTTTTGATAACCAACAGCATAAGCCTTGTTGACTTAAGAGAAGACAAATACGCAGATTCAGAGACCATCCCCAAAGCCTCTTACTTATTTATAGCTGTGGAGGAGATGCATTTTATGCAGATGCTTATACCCTAAGTTGCTCGGACTATTAAAAATGTCATCGGGTGCGTTTTGGATTCTTCAAAAGTAGTGCATTTTTGGAGAATCTGACACGGGTGTGGCATCGAAAGTGAAAAGTCCGGGCAACTTAGCTTAGAACTCCATATCATTGCTCGCACATATGACTGTTGGTGCAAGGAATAGAATCAAACAATTATTATCTATAAGAGAATCAACTAGAGACAACTAGGTAGAGATTTAATGGCTAAGTGCAGGGGTGGATGTAGGCTTTAAGACATGGGTTCGACTGAGCCAGTAACTTTGGCGTAAACACTATATATGTGTTAAGAAATCCATTAAATATGTACAAGAATTAAATTCAGAACTACTTAGCACTTGAGTTCGTTATCCTACAATCAAGTGCCCATAAAATTCAAATCTTGGATTCTCTTGTAGCTAAGAGGTGCAGGTAAAGCCACTAAAGATGAGTGGAGAAAGAAAGGCATATATAGCACGTCAAATACTGGAACTATTTCAAATTTATTTACAGCCAAAGGTTTCAGATCCCACAGAAGTCATTCCAAATGAACCTTTGAAGACAAGAAAAACTTAGTTAATTGCTTCCACCACATGCTCTTTAACTCTCAAGTCATCTTAAGATACTTTCACATGAAATAAGACTGTTTAATTGCTCATTTCCTAGCTCCAAACCTGTTAAGAGTTAAACGCTTATCCGCTCTCCAATACTTCTGAATATAGGTTATCTAAATTAAAATGGGAAAAAGTATCGTACACGTGCAGGACACACAGACTGAAATAGTTACTATCTTTTACAAATGGAAATTTATAAGCATGAATGACACTATCTTCGAAAGTGTTGAAAGGAGGAAATTACTCTCGTTGAAATCTCACTTTGCCACATAATTTTAGGATCAGCATAAAATGCGGAGCAGCTAAACTAAATGACCTCAAGCACATCTTGATCATTACACTTCCCAGATGAAATAATTGCAAAATGCACATAATATAGAACCGCATAGAACATTGCACAAATTTGAACGACCAGTTATTCCTTCTTTCAATCAAGGGACAAGGACAAGATAGAAACGACCGAAGTGACTGCAAATTAATCGTCTTCGATTTAGTAATTCATGAATCATAGAGTTAATAAAAAGAAAAGAGCTTCTGACAAAACAATTAAGAAACCAACAAGTTAATCCCTTTTCACTATTTGAAACGTGTATATCTTCTTTCTTTCCTCAATTCAGGATTCATTCCTCAATTAGTAAATACTTTGATCAATAGCGGAAAAGATCAAACCTACTTCTTCCCTCACATTATACTCCACTTATAGAAACTTCAATCAATAGGCTAGTTTAAATATATTTATGAGGCAACATCATTTCAAATAACCAAATACTCGGGCAGCTATTACAATAACAAAGTTTATTTTGTTCCATTTGTCCCAACCTTATGGACAAAGTTACCTAGTGGGAGGTATCAGATATAATGTGGGAGCACGAAAGCTGGCTCGGATACGACGGTTATTGAAAAAACAAAAAGTTATTTTGCAACTCCTAGTCTACAACAATCAAAGATCAAATCTTTATCCATTATTGTCACACACACACACACACACACACACATATATATATATATAACAACAACTGACAGAGCCTATAACCCACGATCTAGCCTACAAACTAAGCAAAAAAACCCTCAAATTCTCGTTCTTTGCAAAAAACAAGAAAAGGAAAAGACAAGAAAACTCACAGAATTCCACTTATTTTTCCATTTCTCAGAGCAAATTGAGGTAGAATGGAAAGAATCAAAATGGGTGTTTGGTGATTGTGTAGAAGATACAATTCTTGTGGATTGAATAAATGAATTCTTCAGGATCAAAATGTTACGCCATTTGGGTATTACTTGCATTTTCTTGAAATTTTGAAAACGACCCAAAAGTGAACTATAAAAGGTAAATTTTTTCTATTCTTTTGTAGAAAGAATGAATCATCAATGGTGCTTTTTAATTGCTTGCAGCTGAGGAAGGAAAACAGGAGCGCCTTTTGGGGAAAGCAACGTAGTATACACACCATCGGACCATGTTTGACGCTTGACCTTATACATTTCTTTGGGCTTTATACATTGGGCTTTCAACTATCAAGAAATAAGCGGGGCATAAAAATTGAAAATTTCATAAATAGCTAGTATAAGTATCTTAATTATACTCCTCAGTTACAGTTTGCATATTTACGTGTCATAGCTATAGTTTAAGTTGTCTTATTTATATAATTTGTGAGTTTGTTATAATTTGCGGACTTGTATAGTTCGCGGGTGAGTTTGCATAATTGAGTTATTTTTGTATAAACTCGAAATAACGAATTTATACAAACACAAACACCTAAACTTTAAACAGTTACACAAAATTATATTATACAAAAGTTATACAAATTATATTATATAAATTTTGAATTACACAAACATGCGAATTATACAAACTCGAACCGTAATTAACGCCAAATTATAAATTAGCTAAATTATAGCTATACTAACTAATTAACTATCATATGTTTGCTTATTCACGTAATTTTTCCAAGTAACATGGAGGGAGGAAATATTAGGTAATTCTGAATTTTTTTATATACACAAAGATTTATATTTATTTGGAATTGAAATACAATCGTTGTTATTAATACTATAAGAAAAGAATATAGCTCACTTTTTCATCATAAAGTTGAGTTATATTAATTTTTCCTGACTCCTTAACTACAAAAAAAGATCAAATGAACAAAGTCAAATTCAACAACACAAATAAATAGTAAAAAGTACTCACTAATAATAATTTGTTTTGTACTCGGGAGATTATAAATTATATATACTGGTACATATGATCATAATGTTTTGAAATTAGTGGCAATTAATTGACTGATTTTCCAGGAGAAGGAACGTTACTTACATTTTTTTTCACATTATGAAGATCATTATTCTATGTTAAAAGTCAATTGGTGCATAGGAATTTTCATACTCAAAACATTAACTGGCTATAATTATAATCATTACTCACTCACGTTAAAAGTATATTAATTATAATTAACAAACCCAGAACACCTCATCTATTTTTTTAAAGTATATTTATTTATTTCTTCTGTTTTTTATTAGTTTAAAAGATAGTGTATTTCTGTTATTTATTTTTAAATTATTATAAATTGACTATATATACTATGTTCTTTCACTTTTAAATCACATGTAATTTTCTCATGTTTTTTTCTCTATGAATTTAAATGGTATGTCTGCACATTTATAAAAAAGTGTAATTATTTTATTTTATATTCTTTTTATGTAAGGAGAAACTTTTGAAAAATATTTTAAAGTTCCGACTTCGATTCAAGTTATACCCGATAAATTTACCAAAATACCTCTAGACTAAAGAACGCTTGCACAACGCATCATTCTTAACTTTTTCGGTCAATCCGTGGCCGGAATATTGATCAGGGGAGAAAATCATGTGGGGAAGTGGTCTCAGTTGAATTTTAGGCCAACCGAATCAAAAGATAATTTTTCAGGGCAAACAAACAATTTCAGAGAGGTGTGCGCCAAGTCCGCATTGCGGACTTGACCACTCTTGGTTTAAAAATCACCTTTGAAAATTTTTGAATAAAAAATGAACTATAAGGTTGCGCACTTATTCCCTCACAGGCTAAATTTTTTTGCCCATTTTTTATTTTTAAGGATGGGTATTCCGATCTTTTCTCCACCCCTCCTATACTAAATCCACGATTGATATATGTCATTTTTGACCTTAAAAGACTTTCTAAACATTACTAAGTTCATTCTACGCATTCTAACTAGAGACTTAGGGCTAAGGAGTGAAGAAAAGGCTAGGGTTCAAGAGATTGAAGCGATTTCTTGTCAGATTGATTGTCCTGTACTCATCTCAGGTATGTAAGGGTAAACTAAAGCATGAACCTTGTTCTTCCATGTGCCCTATGATTTTGATAGGTTGATTTGTGTATGAATTAAGTCCCCATGATTGTGTTTCTTGAGAATTTTCCTTAAACTTAACATATTTTTACATAATATTGTGTAATTGATATTTTATATGAACTTGTTCTTGAAAAAATGATTTTTAACTATTTACTTTATAAACCCTCATGATACTTTGACTAATATTGGATGAACATGAGTAAGGATTGAGTTTAAAGCCTTGAACTTGTGAATGTATGATAGTGATTGGGATGTGAGCATGATGATAGTCTTGATGAAACTTGATAGCCTTTGCATCTTCATTATTGAACTTAATTGAATGGTCTCAACTAAATGTTGTCATAAATGATTATCCCAACTATTCATAAATGAATGATTTAGAAATGATTGAAAGATTGATTGTTCAAAAGGATTGATTGGATAAAACTGATGAAATGATAAAAGTCTATATGAGACTTGTTGATTGGAAGATTGATTGTCTGAAAAGACTGATTGAATAGAATCGATGAGCTAGTAAAAGTCCATATAAGACTTTTTCATTGGTTGATTGGGATTGATTGTCTTATGAGCATTGAGTCTTGGGAGGAGTATCGAGCACCAAATTGGGTAAGAGTAAGTAATAACTCGAACCCAATAGCTACGTAGCTAGTGTAGGAGAGGATTGAATCGTCAAAATCGGATGTTTTCTTTTATTTTGATGTACTAAAAAGATAGGACTTGATTGTTTGATTGGATCCTTGATTGGATGATTCGTCCTTTACTCTAGCAAAGTACTGGATGGTTGTGGCAACAACAATGAGCTTATTGTACGATCACTAGAACATAAGTGATTGTTGTCGGATAAGAAAAACTTTCATATAGGTCTTGATAATTCTCTGATTTGATTAGATTAGATTGGATCGGATTTGATTGGATTGAATATGATTGGTCTCTGTCTAAACCTTGCTCTTGTTTTAGAGTTATGACATACTGATTGAATTCTTTATCTTTCTAATTGTGATATCTGAACTGGTATTATTCTACCTTATACATGTTTCATTTTTCCATATTACATACTCGAACATCTACGTACTAGCGTCTATTTGGGCCTGCACCATTTTATGATGCAGAGACAGGTACGAGAGATCATCAACGGGCGTATTATTGAGAATGTAGTCGTATCCAGCTGATTGGTGAGTCCTCCCTTCTTTTAGAGGATGCCAATTTTTTATCATTTAGCTTCAGAGTTTGGACTCTTACCTTTATTTGATTTGAGGTAGCTATGAACCTGTCATTGACACCACTTACAATTGATAGATACTTCATAGACTAGATTGTTGACTTGTTGATTTGAGATTGTCTTTTGGCTTGTTTCATTCATAGTAGTCTTGTTGATTGGTTTAGACAGATTATTGGCCTTTGTCCTTTTCCATAAGTATTTATTTGATCATCTTGATGAGTTAAGTCTTTCGTTGATAGAGAGTTGATTGAATAATTGTGTGAACAGGCAAAGTGGTTTGCTTGAGGATTAGCAATAATCTCTAAGTACCAACCACGCCCAGGGTACCCTCCTAGGACGTGACAAATTTAGTATCAGAGCACAGAGTTTAAGAGTTCTAGCGAGTTTATGAAGCTGTGTCTAGTAGAGTCTTGCTTATGGGTGTGTCGCGCACTACACTTATATTTAGGAGGCTATAGGACATTAGAAATTGTTTCACTTCTTCATATTTTGAGTTCATGCGATAGAATTTAACTCTATGAAAGTTCACTTCTAATTCGTAGATTCACTTTTTGACTTAGATCATGCCTCCAAAAAGAGATGCAGGACGAGATAGGGGCAAAGGATACCTAGCCAGGCAAAATATTAACCAACTTGGATAACAAGTTCCTTATGTGTAAGGAAACATAGCTGTGCCTGTAGAGTAGCGATCACAGACTAACATCACAAATGCTGAACTTCGCCAGGCTATTCAAAACTTGGATTAAGTAGTGACAGCACTAATTGCTAGACATGGAGCAGGTAGATAGGATGTTTTGGACACATCTAAGGTCCGTGAATTTTTGAGAATGAACCCACCTGAGTTCACAGGGTCTATACCCAATGAGGTACGTGAATTTCTGAGAATGAACCCACCTGAGTTGTAGAAAGTTTTTTAAGTAATGTATATAACCGATGTTGATAGAATTAAGTTGGCTGCCTACCAACTCAAGGGTGTGGCCAGACTATGATTTGATCAGTGGAGAAAGAATAGAGCAGCGGGTGCACCAGTGCTGACTTGGAAAATATTTGAGGAAGCTTTATTGGGCCATTTCTTCTTGAGAAAGATGAGAGAGGCTAAGATAAAAGAGTTCTTGAATTTGAAACATGGCCCTATGAATATGCAGGAGTACAGTCTCATGTTCACACAACTGTCCCGCCATGCTCCGGAGATGGTTGCTGATATGAGGAGTAGGATGAGTATGTATGTGGCTGGATTGAGTCATTCGACAAAGAAAGAGGAAAGGGGATAATGCTGGTTGAAGACATGAAAATTGGTAGGTTAATGACTTATGTGCAACAGACAGAGGAGGAGAAGCTGCAAAATAGAAAGGAGTTTAGGAGCAGAAGGACTAAGACATCCATTCATGAGGGTGGTAAGAGAGGGAACATGAATGGAGCCATTTTTAGACAAGGACATCTAGGCCAGAAATGAATAGAGGACTTAAAATTTTAGAGCCCAAGGTTCCTAGTTACAAGCTAGTGTCGCTCAAAGATCTAGAGGTAAGCCACCATATGGCAAGTGTGTCAAATTTCACATGAGAAAATGCCGTGTGGGAGGGGATGGGTGCTATAAGTGTGGCCAAGTGGGTCAATTTCAGAGAGACTGTTTGAGGTAGGCCAGCAAGGCCCAATATTCTGCACTAGTACCATGAGTTCGAGGGAACAAGAGGGGTGCTACTTCTGGTACAGGCGGGGGTTCAAACTTTTTGTATGCCATGGATAGTCACCAAGATTAAGAGACCTTGCCAGATGTTGTCACTGGTATGATTTGAGTCTTTACTCTTAATTGTTATATTTTGATGGATCCGAGTACCACTTTGTCATTTGTAACTCCCTATATGGCTAGTAGATTTGATAGAACCCCTGAGTGTCGTCTTGAACCTTTCAGTGTGTCTACTTCTGTTAGTGAGTCTATCTTAGCTAAGAGGGTCTATAGAGGTTGTACTTGTCAATTTATCATAGGAATACCATGGCTAACTTAGTTGAGTTGGACATGGATGATTTTGATGTGATTCTTGGCATGGATTGGCTTTACGCCTGTTATGCCTCCGTTGATTGTAGGACTTAGATTGTTAAGTTTAAATTTTTGAATGATCTTGTCTTAAAATGGAAGGGTAGTCCTGTTGTGCCTAAAGGTAAATTTATGTCCTAGTTTAGGGCTAGAAAGTTGATCTCTAAAGGGTGTATTTATCATATTGTTAGAGTCAAGGATGATAGTATTGAGTTTCCTACTCTTGAGTCAGTTCTGATTATGAATGAGTTTCCTGAAGTATTTTCTGAGGATCTGCTTGGAGTCACTCCTAAAAAAGAGATTGACTTTGGGATCGGTGTTCTTCCAGTCTATCTCTATTCTGCCTTATAGAATGGCTCCTGCTGAGTTGAAAGAATTGAAAGAGCAATTGAAAGATTTGCTAGATAAGGGTTTCATTAAATCGAGTGTCTTACCTTGGGACCTTTCTGTTCTATTCGTGTGAAAGAAAGATAGATCCCTTAGAATGTGCATTGATTACCGACAACTAAACAAGGTCACAGTAAAGAACAAATATCCTTTCCCCAGGATAGATGAATTATTTGACCAACTTCAGGGTGTCTCTTGTTTTTCAAAGGTAAACCTCAGATCAGGTTACCATCAGCTGAAAGTGAGGGAATGTGATATCCCAAAAACAGCCTTCTAGACCCGTTATGACCATTTTGATTTCTTGGTCATGTGGGTTGACTAATGCACCTGCTGCATCCTTTATGGATCTCGTGAATTAAGTGTTCAAGCCGTATCTTAAAATGTTCGTGGTTGTTTTTATTGATGATATTCTGGTCTACTCCAAGAATGAGGAAGAGCATGTCTATCACCTTAGAGTTGTCCTCCATACTTTGAAAGACAATGAATTATATGCAAAGTTCTCCAAATGTGAATTCTGGCTTGCATCAATGGCTTTTCTAGGCCACATTATATTTGGAGATAGTATTCGGATTGATACCCAAAAGATTGAGGTAGTGAAGAATTGGCCCAGACCATATTCCCAACTTATAGAAAAAGCTTCTTGGATTTGACTAGCTATTACCGAAGGTTTATAAAGGGATTCTCATCCATATCATCTCTATTGACTAAGCTGACCCAAAATAAGGCTAAGTTCTAATGGTTCGATGCTTGTAAGGAGAGTTTCCAAAAATTGAAGACCAAATTGATCACTGCTCCTATTTTGACTTTACCGAATGGAACAGAGAATTTTGTAATATATTGTGATACGTCTAGAGTCGGTTTGTACTATGTGTTGATGCAGAGGGTAAAAGTGATAGCTTATGCTTCTTGACAGCTCAAGAAATATAAGAGAAATTATCCAAATCATGACCTTGAATTGGAAGCTGTGGTATTTGCTCTTAAAATTTGACATAATTATTTGTATGGAGTGCATGTTGATGTGTTCACCGATCAAAGAGCTTGCAATATGTCTTCAGTCAGAGAAAGCTCAACTTGAGCAGAGGAGATGACTATAATTGCTCAAGGATTATGACATGAGCATTCTCTACCATCAAGGTAAAGATAATATTATTACGGATGCTCTTAGTAGGTTGTCTATGGGTAGCACTACCCATATAGAGGAGGGAAAGAAAGCATTGGCTAAAGAGGTGCATAGATTGGCTCGGTTGAGAGTTCATCTTGAGTAGAATAATAAAGGTGGAGTTAATGTTCAGAATGTGCCTGCATCATTCCTTATGGTAGAGGTGAAGGAGAAGCAAGACCAAGATCCTATCCTCCTACAGTTGAAGGAAGTTGTTCATAAATAGAAGGTGGTTATTTTCTCCAAATAGGGAGATGGTGTGTTGAGGTATAAGAATAGATTGTGTGTCTCGAATATTGATGATGTCCGAGAAAGGATTATGGCTGAAGCTCATAGTTCTAGATACTCTATTCATCCTGGTTCTACAAAGGTGTACCATGACTTGAGAGAAGTATATTGGTAGAGTGGAATGAAGAAAGATATTATTGAATTTGTTTCTAAGTGCCCGAATTATCAATAGGTTAAATTTGAGCATCAAAGACCATGTGGGTTGGCTCAGAATATAAAGATTCATGAGTGGAAGTGTGAGATAATCAATATAAACTTCATTATAAGTTTGTCGAGGTTCCGTAAGCAGCATGATTCAATTTGGGTAATTATGGATAGGATGACTAAATCAATCCACTTTTTGGCAATTAAGACTAATAACACCACAGAGGACTACACAAGATTATACATTTGGGAGATTGTCAGATTGCATGGGGTTCCCTTGTCTATTATCTCATATAGAGAAGCCCAATTCACCTCTTAATTTTGGAGGTCTTTTAAAAAATGACTAGATTTAAAAGTGAATCTTAGTATAACCTATCATCTCTAGCACAACCTTTCATGCCCAGACAAATGGCCAGGCAGAGTACACCATTCAGACATTAGAGGATATGTTGAGGACATGTGTACTTGACTTCAAAGGTAATTAGGATAACCACTTACCTCTTATTGAGTTTGCATACAATAACAGCTATCATGTAAGTATTCAGATGACTCCGTATGAAGCTTTATAGAAGATGTAGATCACCAATTGGATGATTTGAAATTGGTGAAAGTGAGTTGATTGGCCCTGATCTTGTTCACCAAGCTATGGAGGAGGTGAAGGTTATTCGAAAGAGGCTGAAAATAGCCCAAAGCCACCAAAAATCATATACTGATGTGAGAAGGAGCGACTTAGAGTTTGAAGTGAATGATTGGATGGGCCTGAAAGTGTCACCCATGAAGGGTGTCATAAGGTTTGGGAAGAAGGGAAAGCTTAGTCCCCGATATATTGATCCTTACGAGATTGTGAAGATGATTGAAAATATTGCTTATGAGTTGAAGTTAGCTTCTGAATTAGCCGCTATTCATCCGGTATTTCATATCATAATGTTGAAATTTTTTTTGGGAGACCCGTTATTGGTAGTCTCTATTGATAGTATTGGAGTTAAAGATAGCCTATCATATAAAGAAATTTTGGTTTAAATTCTTGATCATTAGGTTCACAAATTGAGAACCAAAGATATTGCCTCAGTCAAAGTCCTGTGGAGAAATTAATTTATTAAGGAAGTCACGTGGGAAGCTGAGGATGATATGAAAGTTAAATACCTGCATCTATTTGTGCCTAATGATGAGAATATTAAAGGTAATGTCTCAACTCTTGACTTGAACTGATTTGTTTATTCTTGAGCCTGAATAGTTGATGTCTAAATTGTTTGATTTGATTGATTAGTCGATTTGATTGAGTCTCTATTATTATTCATGCCTCGAGTCTATTTTTAATGGCTCTTCATTTGAGGATGAATGATTCTAGGAGGGAGATAATGTTTGTTATACCCCATACTTTTGTACTTGAAATATTTTCTTAAGCTTCTTAAAAGTTGTCATGTGATCCATATTATCTATAACGTTATCAAATAACTCTAAAGAAGGGAGGATGTGATGCCCCATAATAGTGAAGGTTGGAATTAGGGTTATAAGGATTTGAAAGGAGTTGGAGGCCAAGTAATGAGTCCTAGAACTTCATTTACCTGCATAAGCTACCAACGTGGATATCTTACATAATTAAGTTACTTGAGTACATGACGAGCTTACGTAGCAAAAATTACATAGGTTCTTAAAATAAGATGAGATTACGAACCTACAAAAAAGAGTAAATAGGTGATGTACCTACTTAGAAAGTGGGCCCCGCCAAAACACATGGCAGCAGGTGATGAAGACACATAGAAACACATGATGTACCTACTAAGGTAGACCCCACCATGCTACGTGGCAGCACCTTAGAGGGTGCATGGCGTGAGGTGGCTGCCTAGAAGTTGGACACATGTCACCCTTAGGGGCTGACACATGTCACTCTTAAAGAAAGAGTATATAACCCTAAGTTATGACTAAGGACTTATTTTGGTCTTCTTTTATACTTAGAAATTTGGAGAGAAAAATTAGAGAGGAAGACAAAAAGAGCTACGGCCAAGCATGGCAGCAAGGTAATCCCTCTAATTTTTCTCTGTAAATTAAATATCTAAGGTATTCTTCGATCACGTGAAGGTGTTTAACAATGTAAATTAATTGTTAAGGTAGCAAGAAGGTCTACCGTGTGCCTACAATTTTCAGCAAGATTGGAAAGCCATTTGTTAAGGTAAGGTTTGATTCTATTGTCACATATTTTAGTAAGGGTTTATACATGTCGTGGGAGTGTAAATATAGACTGGAAATATGAAAATTATACTCGTTACTGTTGAAGAGTGTCGAAAGCCGTGTAGGGTGGTTTTGAAGTTATTCTAGTGAATTAAAGTTTGGTTAGTGTTGTTATTATTGTGGTGTTGTATTTAAAAATAATTGGTGTGTGTTAAAGGGATGAAAATATGGTCATGGATGAGTATAAGTGCTGCTGGTTGCAGCCACATGATGCTTCTTTCCGTGTGGTTAAGATTTTATGAAATAAAGATTGAAAATCGCATTTTGATATCATAATTTTGAGTGGGATGTTTGGAACTTGTATTGAATAATATTGAAGTGATTTAATTATATATAGCTGCTGGTTATTGTTGTTGTGTGGCCGTACCAATCGGAGGTTAAATTGAAAGTTTGGATAGGACAAATTATAGGGGAGATGCTGTCCGATTTCTCTTAGCTTCTTAACTAGTCAATATACTAGTCGAGAAGTAGGAATGAGGAAATGACTCCTATATATAATTACTTAGATATTTACAAGCTGGAAAGTCGAAGCCTATTCATTTTACTCTTGTATTAAATAGGTTAAAGAGGTAACGAGGCGAGCTTGGTTACGGTTGATCCATAAAAGGTATGTAAAACTATCTCTCTTTTCTCTTGGCATGTCTTAGACATAAGTAATATATGATACGAGCTTTGGGGGTAATTCCATTCATAAATATCCGAGTATTATTCATGACTCTTATCCACTTCTTGATGTTAGAACTCCTACAATAATTGAGTTATTACCTTTCAAGTCTTCTGTATGATAGAAAGTAGTAAGTATGTAAAGCCTATCTCATCTTTTCTTTCGGCATGTCTTAAATATATGTGAAATGTAATATGCGCTTTGAGGGTGATTCAATTCATAAGCTCTGAGCATAACTCGTGACTATTGTTCACTTCTGAATGTTAAAGTTTTTAAAGTAATTGAATCACTACCCTCGAGCCTTCTATATGTTAAATGGTAGTTGGAGGTATAAGCTCCTAATCCTAAGGACTCTATGATGATAAATGTATCTGATTCCATAAGCGGTTTAGCTTCTTGATACATGTTTATGATTCCTAATGCTCCAGTTAATATGTTCCCTAATGATATTCAGAGGGTACTTGAGACATTTACTATCCTGGTCTTCAAGTGACGGTTCACTTGACTGTTTTATTGAGTTTCAGATGATAATTTAATTTGCATATGGTTTCTCACTACTCTGCTCGTGTATATTGTAACATATCTTTCACCGAGTCCCATAATGGGCCAGGAATATTAGCGGGCGTAACCTTACTACCTCTTCACCGAGTCCCAGAATGGGAACAATATATGTATACAATGATATGATTATTCATCAAGTCTCGGGATGGGAATGATATATGCATATAATTATATGATGAGATACTGACATGGTTATGGCACTGAGTCCCTCACTAGAGGGCCGGGTACGGTATGATATATATAATGATATGATATGATGACATTATGATATGATGATGGCACCGAGTCCCATGATGGACTGGGTATGATATAAATATACACTACTCTCTTTATCGAGTCCCTCACTAAAGGGCCGGATACAGTATATAGACATACATATGAAAATATAGTGATACATTTGTAACACAAAGTCCTACAACGGGCCGGGTATAGTATGTGATAAATACATGACTTCATTTCATAAGATGCAGGTACATTGATTTGTTAACTGTCATACTTGTCTCCTGCATCCCTATTTCAGCTGTAATCTCCTTATAATGTTTTATGCTTTACATACTCAGTAGATATATCGTATTGATCCCCTCTTTTCGGGAGAAAAGGGCTGCATTTCATGCCCGCAGGTACAAATACGCATTTTGGGGATCCGCCAGCTTAGGATTTTCAATCAGCGATATTGAGAAAGCTCCATTGTGTCAGAGCCTAGATTTTTTGTACTATTTTTTTGATGTATATGTTCGTTTATTCAGGGGTACAATAGGGGCCCTATCTCGCCATATGATACCGTTGATACTCTTAGAGGTCTGTAGACATATGTGTGTAGGTTGTATATAAGTTTGTTTCAGCTGTCTCTATACAATGTGTAGCAAATATTTATGTTATGGCAGCCTTGGCGGCTTGCGTGCCCTTTCATGATATGATTAGTGGTAACTCCTCAGGAGATAAATAAAAGAGGCTATATATATATGAAAATATTATAACCCATTGGGGTTTTTTGTGTATAGTATCACATTATTCATAGTCCGACTTGACTAGAGCTGATAGACATGTATATGGGGGTCTAGGTCAGACCCCAATCATGGCCTACGGGATTGGGTCGTGACAATGTTACACGTGATAAAATTAACAAAATACCCCTAAACTAAAGAACGATCGTACAACACATCATCCTTAACCTTTTTGATCAATCAATGGCTGGAATATTGATCAGGGGGGAAAATCATGTGGGAAAGTACTCTCAATTAAATTTTAGACCAATCGAATCAAAAGATAATTTTTCAGGACAAAAAAGAAATTTCAGAGAAGTGTGCACGAAGTACGCATTGCGGACTTGACCACTCTTGGTTCAAAAATTACCGTTTAAAATTTTTGAAAAAAAAAAGAACTATAAGGGAACAAGTCCGCGTCGCGCACTTGTTTCCTCATAGGCTAAATTTTTCTGCCCATTTTTATTTTTAAGGATGGGTATTCCGATCTTTTCTGCACCCCTCCTATACTTAACCCACGACTGATATAGGTCATTTTCGACCTTAAAATACTTTCTAAACATTCCTAAGTCCATTCTACGCATTCTAACTTGAGACCTAGGGCTAAAGAGTGAAGAAAAAGCTAGGGTTCAAGAGATTGAGGTAGTTTCTTGCCAGATTGATTTTTCTGTACTCATCCCAGGTATGTAAGTCTAAACTAAAGCATGAACCTTGTTCTTCCATATGCCCCATGATTTTGATAGGTTGATTTGTGAATGAATTGAGTTCACAAGATTGTGTTTCTTGAGAATCTTTCTTAAACTTAACATATTTTTACATAATATGGTGTAATTGATGTTTTTTATGAACTTGTTCTTGGACAAATGATTTTTGACTATTTACTTTATAAACTCTTATGATACTTTGATTAATATTGGATGAATATGATTAAGAATTGAATCTAGAGCCTTGAACTTGTGAATATAAGATTGTGATTGGGATGTGAGAATGATGATGGTCTTGATGAAATTTGATAGCCTTTGCATCTTCATTATTGAACTCAATTGAATGGTCTAAACTAAATGTTGTCATAAATGATTGTCCCAACTATTCATAAATAAATGGTTTGGGAATGATTGAAAGATTGATTGTCCGAAAGGATTGATTGGATAAAACTGATGAACTAATAAAAGTTCATATGAGATTTGTTGATTGGAAGATTGATTGTCCGAAAGGACTGATTGAATAAAACTGATGAACTGGTAAAAGTCCATATGAGACTTGTTTATTGGTTGATTGGAATTGATTGTCTTATGAGAATTGAGTCTCGAGAGGAGTATCGAGCATCGAATTGGGTAAGAGTAAGTAATAACTCGAACCCAATAACTACATAGCTAGCGTATGAGAGGATTGAATTATTAAATTCAGATGTTTCCTTTTATTTTAATGTCCTGAAAAGACAGGTTTTAGCAACAACCACGGGCTTGTTGTACGATCACTACTCATAAGTGATTGTTGTCGGATAAGAGAAACTCTCATATAAGTCTTGATAGTTCTTTGATTTAATTGGATTTGATCGGATTGGATATAATTGGTCTCTGTCTAAATCTTGCTCTTGCTTTAGACTTATGACATCCTGATTGAATTCTTTATCTTTCTGATTGCGATATCTGAACTGATATTATTCTATCTTATACATGTTTCATTCTGTCATATTACATACTCGTACATTCTACGTATTGACGTTAATTTGGGCCTGCATCGTTTTATAATGCAAAGAGAGGTACTAGAGATCATCAACAGGCGCGTCGTTGAGGATCTAGTCCTATCCAGCTGATTGGTGAGTCCTCCTTTCTTTCGGAGGATGCCACTTTTTATCATCTAGCTTTAGAGTTTAGACTTTTACCTTTATTTGATTTGAGGTAGCCATTAACCTGTCATTCGTACCACTTAGACAGTTGATAGAGGCTTCATAGACTAGATTGTTGACTTGTTGATTTGAGATTGTCTTTTGGCTTGTTTCATTTGTACTAGTCTTGTTGTTTGGATTACACAGATTGTTGGCCTTTGGCCTTATTCCATAAATATTTATTTGATTATCTTGATGAGTTAAGTCTTCCGCTGATAGAGAATTGATTGAATGATGGTGTGAACAAGCCAAGTGGTTCGTTTGGGGATTAACAATAGTTTCTAAGTGTCGGTCACGCATAGGGTACCCTCCCTGAGCGTGACAATTCACATATATAAAATATATATTATATACAAACAATATTATTATATATAAAATACCTCTTCTATTTATATAGTATTTAATAAATTATTCGTGTTTTTATGATCACGCGAAGCACATATAAATTCACTAGTATATTGATAAAGCAGAACGTTGTGATCTAAGCCAGTTTTATTTTCATATTAGATATGAAAACACCCATTTATGGGCTCAATATCGGAATTTTAAATTATGTTTGTAGCTATTCAATTGTTGTTTTCGAAAAATAAAACAATCATCAATATTTTCAGCTAAAAACGATAGGAAAAAAATAATATACTTTACGATTAATTATCTTTTCTATTCCTGATAAATTGCCACAATTAACGTAAACTTCCGCTCTCTAAATTAAATGTGAGCCAACACTTTTAGAGTTCAAAGCTTAAATGTGTGAAAATGCTAATGCACATTAAGGATAATATGAATAGATCAAAGAAAGAACAGACTACAATAACACACACAATTGGAAGAAAATACCTTTTTACTAATTGAATTTGTAGTTTTATGTGAGTGTATAATACAATTCCCATAAAAATATATTTGGGCATGGTATTTATTTATGCAAGATGGATGTTTTGGTAAGACTAATAGATGCCTGCATGTGTCTATAACATAATTTGTTTTGTTGTTATTACTATTTCATTTATTTTTTAATCAAGAATTTATTGAAAACAATCTTTTTATTAAGATCTGCATATGGTCTATCTTCCTCAAATTCACTTGTGAAATTATACTAAATATGTTATTGTCAGGATAAAAAATAATAGAGTGTCATACGAAAGCTAATAGTTGCAAAGTATGATGACAATTATAAATCAGAGGAAAATTTACAAAAAAGACTTTATGAGATGATGTGGGTTCAGTCAGTTACTCTACAAATGATAATACTAATATAAAAAATATATTCTAAAACTATTAAGAGGATAAATATCTCCCTAAGCAAAATTCTTGAAATAATTAAATCGTGAATACTATTGTGTTATCGTGGAAAATAAAGGATCTTCAATTTATAAAAGCCCAAAATTTTTCTTCCAAGGAAAAGGTTAACCAAATATAAAGGAGATCTTTTCTAACAAGAAAACCTCTTTTTTTTTACCAAGAAAAATAATTCTAATTATGATAGAAAAACATTACGAAATCTAACCGTTATTGTTGTAGTAGTACTCGATCATGATAAATTCATATAATTTAATAGAACAATAATCTGTACAGATTTTTTTATTGTCTAATTGTTCTTCTATGCAATATTAAATAAAGATAAATTATCAATAAGAGTTGTGGTAGATTGGTAAGTACTCGAGTCTCTCTGGATATGGAGTCGTCTTTGTTAGGGAGAGTTTTACCTGTCAATATGAAACTTTTCAATGCAAATTCAAATTTAGTCAGACTCTAATGCGCATATCGAACATCTGATGAAAAATAAAAATAAAGATAAATTGTTTTCCTCATTCGTGTTGTCATTTCTCTTCTAAACTGTAATTGATTTTATTAATGTGTATAAGTATCAATCACTTTTTAGTTAATATTCAAGAAAATAATTTTAAGGAGCCAATCAAAGCGAGAATTCTTTAGTAAAAGCATGACTACCCTCTCAGAACGAAATATTTTTCAATTATTATTACAATTGATACAACTTTGAGGAATCGAGACTAATCTAAAAAGTGAAGCCGGAAGAATTTAAAACTAATATATCACTACCAATTTTAAAAATATGCTTTTTTAGTTTTCAACAATTTTTATTTGAGTAAAATAAAAACATCCAAGTAAAGGTTCAGAGGCAATAATAATGAAAAGATGGATCCACAAGTTCAGTAAAAGCATATATTTCTATATAGGACAAATGTGGAATAAAATAAATATAACTTTTTTTTTTAAACAAAGAAAAAGTATGCTAACAACTCCATATGGTACAACTATATTAAAATTATAATAAGAACCAACTATATCAGCTAGTTATGAAATGACCAAAATATCCTTGATTGTTCCACTTAGTCCCACTTCGTCCCACTAAGTCAAATTGAACTAATCAAAGACCAATAATTAGGGGCAGTTTGGATATGAAATTAGATTGATATGAAGCAAAAGTTTTATTTAGATATACAATTTGAATTTTTTAAGTTGTATTTTTTTTCTTCATAAACATGAAAATTTTATAAATTGTGAAAGCTATCAAAATTTTCCTAATGCTGATACAATCTTACTATATAAGCAAATCATAGTTCATCAAAATGATATTTGTGATTGCATATCTCCAATACCTTTTATAAGTAAATATTTGTGATTGCAAATTTTCAAATACACAATATTTTATAAAAATTCATTTGTCAACAATAACAGTAACTAGTTATTTTTTAATATAATCATTTCATATGATAAGAACAATCTCTTAAGCTCGAACATGAATTTTTTTATGTTTATTTTTTGCAAACTTTGCCCATATCAAGAAAGTTACAGAATTATATTTTATATCATTGAACTACTCCTATATGTTAATTTCTCAGAAAATACAATTCCTTAGAATAGTAAAAAATTCCATCATCAAAAAATAACTCGACATTTTAACGTCAGCAAATTTAAACAACTTATCTCATATATATATATATATATATATATATATATATATATATATATATATATATAAAATCATATTTTAAACTTTAACGATTAGTTAAAAAAAGAAAGAAGAAGGTATGCGTACTAATTAAAACCAAATTGAGTGATCACATGAACTTGTTCTATGAGTAGAACTTACTTGTATTTTATGTATTATTATCATAACAATAAATTGATGTTGACCCAACAAGACACACATAACCGTAAAGTAATCTACAAAGGAAACAAAATTGCAAATTTTTACAACTTAACAACCCTAAATAAAGGTCATTTCTTCCAACAATTAATGGACTCCATATACACCTACCATCATACATGTTTAGAGATAGATGTCACGCAAACTCTTTGTTGTCTACTTCATTTTTGGAGGGGATTCCTGATATTTATATTGAGGCTTGATTAGATTCAAATTTATATTGGAAATTTTTATATATATTAGGGGTAAAGCATTTTCTAATAAATTTATATATAACAGAGCTTAAATTTGAGATCTCCAATTAAGAATAAAGAAATATTTATGATTTTATCGTAACCCTAGTTGGTTCTTATTCATTATATTCAACAGAGCTCAAATCTGAGATCTCTATTTAAGAAGGAAGGAACATTTACAATTTCATCATAACCATAGTTTGTTCTTGTCTTCATATCTAGCTATCTTTTTTTCTATAACTAGTGAGTTTATTGTCTCAAGCTTGCAACACTAAAGTTATTTAACTTTTTGTGCCCTTATATCATGGCACATTGACATAATATTAACTATAGTCGTTAAAAGTTCCGTTCGTTTATTTCCTCAATTATGGACATTAAATACTATTATTCTCTACGAATCTAATTGTTCATCACTTTTCTCAGAGATCTTCATCATCTGAACCAGGAGAATCAATAAGAATCTCTTGTTATTCTTATCACTTTCGTCACATTTACATTGTCAAAGAGTTGATACAATTTAAATTAATTATGTTGTCTGTGTAGATATAGAAATTAATTTTGTAGAACTCTACAAGAAAAGTCTTATTTCAGCTAGGATTTTTTGAAGGCTACTTTACTATAAATTCTAATTCATGCCTATATAAAGGGTATTATATTCCCTTGAAAAGACATCTCGAATATATCACAAATTCATGAAATATTCACAAAGATCAATGGAGATCAAATAAATCTCAGTGAGGTCCATATCATCCTAATTCGAGAAATACGTCACTATGGCCCTTGAGTAACGGAGAAATCTTAAGAGAGAAGACTCAAGGGAGGAACAGAATTGTATCCATATTATGCAAGTACAGTTCTGTTTCTCCCTCGATTCTTCTCTCTCTTAAAATTTCTCAGTGATTCGAGGGCCATAGTGGCGTATTTCTCGAACTAGGAAGATATGAATCTCATTAGAATTTATTTGATCTCCATAGATCTTTGTGAATATTCCATGAATTTGCGGAATATTTGAGATGCCTTTTCAAGTGAATATAATACCCTTTAAATATGCATGGATTATGATTTATGGTAGAGTAGCCTCCAAGAAATTCTAAATGAAATATGACACGTCTTGTAGAGTCTCACAAAATTTCTATGTCTACAAATACCCCCTACTTCATGGCTTGTTGAATATCCCATAACTCTCGAGTATTCACAAAGAGATCATGAAGACATCAAATATTGTCTTTCTTAAAAAAATCTCATAAAATCTTGGGTATTCACAAGAGATCATGAAGACATCAAATATTGTATTTCTCAAAGAAGTGATCTCGAATATCCCATAAACTCTTGGGTATTCATAAACATCAGAATTTTGAATGTCCCATAAACTCTTGGATATTCATAAAGAGATCAAGATATGTCAGATTCTTCTTGATAATCCAATACTTCAAGAAGATCCACAAATTCTTTCATGGAGATCAAGTCCAAATCATCCTACGTTTGAGAAATACGCTACTAACGATCCTTGAATCATGGAAAAAGTTCAAAGAGAAGAATTAAGGGGACAAACAAATTTGTACCCACATACAACAACAACAACAACAATAACAACCCAGTGAAATCCCACAACATGGGGTCTGGGAGGGTAGAATGTACGCAGACCTTACTCCTACCAAGGTAGGACGACTGTTTCCTGGAGACCCTCGGCTCAGTAAAAGCATAAATGCATAAAAAAAATGTTAGATAAGAATAGAAAATTAAAAGCTTTATGAGAAAAACAACAAACAAATAACGAATAGGTAACAAATAAATACAAATAACTAAATACTAATAACAAATAACGATTAAATAAATAATGAAAGCGTCACAGGTAAAATTGAGTAATCAAAGCATAGAAAGTAATAAATAATAACAGAAATAACAGAAATCAGAAGTCAAAGCGCAAGAGATCGTAATGCACTACTACACCTATGAATAGAAAAGAATAACGAGACTATGAACTAGCCTTCTACCCTAATGTGGGTCCTCCACACCCTCCTATCTAAGGTCATGTCCTCCGTAAGCTGTAACTGCGCCATGTCCTGTCTAATCACCTCTCCCCAATTCTTCTTCGGCCTACCCCTACCTCTTCTGTAACCATCCATGGCCAGCCTCTCACACCTCCGCACTGGGGCATCTGTGTCTCTCCTCTTCACATGTCCATACCATCTCAGTCGCATTTCCCGCATCTTGTCTTCCACCGAGGCCACTCCTACCTTGTCCCGAATAGCCTCATTTCTAATCCTGTCGCTCCTGGTGTGCCCACACATCCATCTCAGCATTCTCATCTCAGTAATTTTCATCTTTTGAATGTGAGAAGTCTTAACTGGCCAACACTCCGCCCCATACAGCATAGCCAGTCTAACCACCACTTTGTAGAACTTGCCCTTAAGTTTTGGTGGCACATTCTTGTCACATAACACTCTGGAAGCGAGCCTCCATTTCATCCACCCTACCCCAATACGATATGTGACATCATCGTCAATCTCCCCGCTGCCTTGCATGATAGACCCAAGATACTTGCAACTACTTCTCTTTTGGATGGCCTGAGCACCAAGCCTAACTTCAACGCCAACCTCCTGAGGTGTCTCACTGAACTTGCACTCTAAGTACTCTGTCTTTGTCCTACTCAACTTAAACCCTTTAGACTCCAAGGTATGTCTTCAATCCTCCAGCTTAGCGTTAACTCCGCGGCGAGTCTCATCGATCAGGACTATGTCATCCGCAAAAAACATACACCATGGCACCGCACCTTGAATTTATCGCGTCAATCCATCTATCACCAAGACAAATAAAAAAGGACTAAGAGCTGATCCTTGATGCAACCCCATCACCACTGGAAAGTGCTCTGAGTCCCCTCCTACTGTCCTTACCCTGGTTTTGGCTCCCTCGTACATGTCCTTGATCACCCTAATGTATGCCATAGGTACACCTTTAGCCTCCAAATATGTCCATAGTATTTCTCTTGGGACTTTATCATAAGCCTTTTCTAGGTCGATGAATACCATATGCAAGTCCCTCTTCCTCTCCCTATGCTGCTCCACCAGTCTCCTCATAAGATGGATGGCTTCTGTAGTTGAGCGTCCCGGCATAAATCCAAACTGATTCTCTGAAATAGACACGTCTCTCCTCACCCTCATCTCTACCACTCTTTCCCACAGTTTCATAGTATGGCTTAGTAGCTTAATACCTCTATAGTTGTTGCAACTCTGGATATCCCCTTTGTTTTTGTATAGAGGGATCATTATGCTCGACCTCCATTCTTCGGGCATCGTTGCCATTTTAAAGATGACATTAAATAACCTAGTCAACCACTCCAAACCTACCGAGCTCGTGCTCTTCCAAAATTCCCCAGGAATCTCGTCAGGTCCGGTTGCTCTTCCCCAGCGCATCCTACGAACGACACTCTTAACCTCCTCGACCTTAATACTCCTGCAATACCCAAAATCGCAACGCCTCCCTGTATGTTCTAAATCTCCCAACACAAAGTCTCTGTCCCCTTCCTCATTCAAGAGTTTATGGAAATAGGACTGCCATATCTGTTTAATGAGGGTCTCGTCTATCAATACTTTTCCATGCTCGTCCTTAATGCACTTCACTTGGTCCACATCGCGTGCCCTTCTCTCCCGCGCCCTGGCTAGCCTGAACAATTTTCTATCCCCACATTTCTCTTCTAGTTCAGCATAAAGGCGTTCAAAAGCCGTTGTTTTTGCCGTCGAAACCGCCGACTTCGCCTCCTTTCTCGCTATTTTATAAAGTTCCCTATTCGTCCACTTCTCCACCTCATCTGTGCTTTCTATCAACTTTGCGTACGCCATCTTCTTTGCTTCCACCTTTTCTTGCACTTCTCCATTCCACCACCAGTCTCCTCGATGCCGACTACGACTACCAGTCGAGACTCCCAACACTTCCCTTGCCACAGTTCTAATACAACTAGCCGTCCTATCCCACATGCTGGTCGCATCCCCATTACTATGTTTCTTCATATTTTATTTGTGATTGTAATTTATTATCTATCACTTTAAAATTTGTTGTAAACAATATGATCTATTTGTGATTGTAATTTATTATCTATCACTTTAAAATTTGTTCAAACAGTGATCTCATTCTAAATAACCTGACTGATTGACCTGATAATAAACTACTATTATTATTAGACTAAATCATCTTTAATCAATAAAAATCTCGAATTCGACCCATAACAACAAATACTTTTCTTTTAATGGACTTTACACTCGACCTTGGGACAACAATGAATCTATTTGAAGTGGCTCATTTCGTACTCGAGAAGCCTATCTTATACCTGAACCGGTGGCTCACTTTTTCTAAGACAATGCATAAAGACAAAAAAAAAATGCACGTACAAATATGTAACTTAACACATGCAATTGTTTGGTCCAAAACTACACGTCTAGACATATTATAATATTTAACCATTGTTGAGTTACCTAAATTAAGGTTAAGGCCAAACTTTATGAAAGTGACCCCTAGTTCATTTGATATTTTAATAATTAAGAGAAGTGAACTATATATAGGTGGGACATGTGATAACCTTTTTTCTACCAACATGAAGTGTGATGAATATATTTTTATTTTATATATATACATGAGCATGTTAATTGATTTTAATTAAACCAATAAAGAGAGAGTGAAAGGAAGAATTATAAGCACAAAAAAGTTTGTGCTATATTAATTATACTTTCATTCTCTCTTATTGAAGTTTATATTATGGCAATTATGAAAACAGTGATATTAATGGTGCTAAGTCAAATAGCATCTGGAAGTGTTAACATTTTCTACAAAGTTGCTGTTGCAGATGGAATGAAAGTACAAACTATGGTCTTTTACAGATTGGTTTTTGCTACTGCTTTCATGGTTCCTATTGCTTTCATTATGGAAAGGTTAATCTTCAACTAATTTTTGTTTGATTTTGTAATTTTTTTATGTTATAAAATTTTAGAATTGTTAATTGTGACATTTTGTTTTAAATTAGAGTGTCATTTGACACGTAAACAATGTTGTGGTGCAACCATAGCCAAAGCCAAGATTTTATATTATGGGTTCTGAAATTTATAATAACGATTTCAAGTATCAATAACTGAATTCTAAACTTAATAATTGTATATATTTAATTATCTTCTAAATACACGTACCCGGCTTCTAGCTCCCCCTGAATGCAACCATTCTTGAATTCGATACATATAATGTCACAATTCACATTAATCCTATATAAAAGTAGCAATTTATTTATTAATTGAATGAAGATCAGTTTGTTTATACCACCTTTTTTTTAATTTTTTTTATTTTGCATGCAGAAAAAGAAGACCAAGATTAACATGGACAATACTCTTACAAGGTGTCATCAATGGATTGTTGGGGTGAGAATCATAGCTAAAAAATGAAATCATTTTCAATTATGTTACTGTATGATAAAAAAAATTATTCAAAGATATATAAATAAATAAATAAATTCCAAGTACTTTAAAACACACAAAATTTTGGGAATAATTAGGGTATATTTTATTTTACAGGGCAGCACTTGGAAGCAACTTATATGCAGAGAGTTTAATTTTCACAACAGCAACATTTTCATCAGCTATGTCTAACCTCACTCCTGCAGTTACATTGATTTTGGCTGTACTTATAAGGTCAGTAATTCATTCCGCAGTGATAAACACCCTCCATTTTTAATCCTAAGATTGTGAGTTTGAGTTACTAAGGTAACTTACAAACATTTCTGTTGCTCCAAGGCGCTCCTTCTCTTTTTTCAATATGATTTGATGGTGTAATCAAACAATTGTTTTGGGCATGATATTGACAGGATGGAAAGATTGGACATCCATAGATTAGCAGGACAAGCAAAGTTGTTAGGAACTTTATTAGGCATTGGAGGAGCACTGGTACTGAATCTTTATAAAGGAATGAAGATCACATTACCATCTATGAATATCCATTTGCTTCACAATGCTAATGCCACAGCAACAACAGCACAACAAACAGCACATAGTGATATTTGGGGCTCAATGCTTGCATTTTTGAGTTGTGCTTCTTATGCATCTTGGTTGATCTTTCAGGTCAAATATTCTTGCCATTATTTGGTGTGTGTGTGTGTGTGCGCACAAAAAGACGGAGAAGTCATTTTCTAGTGTTTGGTACGAGGAAAATTGTTTCCCAAGAAAAGCATTTTAGATTAAAATGGGAAAATGACTTCCCTCACTTATGGATAGAAGTCATTTTTCATCGAAAATGAATCTCGTCATACCAAATATACTCTAAATCAGTTTGGGACTACAGTCATTTTCTTGATACAATGTACTATATTCTTGACAACAGGGTAAGATGAGGCAGAGGTACCCCATGTACTCAAACACTGCCTTAATGTGTTTTTGTGGGGCAATTCAAGCAGGAATCTATGCTTTTATAAGGGAAAGGGATTCATCTGCCTGGAAACTTGGCTGGAACATGAGACTTTTCACTCCTGCTTATTCTGTACGTCCCTCGATTCTCTTTTCTTCTTCTTTATAACCGAGAAATCCCCAATGGCTAGTGGATGCAAAATCCGTGCATCATATGTTGCACCCTTACCACTAGACCAAACCCCTAGGCACTAGTATGTTACTCAGGGTATTGTATGTTCTAATTGGTTTAAAGTTGTTTCAGGGCATTGTTTCTTCAGGATTAGGAGTAACCATAGTAGCATGGTGCACAAAACAAAAAGGGCCTCTCTATGTATCATCGTTCTACCCATTAGCACTTATCTTTGTAGCCATAGTTGGTACGATTGTCCTTCCTGAGGAGCTGCACCTTGGAAGGTTAGAATCTACCTCATGACTGTTCAATTACAATTAAATTTCGTTCAAGAACTAACATCATCTACTTTATGATGATAGCATAATAGGATCAATATTCATCGTTATTGGTTTATACGTGATGTTATGGGGGACAGCCAAAGAGAAGACAGTAGCTGAAGCTGAAGCCTTAAAACGTAACAACAATGGAGTCATTGAGATCATCTCATATGCTGGTATAAATCAGGCTACTGCTGCAGTAGTCCCAGAATTCAAAACTGATGATCAAATTATTCCAACATCAGCCACTGCTCATCAGGAACCATAACCGGAAGAAACCAATTCATATATCGATAAATGTTCAGCAGTTAATTGTTTTAGTGCCACTTTTACTGATTTAATTCAAATAGAACTCAAGAATTTGTAAATCGCAGTATCACATATCAGTGAATAAAGAACTAGACAAGTTGTGGAAAACATATTGACTCGTATTGCAAGAAGCTAATGATAGAGTATTTTTAAACATGCCAAAAAATGAACAAGATGAAAATATAATGTGTAATAAAACTCAAAACAACGACGAGTATATGACAATAAACAAATAAAAGATTAAATCTTGCTCATCACAACTTTCTCAATCAACAAAAAAATCATTTCCAAGCATATTTCACCATGCAATCTTCAAGCAACTAAGGAAGCATAGTTTCGTTCTTCAAAATCTTTCGCATTATGGTTCAATTATAACTACCAAGACTAGCTCAACTTGTTTTCTTCTATTACAGTTACCTTTGGAGCATCTTCTGCTTTCGTCCCCACAGGAGTTGGAACATCTGGTGCCTCTTCTATTTTCTTCTCTGCAGGAGTCTCTACTGCCGGTTTTACTTCCTCTACTTTCTTCTCGGCAGGAGTCTCTACTGCCGGTTTTACTTCCTCTACTTTCTTCTCGGCAGGAGTCTCTGCTGCTGGTTTTACTTCCTCTACTTTTTTCTCGGCAGGAGTCTTAGTTTCTGATTTTACTTCCTCTATCTTCTTCTCCTCGGAAGCCTCCACCTTAGGGACCTCAACTGTAATTGAGGCCACTTCTAGTGCTTTTTCTATCTCCGACGTTACAGGAGCATCAACAACCTTCTCAACTTCTTCTGGCTTCGCTTCAGATGGCGTGATCTGAGATGCCTCCTCTTTTACTTGCTCCGACCCCTTACCTTCTTCATTCTGTGACAAGAAATGGAACATATCAGAAGCTAGTCAAACGCTAACAAATTATATCAATTCAAAGCACCCCTTCTTGTTCTTTGTAGCAAAATAACCATCTTTTAACTATTGTTGAACCAACATAGAATTTCATGTTCTGTATAGAGTTAACGACTAGCCAAAGTCAAATAAGCTGGCAAATTGAATGGTTAAATCAAAAACTCAACTAGTCTATCAGTTCTTTCTGCAATTTTGTCCTAAATATAAAGCCATCCTATGAACTAAGAACATGACAATTTTGACAATTTCATTCTTTCCATGTGCCATGGTACCATATTTATCAGCTAACTTATCTCCCGTCTGCCCATAGATTTTGAAGTTGAAACTTGAAACTTAGAAATCTGAGTTTTTAAGTTGTGTTTCGACATGTATTTTATTTGGAAAAACATTGAAGTTTTGTGAGGGGGAGTCCCAAAAACTGGTCTGAGTTAGCCAGTTTTTGGAACTTTAAAATATTTGAAGATCAGATTTTGAATCAAATTTTATGAACAAACAGATATTTAAAAATAAATTTACAAAATCTACTCCCAAAAGCTAGCTAAAGGTGTGTTGTTAACATATTTGGAAAAGGAGGAGCAGTGTTTTAAGAAGCGAGAAGCAGAAGTCAGAACAACAAAAAAAACAAAGGAAAAAAGAAATAGAAACAGAACAGTGCAGCTGGCGGCAAAACAAAAAAAAGCACAGCATACACAACATTACAAACAGAGCATACTAAGAACCTCAAATCAGGAAAACAAGAACAAAATAACGCTACTTAAGTGGGCTTTACCCCAGCTACCGCAATCCTTGGAAAACCAAAAGAGCTACACTGAAGGAAAGGGATACAGTCTCTTCCTTGGAAAGTAGCATTACAAATAGAAAATTGAAAAAAAAAAACCTAGTTACCTTCAGCAACAGTCGCGCAGAAGATAAACAGAAAAAGAAGAAGAGAAGAAGAGAAGAAGAGAAGAACTAACCTTCAGTAGCAGTCACAGCAGTAGTCGATAGAAGGGAAAATAATTGGAATAATTAACTGTAAGTATTTTTACAGAAATTATAAAAAAAAACTTAGTAGCGCTTTATTTCAATTAAGCGAGAATTTTTCTCGCTTTTTATAAGCACGCTTCTCGCTTCTACCCAAAAAAAGCACACTTTTTCAATATCGCCTCGCTTCACGGCATTAGAGCACCGGCTTGTCGCCCTCGCTTCGCTTCTCGCTTTAAGCGAGTGCTTTAGCGCTTTTCAACAACACTGAGGAGAAGTAGAGGGAAAACTAGATGGAGGATATGTTTTTCTTTTCTGTTTTGTTTGACTTGAGAAAAAAGTAGAGGGAAAAGGAAATATTTCTCTCCTCTATCAAGGAGATTTCCCACTTCTCTTATTTTTTCCTCTTCTATAGGAAAAAAACTAACAGGAACAGGGGAATCTATAATAACTTTTTTCTTCCTTTCTCTTTCTTTTTGTAGTTCTTGAAGCTATATAATACTCACTTCGTTTTAATTTATTTATTTATTTAATTTTGACTTGACACTCAATTTTTAAATGTAAAAAAAATTATTAAATTTTATAGTCTTAAACTAAATATACGTAGAATATACTAAAATATACTTTAATATTACGATATTAAACATGTCACTTGAAAATGTCAAAATCAAAAAAATTGCGAAAAAAGAAAAGAGCAAACAAAAGTTAACATAGTTACATGAAAACCAATGAAACAAAAAGGCAGACAAGATCTATAATAACAAGAGTACATAAAACAAAGGAGGAAAAAACAAGTTAGTGGTCCATTACCAAGAAAGCAAGACCCTGTTTGGTTGTCAACAGCTAAGAATCCAAACAAACATACTAACCAAGATTCTTTTAACCACAAATATAGCAATTAACATGTACTTCCACTACATTATCTCTGTTCCAGCCAGGCAAATTAAAGAATAAACAATTTTAACACCAAAAAAGATAAAAAGAATGCCAACAAAAATAAATAGTTTAAAATAAAGGGATGGACCATATAATTATGATGACAGTACACATTCATGTCCCAAAAATAATTACGTGTTGGTATAATTTTATTAACATTCATTAGGTCTAGAGTAATGTTTATAACTTGATTAATTACCTTTACCTTCTTGTTTTCTGATAGGTATTAATGTGCATCATCAATATTCCAATAACATAAACAATCAAGAATAAAAAAGTGTAGCAGAAAAAAACACTAGTAGGTTTTGATGTTCTATTAATACAAAATATTAATCACACTTTTCTTGCTTTTGGATAGTCAATAAGGTGGATCATCATCAATATTCCAATAATATCATCCAGTAGTACACATATAAAGAAGAACAATTTAGCAGCCAAAATACTTTTTTCAGAAAAAATATGGATAAATTCTTTTTCCTTAACATAATTCGTAAACTATTATAAAGATTTATTTTGTAAATGTTTAAATTGATCATTTCCTAAATCATAAATGGGAAGAAAATGATCTATATAATTTCTTGAAAATAAAGAGAGAATTTTTTGTTCTCTAGACTTCAATATTAGGTGAATCTAAATAGTTCAATTGGTTGACTACATAAATGAAATGGGTGAACCCACTTTGTAGGCGATATCAGTGGCAGAATAAGGATTTTAGTTAAGGTTAGCTAAGGGGTTTAAAATCTGCAAAAGTAGAAATACGAATTAGTCGGAGGAGTAAAAAATATTTTAACCATATATAAATGGTATAATTTTCTATCGAGAGGTTCAATGAACCGCTGACCACAAGGTGGCTCCACTGGGCGATAATATTTCCTGCTTTGTAATCTCCTTCCTCATTTCTCCATTTTATATCCTTAATTATTATTTATTTATTTTTAAATGAAGCTATCGTAAAAATATAAAATAGATTCAGAGAAAAATATTATTATTATTTTTACCTTTTTCCAATTAAATTAGACAAACCAATATTAAAAAAAATGTAAACTCTTTATTATTTTTTTTAAAAAAACAAGTAGTAGATAAAATAAAAACAGAATAAATAGGGAGTATTTCAATTTTTTCTACAAATAAATACAAATATTGATCCAGAAAAAATAAATATAAAATACAAAATTTAAATTATTTGAAAAATGAAAATTACCTCCTTGAACAAGTTAGAGAGAGATCGGCGTCTAGCAGCATCGTCGTCATCGCCTTCTATTTCCTTCTTCACTTCTTCTTCCGCCACATCCTTGGCGGCTACGGCTACTTCCGCCGCATCCTTGACAGCGATTTCCGCCTCCGGAACATTTTCCGGTGCGGCTTCCGGCGCCTCTCCCTTCGAGTCCTTTGGCTTCGTTGCACAGGCTCCCATAATTAATTTTTTTACCTTTTTTATTGAAGTTTTTTCCTTTTGGGAAGGGTTTTGGATTTTTGGAGAGGAAGAGACTAGAGAGAGACTTTATATATAGGTGGCGGGAAGGAAAGTGGGTTTCATTTACTATTTAAAAAGTTATATTTACTTTTTTAAAATGTGATTACGATTTTATTTGAAAAGGAAATAAATATTAACACAATCTCTGATCACTTTTAAAATTGAATTGCAATTTATAGTATTTTTTTAATAATTATTGAATATTTAAATTTTTAAATTTAAAAAATTAAATTAATTTAATTTAATTTCAAAAATTTATTTTCGCGAAATGAAATATGATGGGTACAAATGAACAGAAAGAGTGTGTGTATAATTTTACACCAAAAATGTACGTATGTTTTAAGTCCATCAATAAAATTGTTGTTAAGAAGAATAAAATTAATTAAAATATAATAAATTAATGTTAAAATAAATATTATATTTATCTAAATGATAAGAATTCCATATATAAAGATTTAAAAGTCTTATAAAAAAACGTGAGCTTTTTTTTAATATATATTTTAGTTCTTTTATTTTTTATTTATTTATTTTATTTATCACGTTATATTGCATCACAAAAAAAATTAAAAATTATATTTGAGCTATTAGATATAAAATAAAATAAAATATAGGTATTCTGTGCCAAATATTAGTCCAAATAATGATGGCAAAATTCCTAATTTTCTTAACATGATTTTATTTTTACACCACATATATTTAGGGAACTGTAATTGATTATCAAAATCCTCTGGATTAATTTACCTTTTCAGGTTTACCACATTATTTTCATAGCAAAAATAAAACCTATAGTTAACCTCAATTTCTTTATTTCCATTTCTGTCTTTCTTCTTCTTCTTTTTCCATAACAGTATTATGTGTAATGCCCCCCCCCCCCCTCCCCCCCGCTTCCCTCCCTCCTCCAATATAATATTGTATAATATTATATATTAGACTATGTAGCATAATATTTTAAAAAAAAATTAAAGAAATTTCTTTCCCTAGAAGTAATTTTAGAACTTTGATCAAGCACAAATGGTATATTTTTCAAAACATGGTGGTCAAATAAGCTACAAAAGGAGACTGTTCAACTTACCAAGTGCGGAAAATCTTTCTATTTTGAAAGACTTTCGGTTTGAATTCTATTCATTTGAGCTCGCAACCCTTCTTGACCAGTCTTCATTGACTGATCACCGAGCAAGAAAGACACTTTACACAGTATTTTAGATCGAAAAACTCTATAAATCTGTCATCAAGTTAGGTTAGGCCAACTTCGGAACAAGACGTGGTGATTAATTCGTTAGACAAGACTTTTGAAAAGTACAAGGCAAGATATTATTGTATTTCTCCTATAATTATTTAATTTTATGTAGATATATAAATATGAGAGTAAAAAAGAAAATAAAAATAAAGAGACCAATTATTGCAACGGAATATCTCCCGGAAATTGCGGAGATTCCAACTTTGGCTGTCAGTATAAAGGACCAATTTTCTTCCCAAGCAACACCAATTATTTAATTCTTGATTTACATCTAAACTAAAATATTCTTTATTTCTTTATTATTTATCACACGAGTGCTAATCTTGTTATATTGATATTGATTCATTTATGTGTTCATTTATTTATATGTGATATTACTTCTCAAAAAATTGTGCGTACCCCATTAGAGGTATTACATAAGAAAAATCAGGGATCGAATTCCACCTGATTCTTTCTCAGTCGGTTGAGTTGATGCAGTTTGAATTCTCTCATATCTGAACTTTTCTCAATCGAGTTTGTCGTGCAAGGCTTGATGTACGATTCACATTTTCTCTGTTATTTATAAAATGTTGCATATGAACATGTTATTATGATTATTATTAACAAAGAAATCAAAAGAACCAATAGAGAAACTTAGGGAAAACAAAAAAGTTAAAGGATGTTATCATTCATTTCTATGTTTCTTACGTAAAAAAAATTGGAGAACGTAAGTGCTCGACCACTATTCATCATCTTTTTTTAAAAAAAAAATAATCAAGATTCTTCATAGACAACAATTCATCACCATCTTCTTCTTTCAATTTTTTTGTTTATTGGTTGAATTTGCAATGAGATTTTATGGTTTTCCATTAAATCAAATGAGCAAAGATCATGTAGTTGTGTGCTGGCCACGTTTATATTTATTGGGACCGCGTCTTTATAATATGCTCTCTTTAATTAAATCATCATGCATGATTTAGTAGATTTTTCTTTTCTTTTTTTTGATCGAAATGTTATATATGCACATATTAATTGGTTTCAAATAATAATGTGAGTGAAACTTTACATCTGCATTTGATGTGCCAACTCAAAGAACATATCTAGAGAAAAGTTATTTTATTACCTTTAGTTTGTTACATATTGAGTTAATAATGTGCAACTTGTAAATTTTTACATCAAAGTCAAAAAATTGACTCAACTATGCCGATATAAAAGAGGGACTGGAAAATGCTGAGTTTGGTCCCAAAATACAAGTAAACTACCAGTTTAACAAAGTAACTCACTTTATATAATATCCACGTAATACTGCTTAAGAAAATATTTTCAAATAACTTATTCTAGCTTCTAGACAATTTATTTTGACTGAATTGAACAACTTTTTGACATTTTCTTTAATTTCTTTGATATGTAAGCATAATTGAATTATTTTTACGCTTTAAAAAAATAGTCTTATAACTTTAATGCAATAAACTAAAAATTGGATATTATCCATGAAAATTGAAATTACTCATATAGACAATCGATGGTGGAGCCAGAATTTTCAGGTAGGAATATCACAAATTATAATTATGTCACTAGCTAGGATAAAACAGGCAACCTTAGGAAAAATTTGCAACATATATATAATTAAGATATCGCTTGACACCCCTGGGACAAGAATAGCTCCGCTTACGATCATATATATTATTAGTTTTATTTCTTTTTTCTCCCTCGTTTATTCCCCCCTCCTCCATTTTTTTTTTAAAAAAATTCATCACTTTGTAGGGTTTCTTCAGATTGTATTTTTTATCATTAGGAAATTAATTTATACATGATAAAGTTCACCAAAGTTACTAATTTGGTGAAAAGCAATTGATTATTGATGTGGACCTTAAATACATCTGCATCAATAGATAAATATTGAAAAAGTTACAATGATTTTATAAAAAGTGTGAATTAAAAAAATTATTAGAATCGTAGCGTAGAAATTGTCCATCTAATGCCAGCCAAAAGTTTTAAGGATCATTTTATATCAAGGCCTAACCTCCTAAATAACTAAAAATATTGTATTTTATTCTTGTTGCTTTTTTTATTTTTTAATTAAATCTTCTTCCTTAAAAATTAAGGTGAAAGTTGGTCCATCATAAAGTGTTTTCTGCTAGCCAGCTACTCATGAATTATATATAACTTCATTTTATACTCTCTTTGTCCGGTATTAATTGTCAAAGTTATTAAAAAATATTTACACCAATTTAATAATTATTATTACAAAATTAAGATAAAAATAATTACTTTTTCCATTTTCTTTTAACTTGCCACATTTCGCTTTTCAAGAGTGAGAATCGAACCCTTATGAGCTAATAAGACTTTGTAGCTAAATACTATAGGTATTTTTATTATTTTTTTTGGTTTTCCACATTATACCAACAACTTAATTGTCGGCTTGTCGCTATATTTTTTTTAGATGTAATTATTAGTGACAATTATATTTTAGCACTCTTTGTAGATGCCTCTAAAACCTATAGTGACATTACATCTAATGACAATTAATTAATGTCGGTAAAGATTTTAGCACTCTTTGTTATTATGCATATTTATTGCCGCTAAAAGTTATTTTTGTTGTAGTGCCCTCGGTCTTCGATGTCCAGATTGAAGCACCGACTAAATTTGAATAGCGCACTGCAAAACCTATTTGGGGATAGCAATCCCAACAAAATTTTTCCCCAAAATAATAATAGGACATAAAATATTTTTGGAATAATAAGTCACTTCCTAATATTTGGTTGTAGAAAATATTTTCAATAAAAACCATTTTCACCAAAAGGGGATATCCTTCCTTATGGGATTGAAGTTATTTTACTTCACAATTGTTTCAACTAAGTTTTATATTTGTAACGATTCGAATCGTTGTTACTAATGGAAGATGGGAACCCATAAAAATAAGGCCATTTGGACTCGCATCATCCCGCCAAAGCGGGCATAGTTTCTCTACGGCGGCGCCGCTCCAGCAGGATGTGAGCCGCCAGAGCGGGATGATCGAGGCAAAACTTAAGTCGCAAATTCTTATTTTTCCCTATTTTTTCTAAGTGCCAAAAAGAGGCAAGGGTTAGCCCAGAAACGCTCAGAAGGTTGTTCTAGGCTTGGGGAAGGAGGGAAAAGGAGATTTCAGCAAAGAAAAGGTTCCAATTGGCGAAATTCAGACCTATTTTCACCATCCCATTATATGGAAGCTAGGATTAAAGCCACAAGGCCTCTCTATAGCTGCTTGGCGCCCAAGTAGGCTAGATTTCTTGATTGAGTAGTTATAGACCTGTTTCTCATTGCATAATATATCGTAGATTGACGGGAAATTTCATTTCTAGGCCTTCAGGCACTGCGTCTGAATGGCTGAATGTGTTATTATTGTTGTTTAGAGTAGGAATGTACTATGTGGGTTATGATTATCCTGTGACTGATGATGATGGTCTAGTTCTTGATTGTTAACCTTAATACTGCTTGTTAATATGATTGATTGTCCGTGTAAAGTTAATATGTAAGAAAATTATTGGATTAGAGTGAGATCTTGAGACTTGTGATAATCAAGGGGGAAGAGGGATCTAATATGGGGCTGTTGATCCAGGATATATATATATGTGTGTGTGTGCGTGCGCGCGCGCACTCATATTGATGGTTCCATGTGAAATATCTGAGTAATGTGAATCATGAAATAAAGGGTGAATGTGAAAGACTTAGTGTTGATAATTCTCATGACATAAACCTATTTGATTATCTTTGGCTATAAGTTATGGTTTAGTATATATCATAGAGAGACTTTCAATAGTGATTGAGTAATGTTATGACGTCTTTTATATATTTAATTATTGTGATTGGGTGATTGATATATTGTTATGACTGATCTACAATTTCAAGATCTTGAAATCCATAATCGTGAATTGGCTATATCAAAAGTGATGCCTTGAATAAAGAAAGCTTGATGAAATATTGTTAATGAAGGGAAAGATAGAATAAAACCAATGAAATGACTAGATGTGAGCATTTGCATGCCATGAACTTGTTACTTAATTAGTATGTGAATTATCCATTTTAGACAATAATTATGGTTATGATTGTGATATTTGATCGGATGTCACATTTTGACATATATATTAGATCGGGTGTCACTTTTGACACATATATAGGATTAAGTGTCACGTTCCGACACATATATGATTTGGGTATGGGTTACATGAGAGAACCATTATGTGGCTATCATCTGTGAATTGATCTTGACTATATGGGTGATGGTAGAGAAACTGACCCGATTATAATTGACCATACCCATCCTGTGTGATAATTGATATGGAAGGACCGAAGGTCCAAGTGTTACCATGTTAACTGTTATATTTGAAATTTATACTGTGAAACTGTATATTGCTCCTAAAATGGTATATTGATAATGTGTTCTTGTGTAGGCCTGTTCAGATTATGTTATAGTTGCTAGATGCTTCTGAATCGTAGGTATGAGGTTGTAGGTAAACAAGTGGAGAGCATTTAATATGTGGTTAAAGTCAGGTATTGCTGATGTCCAGTGGTCACATGAGTTAAAAAGGGATTAGGAGGGCATTTGCAGATTCTGTCTCCAGGTAGACCGCCCTAGCGGGATAAATCCCGTTGTGGCGAGGCCGCCAGAGCAGGATAGGTCCCGACATAGTGGGACATTGTGGTTAGAAGAAGAGATTTAGTCCCCCTAAATATTTCTCTTTTCAAGTGAGATGTTAATTATTCTAGGGCCATGTGTTGGTGTGAAAGCTAAAGGTAATAGATTGGTTAGACAGAGTTAATGGTGGCCCATAGTTCAAAAAATCCTCTATGTGTTAGAAGGGATAGGCCTTGATTTGTATTACAATTGGCAGCGGACCAACTAGAAGTAATGAAAGTTATACTTGAAGGACTTTAATGAGGTAATGGGAATGATAAGAGTTTTGCATAAAGTTTTGACGGTGAATGTCTTTAAGAGAATGTTTTCTTCTTGTTGATTTCTTTATAATATGCGGTGGGTATCAGGTTAACCGATGATGCCTATCAGTACATGTTGTTTGTAATGATACAACTCTTGCTATGCCACTTGGCATAGTCTAGTTGCAGGGTCAGTGATGTTTCATAGGTGAAGACAAAGATGAGTCTCCTGCAACTTCTACTCTTCCTTCTTTATGGTGGGAGCTGTGTCTTGTTTTCATTTATAAATTGTACTCTTAGATGCTCTTGAACCTATTTAGACTAGTATCTTTTGGGGTGTTAAAGTGTTCTTGTAATAAACCTTGGAGAGTTTTTAATTTAATTTATAGCGATTTCATATTTCTTTTAGACTTTTAGACTGGATTTTTGTCAAACTTTCGCATGTTCTTTTATCTAAGGGGTTGTTGAGGGTTCTCCTACCTAGGTGTTATAGTAGGTGCCCACACGACCTGGTGGGTTGGGTCGTGACAATATCACAAATATAGGGGTGTGAATTATTTGGATAAATCAAAAAACCAAATCAAATTAAATAAAATTTTCGTTTGGATTAGTTTTTGATTTTTTGGTTTGGTTTCGGATTTAGAAAAATAAAAACCAAATAAACCAAATTATTATATATATATATATATAATACCAATTACATATATAATATTTAGGTTAAGAATTAAAGTCATAATTAACCACTTTCATCCCCTTTCTTTTAGTTCATTGGCCATTCTTATTTTCCTAAATTATAGGTATTAGGGTATAATATTTTAAAACTAGAGTTGGTGTTATTGAAAATTTCATTATGATTTAGTTTAGATTTTATGTTTGGACATCTATTGGTATAATTTAAGTTATTGTGTTTTAAAGTTTTACTCGTGACTTATATTAGAAAGTATATTTAAGAGATTTAATATTATTACTTTTCCTTGTATGCAATTTTTTTTGCATGGAAATATAACTTTGATTATGCTATACCGAATAGCCGAACCGAAAAGAACAAAACCGAAAAGAGAAAAATAGAACCAATCCAATTTTTTTTTGATTTAAATTGGAATACACTTTTTTTAAAATTGAAAACCGAAAAACACAAAATCGACCCAAAAACCAAATACACACCCCTACATAACTCCAACCACAACCGATATTAAACTTATTATCAGTATTTAATACTCGTACCTAATCATACCGTCAAAGCACTACTTGATTTGCTACCATTTATCATTTTTAACAAATATTCTTTTTGAAAAAATATATTTTACATATCAATCGAGCACTTTATAGATTTTTCTTTCGATTAAATATTATGTTATCTAGTTTCTCCCAGCTTTATATACGATTTAATGATTGTAGATTAATGCTTATTAAACGTAGTTCTAACTTGAAAAGTGAAATCGAGTTTAGGTAAAAAGAAATTATCAATTAGGTATTAGATGGATTAAGGGACTAATCTAACTTCAATTAATAGAATCAATCTATGAATATGAAAGTTCTTAGTTGGTCTTTATTAATTGCATTACTTTGAACCCTAATTAGCTTGAAAGGACATTTTAGGTAAAAATCTTAGTATTGAAAAATATTAAGTCGATATAATAGAAATTGTTGTCATCACACGTATTTGATTGAGTTGAATTAAAAATATTTACATTCGTATCATACACGATGGATTCAAAATAGGGGTTACAACATTCTGCACACCAAGATTTGGAAGCTTCTTCAACTGCCTCGCTTCAACTTTGTTAAGATCTGCTCTACCGCCGGCGAAAAAATCTCCAGCACCGTTACTTCCGCTACAGAAGGGAAGCTTCATATTTTTAAGCTTTGCATTTTTCTTTACGTGTGCGTCTCTTCCTACACCACCGACCACCATCGACGCTGTCATCCCAGATTTGCGACCTCTATATTAACAACGTCCGACCAGTATCAAATCAGAGCAGTACTCCTAGCAGCGAGCAATTTTCAGCTACTTTGTGAAGCCACAAAAGCAGGTCTTTGAAGTTTTCGCCGGCAATCAGGTTCATTTAATTTGGAGTTGGTACCTCCGGTTTCCATATCTTTCCATATCTATTCTTTGTTCATACAGGTTGTAGTTACATTTTGCTGACTTTAGACCTTTGAATAATTTATTAGTTCATGTGCGTTTTCGTGGCTTTGGATAGTAATGGTAGACTAGGGTCATGTTCTAGCTCTGAGAAGGGGACGGGGATGAGGGTAAGGAGGGGTAAGTGAGTTAAAGGAATGTCTAGACTTAGAGTAGGTTCTTGGAACATTGGGACGTTAACGGGAAAATCCATAGAGCTAGTTAAAATTCTAAAAAAGAGGAAGATTAATATAGCTTGTGTCCAAAAGACCAAATGGGTAGGTTCGAAAGCTAAGGAGGTAGACGGGTATAAACTTTGGTTCTCTGGTGGATTGAAGTATAGGAATGGGGTAGGCATTTTAGTAGAAGTAATTTAAGAGATCAGGTGGTGGAGGTTAGGAGAGACACTGATAGGATGATGTCGATTAAGGTGGTCGTTGAAGGGATCACGTTGAGCATTATTAGTGCTTATGCGCCGCAAACGGGCTTAGGCAAGGAGGATAAGAGGCTCTTTTGGGAGGATTTGGACGAGTTAGTGAGAGGCATACCGCCTACCGAGAAGATTTTCGTGGGAGGGGATTTTAATGGGCACATCGGGTCTATTTTAAAAGGGTATCATGATGTGCATAGAGGCTTTGGCTTCGGAGACAGAAATGGAGGAGGAGTTTTACTTTTGGATTTCGCAAGAGCTTTTGGGTTGGTGATAGCCAATTCGAGTTTCTCAAAGAAGGAGGACCACTTGGTAACCTTCTGTAGTTCGGTGGCTAAGACTCAGATAGATTTTTTACTCCTTAGGAAGGATGATAAAGGTCTTTGCAAAAACTACAAGGTCATTCTGATCGACAACCTTACGACCCGACATAAGCTCTTGGTGATGTATTTAGGGATAAAGATGATGAGGAAGAAGAGGGTCGGGGATGACCGACCTAGGATCATATGAGGGAGTTTGACCATGGCTAGTGCCCTAGAGATGAGAGAGAAATTGAAGGATATGGGGGCCTGGGATATTAGTGGGGATGCGAACAGTATGTGGGATAGGATGACTAGTTATATTAGGGTTGTAGCAAGGGAAGTGTTGGAGTCTCGGCAGGTAGCCGTGGTTGGCATCGAAGGAACTGATGGTGGATTAGAGAAGTACAAGAGAAGGTGGAAGCAAACAAGATGGCGTATGGGAAGCTGATAGAAAGCAAGGATGAGGTGAAGAAGTGGACGAATAGGGAACTTTATAAGATAGCGAGAAATGAGGTGAAGTCAGTAGTTTCGATGGCAAATATGACAACTTTTAAACACTTTTATGCTGAACTAGAAGAAAAAGACAGGGATAGTAAATTATTCAGGTTATCAGGGCGCGGGAGAGAAGGGCACGCGATGTGGATTAAGTGAAGTGCATTAATGACGAGCATGAAAAAGTATTGATAGGGGAGACCCTCATTAAACAGAGATGACAGACATACTTCCATAAACTCTTGAATGAAGAAGGGGACAGAGAGTTTGTGTTGGGAGATTTGGAACATACAGGGAAGCGTCACGATTTTGGGTGTTGCAGGAGTATTATGGTCGAAGAGGTTAAGGGTGTTGTACATAGGATGCACTGGGGAAGAGCGACGGACCTGACGAGATTCTTGAGGAATTTTGGAAAATGCGAGCTCGGTAGGTTTGGAGTGACTGACTTGGTTATTTAATGTCATCTTTAAGACGGCAACGATGCCCAAAAAATAAAGGTCGAACGTAATGATCCCTCTATACAAAAAAAAAGGAATATCCAGAGCGGCAACAACTATAGAAGTATCAAGCTTCTAAGCCATACTATGAAAGTGTAGGAAAGAGTGGTGGAGATGAGGGTGAGGAGATGCGTGTCTATTTTAGATAACCAGTTCAGATTTATGCCGAGACGCTCAACTACAGAAGCCATCCATTTGATGAGGAGACTGGTGGAGCAGTATAGGGAGAGAAAGAGGGACTTGCATATGGTATTCATCAACCTAGAAAAGGCTTACGATAAAGTTCCACAAGAGATACTATAGAGATGTTTGGAGTCTAAAGGTATACTTGTGGCATACATTAGGGTGATTAGGGACATGTATGAGGGTGCCAAAACCAGGGTAAGGATAGTAGGAGGGGGCTCAGAACACTTTTTAGTTGTGATGGGGTTGTATCAAGGATCAAATCTTAGTCTATTTTTATTTGTCTTGGTGATGGATGGATTGACACGATAAATTCAAGGTGAGGTGCCATGGTGTATGCCTTTTGAGATGACATAGTACTGATCGATGAGACTCGTAGCGGAGTTAACGCTAAGATAGAAGATTGGAGACATACCTTAGAGTCTAAAGGGTTTAAGCTGAGTAGGACCAAGATAGAGTACTTAGAGTGCAAGTTCAGTGAGACACCTCAGGAGGTTGGCGCGGAAGTTAGGCTTGGTGACCAGGCCATCCAAAAGAAATGTTGTTTCAAGTACCTTGGGTCTATCATGCAAGGCAGTGGGGAGATTGAAGATGATGTCACACATCGTATTGGGGCAGAGTAGATAAAATGGAGGCTCGCTTCCGGTGTGCTATGTGACAATAAGGTTCCACCACAACTTAAGGGCACGTTCTACAAAGTGGTGGTTAGACCGGCTATGTTATATGGGGCAGAGTGTTGGCCAGTTAAGGTCTCTCATATTCAAAAGATGAAAGTTGTCGAGATGAGAATGTTGAGATAAATGTGTGGGCATACTAGGAGCGACAAGATTATAAATGAGGCTATTTGGGACAAGGTAGGAGTGGCCTCGGTGGCAGACAAGATGCGAAAAATACGACTGAGATGGTTTGGGAATGTGAAGAGGAGAGACTCAGATGCCCTAGTGCGGAGGTGTGAGAGATTGGCCATGAATGGTTTTAGAAGAGGTAAGGGTAGGCCGAAGAAATATTGGGGAGAGGTGATTAGACAGGACATGGTGCAATTACAGTTTATCGAGGACATGACCTTAGATAGGAGGGTGTGGAGGACCCTTATTAGGGTAGAAGGCTAGTTTATAGTCTCGTTATTCTTCCGTATTAGTAGACGCATTAGCGCACTATAATTTCTTGTGCCCTGACTTCTGTTATTATCTATTACTTCTTGTACTTTGATTACTCTATTTTATCTGTGTCGCTTTTGTTATTTGCTTTCCCATATCGCTTTGAACTTCTTAGCCTTATCTGACCTCTTTTTATGCTTCTATTGAGCCGAAGGTCTCTCGGAAACAGCCGTCCTACCTTGGTAGGAGTAAGGATTTGCGTACACTTTACCTTCCCCTCCCACGTTGTGGAATTTTACTGGATTGTTGTTGTTATTGTACCATACACGATGGAGGAGCAATCCAAGTGTTTATTTGAATTTCTTAGATAATTAATTAGCCATTTAGCCATACTTTCTAGAAGTAATTGAAAAATCAAGCTTATGCTGGGAGATTACTTTGAAGAACTTTCAAATTCACATATTCTTGAATACTGAAAAGGCTATTCATAAACAATTTTCTTGCTTCTTACCTCATATCTTATTGCAGGAGATAATCAAAGAGACCATCTCAAGCTACGCAGTAAAATAAAATTGTAACGACTATGTTATTGGCATAGAAAATTATAAATGGTATCTATTGACAAAAGTGTGGTCACTGCTCCTAGTCCCTCTCTTGTTACTGTATTCGTATGGTACAACTTTATCGTATTACTCATGCAATATTATACAATTATATACATGATTTATATTCATGTATATTCGTTCAAACAGGTGAGTATTTTCATAAATATTCTTTCATATCTTTTTGTATATCTATGTATATATGCTCTATACACAAATGTAAATAGGTATATTTGTGTACTTTGGAGCTTAAAATCAAGAAATATATACTTTCAAGTTGATACTTGATTATGTAAGATAATTATTTTAATATATTAAACATAATTTATCTTCTATATTATCTACAATGTAAAAATTCCTTACACTATTTATTGAGATATCAAGTTGTGCAGACATCTGAGCCTAAAATGTAAGCTTTATTATCATAACAATAATATATTCAATGTAATTTCACAAATGAAATTCGAGGAAGGTGGGATGTATGTACGTAGTATTATTATTCCTAATTTATGAAGCTAGATAGATTGTTTTCGATAGATCTCCAACTCAAGTAAAGCATATAAAATAATCAAGTAGTTAAAACAAATAGAATCGATAATCGAAGGAAAGAAAATAAATAATACTAAATTTGAAAAATTAGATCTTAAAAAAAGTAATGTTCACATTAATAATAGATAGTTCCCACATACAACATAAAAACTCAATTAGTAAATCTGAATTATCCTAAAAACTATGCTAATTGTACACAATGAGATCGAAGCTCCTTAATCCCTCCTTGCCAAAAGGATTCTTTCTACACATGCGATACGAACAATAATTTATTTTATACGAACAAATAATAAGTTATTTTAATTGGTAAATATGCATTAATTATTTTTTGTTCCCCGAAACCTCTAATTAAGCTGGAGAACAAGCATGTTGGATTCTAGCATTTGGTGTTGAGAATTGTTTCTCCAAGATTGATTCTTCCTTTGATCCATTCTCTGCTTTTTCAATATCTTCAATATTTGGAACTTTTATATTTTGTTCTTTAGATTTTCCCCATAGTACACAATATAGACCACCAATCAGCAAAATTCCTCCTACAATGCTGCAAGAAATGAAATATGCAAAAAAAAAAAAACAAGTGCATCAATAACTAGTTTTGAGTTAGCTGATGGTAAATAGTTAATAATTAAATGTTAAGTGTTAAAATAAATTTAATAAATAAATAATTATGTGTGTTGAATAAAGTAATAAAACTGATAATAAATGATTGATGTGTTTGGTAAAAAATGAGATAAGTTTGTTTTTTAAAGTAAAATGACTAGGTTGTTTACAAAATCAAAAAGTATCTTTGTAAGGAAAAGAATGAACAAAAGTTAAAGATTTTGTTTTGGAAGAGGTGTTTGAGAATTAGGAAAAAAAATTAAGAATAAAATAGTAAATTTATTTTGGTCAAACTGAAAAATCATAAGTTGAGGACGACTGTCTTATGGCTTTAGAGTAATTTTGCCTTATAAACACTCAACTTAAGTAAGTACTTTTGAATATTTACCAAACGCATAAATAATTGAAAACGTTTTTTTTTAAATCAATCTGACTAGCTTATAAGCTTACCTAAACATCATCTTACAAAAAATGGTCAAACTAACGATCTCTATATAAATAAAAGCAAATCATATTACCTTCCCAAACTAATGATCTCTCCAAAAAGCACAGCAGAAGAAGCAATTGTAAAAATTAAGGCCAAAGGTGTAGTCATGGCCATGTAAACTGGACCTTTCTTCTCAACAACCCATGCTTGTAAATAAAATGTAACTCCAGTCACCACTATTCCCTGCCAATTTATTTTTTTAAAAAATAATTAATTATTAGCAAATTTAAAAATAATAAACTTAACCTACAAGTATTCTAACTAATTAAGACAACCAGAAAAAAGAGAGGTTATGAATGACACAAAGTATATCGAAAGTGTTGCAAGAAAATGACTTTTTTTTTTGCCAAAAAGCAAAGCATTTCTATCAAATTAAGGTTATTCATTCTTTTTAAAAATATTCCTAAGATAGTACTTCCATCTCATAACACTTTTTGCTTTTCGAGATTTAAACTATGTATTTTGATCAATATTTAAAAAAATATATTTTTTTTATCATATTCACATGAGAAGAACTGTATTTTATAGTATTTATGATATAGTTTTTAAAAAATTGAGTTAACTTCAAAAATTAGTTAAGCTGACTCTCATGGAAAATATCACGCAAATTGAGACGGAAGGATATACTTTTAGTTAAGGAAACCTCTTTCTTGTGGCAATACAAGATTATCTAGTAACATTCAAAAGGTTGCATAGTCATGGAAACACATTTGTACTAGCTTTGTATCTTTTCATTCCTAACTTTTAATTGTCATTTAAAGTATGGAAAACATGAATTAAAAGATAAAGTTGGGCAACAAATAAACTTACACAATATGCAACAGAGAGGAGTCTAACATTCCATCCAAGTCTCCATTCAGAAGGATCTCTTGCTAAAGCTATAGCAAAAATAAATGATTGAATACAGCTCATGAAGCATTGTAGAGTTGTACATAGTAACTTTGATGGGTAACTCTTGAGAACTCGATTCTACAAAAGATAACAAGACAATTAATTAAATTAATTATGCAACATTTCAGGTCGAAAAACTCTATAAGAGGGATAATTTTATTGATGATCACTAACCTTTTATTTAATATACTAGTTTTTGTAACAGAAAAGTCACTCGACTTTATATAAGTATCATGAAAGTGACTCTTTTTCTAATCTTGAAATAATTTAATGAAAACTTCTCATTCTAGCCTTAATGACAAGCTTTTATATATAGTGACACCAAGTAATATTACGATATATTTAAGAACACAAGTGGATGGATATAAGATTTGAATGTTATAGATTTTGAATTTTAGGACATGAACCTCAAGTGTTATTAACTTGGATTCGAATTTTTGTTTTGTACATATTTAGTAGATTTCTTAATATATATGCAAGGTTTAGACTTAAATTACTGGGTTCTGCCGGATCCATAGGTTAAATTCTACCTATGTACCTATTTAAGATTTCAAGTTTCAATACTATTATGGAGAAATTTTTATATGGTAAGCTACTTTAAGACTTTATTACCATTCTTTATGATAATTTTATTTAATTACAAAATATAATAATACTTTACAAATTATAGCAAATGTAAAGTAATGTACACATGACATACAAAATATAATATACCTGCATGACAAGCCAAGTAGCCCATAATGCATTAGCAAGCAACATAAGGAAGACACCCTTGATCCATGTATTGCCAGAAGAAGCAGTGTCTTGTACTTGGCCATGATAGGTAAATAGATGATGATGCATCAAAAGTTTCATTGTTGGACCCTTAAAGAATGCTATGGTTAAAGCTCCTCCTGCACAAAACACTATGCCCATAACCTTTGCTATCCCTCCCCATGTCCTCATTTTGGCTGTCTCCATCCTGTTTGTATTAATAAAATTGATAAAACATTAATTGTGGGTAATATGTATATATTTATGGATGGCCACTCCTTAGATAAGGAACATAAATGAGTGGAATACATAACATATTTCACTAAAACAAGGGGGTGCTAGTGTCTAGTTAAAGCAACAAAAAGAAAGGGCAAGTTACACATTTGAATGACTACATTTCTAGTCAAATATATATATAAAAAACATCCCTATTATGAATTTCATCCTCAATTTATTTGTTTGACTTTCCTTTTTAGAATATGTTTAAATTGATTTTTAGTTTTTGACTTATAAGTCAAAGTCGTAAATTAGAATTTCTAACTTGAGGCTTTTGACTTATTTTTAGCATTTTAGCTTAAAATCAAGTGCTTAAACGTTATTTTGACTTACAACATTTAAAATAAGTCACTTCGAACAGGTTCTTAGTCTGTTTTAAAAAGAATATAATGTCTTTTTCCTCTCTTCTTTTTTGGCAACTCTTTAATTTCAATTTTTCACATGACATGCATGTTTAACACCACAAGATTAAAGGATATTTTGGTACATTTGACATAATTTTAATTTAATACCACAAGATTTTTAAAAAAAATTTAAATTTCGTGTCAAATCAAAACAAGACAAACAAATTGAAATAGAGAGAGTATATCTTATATATGTTATACAAAAAAAATATTTGTTGATTATTATTTGGCGTACGAATATACAGTATAAAAACCCCCACAAAGAAGAAATTTTCATCAAATCAATCAAGTTAACCATCACAATCATAAAATTCAAGTGAAAAAATTTATATCATTTAACCATGAATATATTCCAACATGGATGAAATACAGAATTCTTGTACAATATGAACTAGTTTCTCTTTTTGCCCTATATGCTACCTCTTGTTATTAGATTCTTTTTGTTTGCCAAAAGTAGTCAAAATTTCCCATACAGAACCCCCTCCACTTCTTCTCTCATTCCTATTTTGGCAAGTGAGTTTACTTTCTCTTGGCTAGTTAGCTAAAAGGTACAAAATCTGTTCATAGATTCCCCACATTTAAATGTTTTCTCTTTACCTTATTATGCGCAACTTTTAGTACAAAATTCCAAATCTATCTGCTTAAAGATGGTCAAGTAGAAAATGGTTGGCTCCAACTTAGGGTGTGTTTGGTATAGAGATACTACAAATATATATTGTATTTAGCAATAATAATAAATGTGAGTATTTATAACCGGCACTGTATGTAAATGTCGTTAAAAGCTTTAGCATGCAATGACATTAACTCAATTACCGCTAAATATTGTCATTAAAAAGAAATTTTTAGCCATTTGTTATCGTGAGAAACATGTTTTTCAGTAAAATAAATGAGTTTCATACTTATTTTTGTATTCAGTACGTAAGCAAAAAAAAATTATCCTAAAATTTTTTATTTACAATCTAGACAAATACAATAAGAGGTGGAGGTTAAAGGTAGTGGGGATGGAGGGCTACAAGGATGGGTGAAGATGAGTGGGAGGACACAATCAATATGGAATGTCACCTGTGTAACTCATTTTAAAAGAACTTGTTTTCTTAAAGTAATATTTTTTCAAAAAATTTTAAGCAATCGACCATGAAAAAACTCATCTAATATATTTTCTTTTTTACTTTTGTTATTTCAGTTTTAAGATGACTTCATATCCATGTTATTCTTATATTTTTTTTATATAAAAAAATTAACCATGTTATTCTTATATTTTTTTTAATATAAAGAATATCCATGTTATTTTCTTCCCCTACTTAAAGGCAAGTTATAATAATTAAGTCAGAATATTCTTGTTAACACCATCTAATTTTACTAGACATAGCCCACCTGAATTATTTTTTGTCTCATCTGAAGATGAAATAAATTAGTAAAACAAGCACAAAGATAAAGTATAATTTCATATTGATTAGCATAAAATATCACCTTTTACCTATCCCAACACCCCCTTTCTGCAAAGTATATTCTTGAAAGCACTACGAACCACATTACACAAGCCTAGCTTTTCACTTTGATGAAAAGGATATGATGCTTCATTAACACTTAAGGCTTCTTTTTTCTAATTTTCAATTAATAAATGCACATCCCACACATCTACTTACACACAAAGAGGACAACTATGAGAAGAAAAAGAATATTTATTATTTTAATTACCATTTTAAATTAGAGCCAACTATAGTAAGCTACTAAATAAGAGCACTATACATTTATAACTTAGTTTACCATTCTAATCTTGAATTTGGAGATGTTTATGTCCCCCTTTATTGTACCTTTGCATTTATTTAGGTCATCACAAAAGGTGAATGTCTCGAGGTCAGATTTATGACTCCTCTATTGAACTTTTACTTATATCTAATATAAATGGTAGGGGTCTGCCAAATTTTTTATCATCATGGAAAGTAAAAGCCTAGGAGTCAGGTTTATGTCCCCTTCATTGAAAATCTGAGTGAATGATATATCAAATAATTTTTTTTAAAAAGACACATACCTAAGTAAAATTGCAAGGATAAAAGTAGTAACGGGAAGGCTGTTAGTAGTTGCAGCAGCCAAAGTAGCAGAAGTGTATTTAAGTGCCACTCCATAGATATTCAAACTCAATGTAACCCTGATAAAAGAACCAATTTCATTATACACATAGAAATTAATTAAATTCCCAAAAATGTAAATTCTCCATATTGTATTGTTGAATAATTAACTTATAACTTACCCACATAGAGAGAGCATGAAAATCTTCAAGCAAATCAAGAATGAAATTGGTGGAGCTGTTTTCCTACAAACACAAAAACAATATATCAGTATTATTGAACTGTATAACCATCTCATCTAAAATATTAAATTATTAACTAATTTCCTAGAGAAAACATATTTTTATTTACTTAATTATATTCTTTAACATGTTGCGCTAATTCTTTTTATGAGCCAAATGCGTATATTTTTTCAATAACGGATGACATAGAGACTAATTTCATTAGGAACTAACTCCGCCTGCTCTGCCCTCTATAACCGTTTAATCTTTCACACACTTGAGCAAATACTCATATACACTTATAGAAAGATAAAACAATAATGGGTTAGTGGGATTATAGGGTTGCTCGAATACTTCAAAAATACAGTTTAGTGTGTTCAATTCTCCAAAAGGAACAAACTTTCAGAGGATCCACACAAGTACGACAACATGTTTAGAGCGTTCGAGCAGCATATATTTATATATATATATATATATATATATAATCAAAACTTTAAAAATAATTTACCTTTCAAGAAACATGGCTATAGGAGCTAAGAAGACAGCAGCAGCAGCTTGTCTATAGAAGACAAAAACAAACGGGTTCATACCAACATCAAAGGCAACTTTTGAAAGCAAGAACATCCCTGTATATATGGCTTGTATTACTACAACTGCTACATATGTTTTCTTCTTTCCATCCATTTTTCTCTCTCTCTTTTTTGGGATGTTTTTTCTTTGTTGAGAAGGGGAAAAAGGTGTAAACTTTCGTTGTCTACTCTCAATCAACTCAAAAACTACAAAAGATTGAGAGGAAGAGATGGGATTTATATAATGGTGTGATTGGAAAAGAAAGGAAGAAGAGTTTGGAAAACACAAACTACTATATGACTCTTTGATAGTGATGTATGAATTGCTTATCAGTTGGACCATGAGGGACCAACAATAATAAAAAGTCTCTAAAGCAAAAACTATTTAGGGATGCTTCCTTTTTAAAAATAAAATAAAATAATAGGGTTTTAATTAGATTAATGGAGCCTTAGCTAAGTACTATTACTTAATTAGCAAACACTAAACACCTTTCTAGACTGGACCTTTTAAGGATCATGCATGAATCTATCAATACTTATATAATAATCTTGGCAAAGATTAAAAAAAAATGAGTGACAGATCCTTTCAATAATTATGATTTTTACCTTCAGATCATTGTCCCCCATCTCTCTCTTTTGTTCCTTAGACTGCTAAGAATCTCTATTTTGTTATTGAAATTTCCGAGCCTACATCCTAGACGTGACCGACACTCTAAAATCATTGCTGGTCCCAAGCGAACCATTTGATCTGGCTAAATCACTCAGCGAAAGGCTCAAACTCAATAAAAGAGTATCATCAAGTGATGGGCAATCACATAACATTCTCATCAAGCTCTAGAATAACTTGAAGTACTCATTTAAAATATAAGTCAATATCATAGCTCAAAAATGAAACTCGTAGTTTTAAAACAAACTCCGAAAAAAACTCAACATGACTCCACTCTACTCAGTCTATGAAGTCTCTACTAACTACTAGGAAGATGCCGAGACAAGCACACAGTAATGAAATATCATAAAGCTGATAATGAAGGAGCTCCTCTGAATTCAAAGAGGTCTTACCAAAAGCTATGGAAGATAGATCCTCAATGGTGCGCCTATTTGATGATCCCTAACACCTGTTTCTACATCATAAAATGATGCAGGTTTGTAACGACCTAGCTTACCGTTACTAAAAATATCTGCGGTAAAGGTATAAGAATCTCTTTCATCATAAGACTTGGATCAATTCCTTGGTATGCGAGTGCATTCTTTGTGAATTAAGGTCGTACTATGCTCATATCTCAAAGTTGAGTTAAAAATGTCTTTCGAATTTAGTTTTGGACTTGAGTTCAAACTAGGGTCAAATTCAAATGACCATATCTCTCAGCTATAAGGAATTAGGTGGCTCATGACCTATCAAATTAAAGGACTATGAGTTTTCTTTCCAACACCACTAAATTTTCCTCATTTGGAGTTTGAAGTAAAAAGATATGCCTTTTTTACTAAGCACTGTCTGTGCTGAAGCCGTTATGGAGGGAATTAGACCGATGTGGCAGGACCGCCAGAGGGGGATACGCGTAGTTAAATGTTATTTTCAGACCTAAAATATTATTTTACTCCCAAAACTCGTCCAAGGTCAGGTTAGGGAAAGAAAGGGGAGATTTCTTTAATTTTCCATGGATTTGTCCTTCAAGGTAAGTCCTTCCATCAATCTAACACTCGTTGGATTCCTTAGTCCTTAGAAAATATAATTATGGCCCTAAAGGATGGTTTGAATTCATTCTAAGATGAGAAAAATCCGAATTCATGTGGATTTTTGGGTGTAAGACCCTCGGCTATTCTTAAGAATGGTTGTTCTAGATTTATTTATCGCAATTCTCTAGTTACCATGAAATTAGTAGTTTAGGTGAGTTAATGATAGAATAACCCTAGTTGGGGGGGGGGGGGGGAATCATGAGTTTGGCCTGGGATTTGGGATTTGCATATAATCTAGAAATATTTAGGCCATTTTTGATTGATTTTGTATTATACTATTATTTTAGACCAAGAACTAGCTAAAGTTTCACTAAAAGGAGTCAAGGTTCGAGATCAGACTTCTACAGTAATTGCTTGGCGCAAAGGTAGGCTAGGTTTCTCAATTGAGTAGTTATAAATCTATTCCCATTGCATAATGTATCGTAGATTGACGGGAGATTTCATGTTTAGGCCTTTGGGCATGGAGTCTGGATGGCTGAATGTGTTGCTATTGTTGTTTATGGTAGGAAAGTGCTATGTGTGTTATGATTATGCTTTGACTAGTGATGATAGTCTAGTTTTTTATTGTTAACCTTAATACTTCTTGTTGATATGGTTGATGGTCCTTGTAAAGTTAATGTGTAAGAAAATTGTTGGGTTAGAGTGAGATCCTGAGACTTGTGATAATCGAAGGGGGGGTCCAGTATGGAACTATTCATGCATATAAATATATATTTATATGTGTGTGTTCATAGTGACAATTCCATGTGAAATGTTTGAGTAATGTGCGTTCATGCAATAAAATGAAATAAAACTAATAAAATGACTATTTGTGAACAATTACATGCAATGAGCCCGATTACTTGATTGTGCAAGTATGTGAATTATTTATTGTAGACTATGATTATGCATTGTGATTGTGATATTAGATCGGGTTTTGTGTTCTGACACATACTAAATATTAGATCGGATATCACGCCGACACACTAATAGTTTGGGTATAGGTTCCATGAGAGAACCATTGTGTGGCTATCATTTGTAAATTGATCTTGGCTACATGTGTGATGATAGAGAAACTGACTTGATCATAATTGAGCATACCCATTCTGTGTAATAATTAATATGAAAGGACCGAAGGTCCAAGTATTGCCATGTTAATAGCTGTAATTAAGTTTTACACAGTGAAACTATATATTGCTCTTAAAATAGTAAATTGGCAATGTGCTTCTATATATATGCATGTTCAGATTATGTTATAGTTGTTATATGTATCTGTATCGTAGGTGTGAGGCTGTGGTAAACAAGCAGAGAGCAGTTGCTATGTGATCTAATAAAATTAATGACTTAGAGTAAGATATTGATGGTGTCCTATTGGTATATGTGAGAAAAAAAAGGATTGGAGGAGAAGGTACTAACTCAGAGATTGGAATAGGAATAAGAACAGTCTTCAACATCGACACTAGGAGCGACAAATAAATGCGGGTACTTGGCTTTCATATCCTCCTCGGCTTTCCATATAGCCTCTTCAACAAATTGGTTCCTTCACAAGACTTTGACTGAATCGACCTCTTTGGTCCTCAACTTACGAACCTGATGATCCAGAATTTGGATAGGAACCTCCTCATAGGACAAGCTATCTTTCACTCCAATATTTTCTATAGGAACAATGAGTGAGGGATCTCCCAAGCATTTTTTAAGCTTGGAGATATGGAACACTGGATGAACGACATCTAGCTCTAGGGAGAGGTCTAACTCATACACGATATTGCCAATTCTCTTTATGATTTGATAAGGGCCAATATATTGAGAAATCAACTTCTTTTTCTTTTCAAACCTCATAACTCTCTTCATGGGCCAAACTTTCAAATACACTCAATCATTGAACTCAACTCCAAGACTCTACTCCTAATATTAGTGTAGGATTTCTGATGACTTTGTGCAGTTTTCAACCTTTCTTGGATAATCTTCACTTTCTCCATAGCTTGATGAATAAATTCTAGTCCTATCAACTCAGCTTCACCAACTTTAAACTAACCAATTGGTGATCTATACCTCCTCCCATAAAGAGCCTCATATGGAGCCATTTGAATGGTCGAGTGAAAGCTATTATTCTAAGCAAACTCAATAAACAAAAAGTGTTCATCTCAATTACCCTTCAAGTCGATAACACATGCTCTGAACATATCTTCAAGAGCTTGAATTGTACGTTTTGTCTGACCATCTGTCTACTGGTGAAAAGCGATACTAAGGTTCACCTTTGAATACAAACTTTTCTGAAATGACTTCCAAAACTGTGCAGTGAATTGGGTAGCTATGTCTAAGATAATAGAAAAAACAACTCCATGCAATCTTACTATCTCACGAATATACAACGTCGCATAATCTTCTGCTAAATCTATAGTCTTAATGGGCAAGAAGTGGGCTGATTTGGTCATTTTATTCACAATCACCCAAATAGAATCATATTATCTGCTAGACCGCAATAAATATGCAATGAAATCTATATTGATCATATCTCACTTCCACTCTGGTAACTCTATATTCTAGCTATACCACAAGGCCTTTGATGCTCAATCTTGGCTTGTTGCCAATTTGGGCACTTGGAAACAAAGTTTGCTATATCCCTCTCCATACCACTCCATCAATAGACTTCTCTTACGTCATGATACATCTTTGTAGAACCTGGATGATTAGAATATCCGAAGCTATGGGCCTCGGCCATAATTCTATCTCAAAGGCCAACATTACTCAGAACATATAGTCTACCTTGATATCTCAACACTCCATCTCTCCCTTTGGAAAAAGATATCACTTATTGATTATGAATATCTTCTTTCATCAAAACACATCCCAGTCCAACTCTGGATACATCATAATAGATTACGAAACCATTTGTTCCCTCGGGTAGGGAGAAAATAGAAGCACTAGCCAGTCTTGTTTTCAATTCTTGAAAATTCCTTTCATAAGCATCGTACCATTGAAACTTAGTCTTCTTCTGAGTCAACTTAGTTAACGGCAACGATATGGATGAGAATCCTTCAACAAACCTCATATAATAACCAGTCAAACCCAAGAAACTTCTTATATCGGTAAAAAATATGGGTTTGGACCAGTTCTTAATAGCTTCAATTTTCTGCGAATCCACTCGAATACCATCACCAGAAATAATATGGCCTAAGAATGTCATAGATGCAAGACAGAACTCACACTTAGACAACTTAGCATATAACTCGTTTTCTTTGAGAGTTTGGTGAACAATTATGAGATGGTCGGCATGCTCTTCCTCATTCCTAAAATAGATCAAAATATCATCAATAAACACGATAATATACATGTCTAAGTACTGCTTAAATACCCTATTCATAAGGTCCACAAATACTGCAGGAGCGTTGGTCAAACTAATGGATATAACTAGAAACTCATAGTGACCATACTTGGTCCTGAAGGCTGTCTTCGGAATGTCACATTCTCTCACTTTTAACTGATGATAGCCTGACTTAAGGTCTATTTTAGAGAAACAAGTGACACCCTGAAATTGGTCAAAAAGATCGTCAATCCTCAGAAGAGGATACTTATTCTTTATGATAACCTTATTCAACTGATGGTAGTCAATGTACATTCTCAAAGACCCATCTTTATTTCACATGAATAGGACATGAGCGTCTGAAGGTGAGAAACTCGACCAAATTAACCTCTTATCTAAAAGGTCCTTCAACTACTTTTTCAACTCTTTCAAATCTACGGGAGCCATTCTATATGGCGAAATTGAAATAGGCTGAGTATCAAAAAAAACATATATTTTGAAGTTTATCTCCCTATTAGGAGGGACTCCAGGTAAATCCTCACGAAAGACTTCTGAAATCCCATTTACTACAAGAACTGACTATAGGGGTGGTGTCCCTACACTGTCATTTTTAACTCGAATAATATGGTAAATACACCCCTTGGAGACTAACTTTCTAGACTCAGGGTATGAAATGAATTGACCTTTAGGCAAAGTTAGACTACCCTTCCACTCCATAACTGGCTCATTCGAAAATTAAAAATTGACAATTCAGGTTCTACAATCAACTGAGGCATAATAAGTATAAAGTCAGACTATGCCAAGAATGACATCAAAGTCAACCATCTCTAACTCAACTAAGTTTGTTGGAATATCTTTATGGTAAATAGACACTATACAATCACGGTAGACTTTATTAGCTAGAATAGAATCACCAACAATAGTGGAAACACTGAATAGTTCTAAGGGTCATTCAGGAAGTAGTCCAAAATTAACGACTACATAAGGACTCACAAAAGATAAAGTAGCACCTAGATTGAGTAAAATATAAACATCATGAGTAAAGACTCAAAGCATACCTGTGATAATATCTAGAGAGTTCTCTTGGTCGTGCCAATTGGCCATAGCATACAGACAATTTAGACATCCGCAAGTCCTTAAAGTACCCCCTCTCTAATCACCTCTGTTGGGTTATGCTACTGAAAAAGATTGGTCTCTATTGCTCCACTACCCTGTCTCCCCATCGGACATTCTCTACAAAAGTGGTCCACCTGTCCACACTTGTAACAATCATCAGTTCCCACTCTACACTCTCCTAAGTGGAGCTTACCACACTTACCATAAGGCGGTGTCAGCATAGGACCTTGGGCCATACCTCTTTGGGACTGAGAAGATTGTGCTCTAAAATTCTGAGGTCTCTGATCATTTCTGTTTATGGGTGCAGATGCATTGGCTGACGATGGTGCAGGTCCAAATGACCTCTGCTGAAAAAATAGGCGATTACCATTTCTGGTCCCTTGCTTGTGGAACTCATGGTTATATATTGTCACGACCTCGACCCATCGTGACTCGCACCCACACTAACTCTTCGATGGGATAACCATTCTTACAGCCCAAGTTAATGATATTTACGAGATATATATAATTTAAACATACGGAAGTAGGTTTAAACCAAAGTAAATACTGAGTTTCCATAAACTCATAAAATAATCTAGAAATCAAATTTAACATGAGGAAATATCCTAGGAACTGAAAGTCATCGTACCAAAACTCTAAAACTAAGCAAGTATAGAAAAGAGAATGTGATTCCCACAAAAAAGTCATTAACGAATAAAATAGTTTTTAAACATCTAAGTCCCGGACAAAGGACTGAGATAAATAAGGGAAACGGCAGAATGAAAGAATAGCACACCCTTGGACTCGAACAAAAACTCTACTCCTCTAGGCTAGGTCTCTCCACAACAAGCTGAATATGACATGTACTCAACAAAGATAAAGCAAGTGTAGTATCAATACTTAAAATCAATAGTGTACTGATAAGATTGCGCAGTTAGTCAATAAGTGGATCATAAACAAGTAAAACCATCACAACAAGCATATATATACAGAATAAGTTAACTATTTGTACTCAATTCAATACTCAGCAAGATTACAGTTCAATAACCTCAACTCATATAACTTCACATAAGTGTCCTTTCATGGGACCTGCAAACACTCAACTTATGTCGGAACGTGACACCCGATCCAAGATTTGTGTCAGAACGTGACACCCGATCCAAATATATATCGGAACATGACACACAATCCAATTTAGGCGTTTGAACATTACAACAGATCCCAGCATACAAAAAAACACAATTTCATTCATTATTCATCATTATATCGCCAAGATCAGGTTCGTCACAAAACATGCCAGCAAATGATCATTTCACATATAATCTAACATGTTTTTCTATTCATATACACATATTCATATCATAAAGCAATTTAACAATTATATGAAAACATATTGGAAACTAAACCATCACCTACCTCGAATTTGAGCTTCGATCACTCTAAGATGTAAGAGCTTTCCCTTTTCGAGTTTTTTTGCTAGTCTTGGTCTAAAAAAATAAGTCAGATATATACAATGATCAATAAAATAGCTTAATTCACAAGAATTATAACATAATTCCCTCCTAAGACAAAATCTAGGATTCTAACCCTACCCTAGGGCTATTTCCCACCATTAATTTCAGTTTAAACCCTCCCTCAATGATTATCAATCATAGTTTCTAGGTTCTAGGAATCAAAAGATGAGTTTAGGGAGTAAAATTCTTACCTTAAAGGTGGAAATTTAGGGAAAATTAATGAAAATCACCCCAGGTCACCTCCTATCATTCTAGAAACTATTTTTGCAGAAAAAGACCATTGATAGGGTTTTTTCCAACTTAAATTGCAATTGTCCAGCTCTGGCGGGACCCATCCCACTCTGGAGGCCCCGCTCTGGTAGGAATAATCCTACTCTGGTGGATTGCACGAAAGCAAAGATCTCAGAGTTTGATCTTCAATCCCCCATTTTGCAACACACTCTTTTCCAAAGACGTATTAAAATATACCCTTCATGCCAAGTCCAATTTTGGGAGTTTTACTTGCCCGGATACAATTTTGCGAAATTGTAAATGCTATTATTGTCATGTCTATTAACTTACCCACTCAAATTAGAGATTCGATCCCCCACCTTTTATATGATCACCCTAGATCTCACCTGACTCAGAATTCGTCCAAGTCTAGCCTAGGTTAAATTTTTTTGAAGTTACTACTCAAAGTTTTCTAACCCAAAATCTTTCCCCATTGTTCTATCTATAACAACGAATACAAGTCGTTACAATAGATACCAATTTACCCATTACTCATTCTCGTGTGACTAATTAGGGAAAACAACTCTAAAGTAGATATAGAGTAGTACATGTTTCGTCGAACAGTGTAGGATACTTGTCTCTCATATCCTTTTCAGTCTCCCAAGTAGCTTCCTTCATCGAACGATGTTTCCATGGTACTTTAAGCATATTGATCTCTTTAGTCCTCAACTTCCAAACATCACGATCAAGGATTGCAACTGGCTCTTCCTCATACTGAATTTCTTTATCTAATAATATCGAGTCATATTTAATGATGTAGTCCTTTTCCCCATGGTACTTCTTCAGCATTGATACATGAAACATCGAGTGTACCCCAGTCAAGCTAGGTGGTAATTCCAATCTGTATGCCACTAGCCTTACACAGTCAAGAATTTAAAAAGGACCAATATAGCGAGGACTGAGTTTGCCTTTCTTACCGAACCTCATTACTCTTTTAATGGGTGAAACTTTTAGAAACACTTGCTCACCAGCCTCAAATTTCATATCCCTCACCTTACAGTCATCATACTCTTTTTGACGACTTTGAGCCGCTAGAAGTTTAGCTTGGATGCTCATTATCTTATCCTGAGCATCCCTTACTAAGTCTACCCCCAATGGCTCTACTTCTCCAGCTTTAAACCACCCTATAGGAGACCTGAATCCCCTCTCATAAAGGACTTCAAATGGTGTCATCTCAATGCTGGAGTGATTGCTATTATTGTAAGAGAACTCACCCAAGGCAAGAACTTGTCCCAATGTCCCCCAAAGTCTATCACACATGCCCTCAACATATCTTCTAGTACTTGGATAGTTATTTGTGACTGCCCATCTATCTATGGATGGAAATCTGTGATGAAAGTGAGTTGAGTTCCCAACTCTTCGTGCAACTTCCCCAAAATATTAGATGTGAACTGTGTGCCCCATTCTGGAATGATAGAGAGATGTACACCGTGCAGCCTTACTATCTCTTTCACATAAGTTCTGGCCAACTATTGTGCGTTATAGTCCACTTTAACCAGAATGAAGTATGTTGACTTTGTCAGCTGGTCGACCACAATACAAATGGAGTTATACTTTCCCAAAGTCTTGGAAAGTCCTACCACAAAATCCATGGATATCCCCTCCCACTTCCATTCGACATTTTTTGTAGTAAACCTGCAGGTCTCTAGTGCTCATATATTACTTGTTGGCAGTTCTAACACTTGCTACATATTCACCTATGCCCTTCTTCATACCTTGCCACCAACATAGATGCTTCAAGTCTTGATACATCTTAGTAACTCCCGAATGAATAGAGTATCGTGAACCATGAAATTCAGATAGGATTTTCTGAATTAAGCCATCTATCTAGGGAACACAAATCCTTCCCCTAAAGTGGAGCACCCCACCTGCATCAAGTGTTGAATCTATAGACTTTCCCATCAACACATTCCCTCTAATTTTATTTAAGTTAACATCCTTAAACAGCTTGGCCTTGATCTCTTCTATAAAAGTGGGCCTTAGATCAATACCGGTCATTACCCCACCTTTCTCTGAGATGTCTAGCCTCATAAATCTAGCCTCCAATGCCTGAATTTCTTTAGCTAGGGGCCGCTTAAGGGCTCCCAAACAGTCTAAACTCCCCATGCTAACCGTTTTTTGACTTAATGCATCTGCTACCACATTAGCATTACCTAGATGATACTGGATGGTGACATCATAGTCCTTGAGAAACTCCATCCACCTTTGCTATCTCAAATTCAAGTCCTTCTGGGTAAACATATATTGGAAGTTACGGTGATCAAGAAATACATCACACTTGACTCCATACAAATAATGCCTCTAGGTTTGCAGTGTAAATATTACCGCTGCCAACTCCAAGTCATGAGTCGGGTAGTTCCTCTTATGCTTTTTTAACTATCGCAAAAAATAAGTTATAATGTGGTTATCCTGCATAAACACAACACCCAAACCTGAATGTGAATCATCACAATAAATAATAAAGTCTTTACCTTCGACCGACACGGTCAAGATTGGTGATGTGGTCAGAAGAGTTTTAAGCTTTTGAAATATCTCTTCGCACTAGTTAGTCCACTCGAATGGCATCTCCTTTTTAGTCAGCCTAGTCAAATGAGTAGCAATAGAAGAAAAGGTTTTTACAAATTGATAAAAATAACTAGTCAATCCCACAAAACTTCTAACCTCGGTCATGGAACTAGGTCGAGCCCAGTTCTTAACTGCTTTAATTTTTTGTGGGTCTACCATTACTCCTTCCTTTGAAACCACATGACTTAGAAAGGAAATTAAAGGCAACCACAATTCATACTTGGACAATTTTGCATAATACTTTTATCTTCCCAAAACACCTAAACAATTTGAAGATGGTATGTATGTTCCTATTAACTCTTTGAATAAACCAATATATCATCTATAAATATTATCACAAACGAATCCAGGAACAGCTTGAACACCCTATTCATCAAACTCATGAAGGCTACAGGTGCATTGATCATCCCAAAAGACATCACCAAAAATTCATAGTGCCCATAACTGATTCTAGATGTTGTTTTGAGCACATCCTCAGGGCTAATCTTCAACTGATGATACCCTGACCTGAGATCAATCTTTTAGAAGAATAATGCACCTTGCAACTGATTAGAAAGACCATCAATACGAGGCAAAGGATATTTATTTATGATGGTAACCTTAATCAGTGTTCGGTAGCCAATGCATATTCTCATACTACCATTCTATTTCTTGACAAACAACACCAGAGTACCCTAAGGGGAAGCACTAGACGAATGAACCCCTTATCAAGAAGCTCCTAGATCTGAGCCTCAAGCTCTCTCAACTCTACCGAATCCATACGATAAGGAGGAATTGAAATTGGATGAGTACCCACCTCTAATTTAATGTAGAAGTCTATATCTCAGTTAGGAGGCATACCAGGCAAGTCTGAAGGGAACACTTTCAGAAATTCACACACTCAATAGAAGGAGACTCTACATCCTTATTTCAAATATGACCTTAGCCTGGAAAAAAGATATGACCTTAGCTAGCTTAGGCTTGTACACCCTTTTCCACTCTATCCTTTCCCTTTCCGGGATCTCTAGAGCCACAATTTTTGCATTATAATTAAGTACAACAAAATAAGAGGACAACCAAGTCATGCTTAAGATTACATTAAAATCGGTCATATCTAAAATCACTAAGTCATCCCAAGTCTGGTAACCCATAAACACCACAGAACAAGCACGATAAACATGGGTGACTATGAATAACTTTCCAACAAGGGTAAAAATATGAACAGGGCATCTAGTACATTACAGTGCATCAAAACCCAAGGCATATTTCACATACACATAAGAATAAGTAAAACTCGGATCAAACAAAATAGTAGTCATCCGGTCACAGATAAAAATAGTACTTGTGATCACTAGGTTAGATGCCTCTGCCTCGGTCTTGCCCAAAAATGCATAAAACTGAGACCGATCATCCTGATTAACCACCTCCCTGCTTGGCTGGGCTGCTCCTCGACCAGCACTACTATTACCTCGGCCTCCATGACTTTTTGGATTTCCTCCTCGCCCACTTTTTGGACGTCCTCTACCATTACTCCCCCTAGCCGCTGGTGCTACTGCTCTGGCCTGCTGGGGTGTTAAAAATGTCCCGCGAGGGTGAGGACACTTTCTCCGTGTGTGTTCCGTCTCTCCATAATTAAAACAGCCATAATCAAAAGATGGGCGGTTACATGAGAATGATGCTCCCTGGCCCTCATGAGCCAGATGTTGCTGTGGAGTACTTGAAAAACTGCCAGTATAGGTAGGCAGTGCTGACTGAATCGGCCGGACTGCAATTACCGGCCTGCCTAACCCTTTAGAATAAGATCCCTGAAAATTTTCTCTGCTCTTAGGCTTCTTAGTCAAAGCTTTGGCCTACCTATCTCTGCTCACACCTTCCACCTTTTTCACAAAGCTTGTGACTTCGTTAAAACTCTTGCCTGATGAAGTCATATGGACGAACAGTACCAATAACTCGAGGTTCAACCCTTCACAAATAACCTGATCCTCTTTAGTGACCATCTGAGTAGCATACTTGGAAAAATCATAAAACTTGGCCTCATAAGCAGACACTGATAACCCTCCCTGCTCTAGTGCCATAAAATCATCTTTATTTTGTTCCCTCAAGGTATGGGACACATACTTTTCTAGAAACAGGGCATAAAACTGAACTCAAGTAAGTGGGGCAACACTGGCGAAGGACACTCTACAAAAGTCCTCCACCACTATTTGGCCTCACTCTACAGCTGAAATGATACAAACTCTACTTCATGCTGATGCACTATACCCAGCTTGTGCAACCTCTCATAGAAATCAAGGATAAACTCATAAGCATCTTCATTCTCAGTACCATGAAAGACCGGAGGTTTGAGCTTTAAGAACTTGGTGAGCATGTCATGCTCAGTACCGGTCATCACATCACCCATTAGTGGTCTGAAGAAGGCATTTGTGCCTACCACCTTATCTGCTAGTAGAGCTGCAGAAGCAAACGGACGAGCAACAGGAGTTGGTGTTGCCGGTATGGTGAGAATGGTGCTAGTACCAGCTAGCCCACTCAAAAAGGCTATAATCTATTGTGCCAAAGTAGGGTCCAAAGGGGGAATACCAGCAGCCCAGTTTAGGTGTCCTCCTCCTATTCAACATTCCCCTCTCCTTGTCCAATCTATACCTCTCCCTCTAACTCATTTTGGGAAGCAAAAGGGGCATCACCTACTATTACCTCTTCAATCGGAACCTCCACTTTGGTGGGTGCTACTCTCCTTTTGCCCCTACCTCATCTCTCTCTCATGCCTTTACCTTGGCCTCTCTCTCGAACAACGAGCTCTTCCTCTGGCTTCACTAGAGCTACGGGTGTACACCATTATAGTTTGTGTTAATTATCTGCGAATAATAGAGTGAAAGAGTTTAGATACCAATTTAGATCACCAGATACCAATTGGAATGAAGTCATAACACGAAGGAAAGAAGATAGAGAAACTATTCATATAGTCCTGTAACCTTTCGCAAAAAAGTACAAACTTCTTCGTACCATACCACAAGACTCTACTAGACTCGTTATGGTATGATGAGATCAACAAACCTAGCGCTCTTATACCAACTTTGTCACTACCTCGACCCGCCGTAATTGGCACCATACTAACCCTCCGGTGGGAGAATCATTCTTACAACCCAAGTTAAGGACATTTACGAGATATATACAATTTAAACATACGGAAGCAAGTTTAAACCAAAGTAAATACTGAGTTTCCATCAACTTAGAAAATAATCTAGAAATCAAATTTAACATGCGGAAATATTCTAGGAACTGAAAGTTATCGTACTGGGACTCTAAAACTAAGCAAGTCTAGAAAAGAGAATGTGATTTCCACAAAAAAGTCATTAACGAATAAAATAGTGTTTGAACATCTAAGTCCTGGACGAAAGACTGAAATAAATGAGGGAAAGTCCACGACAGCATGACATAATAGCTCACTCTTGGACTCAAACAAAAACTCGACTCTTCTAGTTGAGGTCTTTCTGCAGCGGGCTAAATATGCCCTATACTCAACAAAGACAAAGCAGGTGTAGAATCAGTACACAAAATTAACAGTGTACTGATAGGATCACGCGGTTAGCTAGTAAGCGGATCATAGACAAATAAACACAACACAATAAGCATATTTATACAGAATAAATTAACCATTTCTACTAAATTCAATATTCAGCAAGATCACAGTTCAATAACATCAACTCATATAACTTCATATAAGGGTCCTCTCATGGGACTTGTAAACATTTAACTTCTGTCGGAATATAACACCCGATCAGATTTAAGTGCCAGAATGTGACACCCGATCTCAACATACAAACAACCATAATTTCATTCATTATTCATCATTATATCACCAAGAATAAGTTCATCACAAAACAGGCCAGCAAGTAATCATTTTACATATAATCTAGCATGTTTCCTTATTCATATACATATATGCATATCATAAATCAATTTAACAAGTATATGAAATACATACGGAAAAAAAAAGTCATCACCTACCTCGAATTTGAGCTTCGATCACTCTAAGATGCAAAAGCTTTTCTTTTTGGTTTTTTTGCTAGTTCTTGGTATAAAAACACGTCATATATACACATGGATCAATAAAATAGACTAATTCACGAGAATTATAACAAAATTCCCTCCTAGGCCAAAATTTATTTTTTAATTTCACCCTACAGCTATTTTCCACCATTAATTTTAGTTCAAACCCTCCCCCAATGATTACAAACTATAGTTTCTAGGTTCTAGGAATCAAATTATGAGTTTAGGAAGTAAAATCCTTATCTTAAATGTGGAAATTCATGGGAAATTGATGAAATTGCCCTAAGTCTCCTTTTGTCATTCTAGACTCTATTTTTGCAGAAAAAGATGATTTTTGGAGCTTTTACCAGGTTAGGAACTTTCACTTTTCTTAGTCAGAGTATGAGCTTGGGCTTCGGTTCAGGACACTTAAGTCGAGATTGTCCCGCTCTAGCGGGACCTATCCCGCTCTGGCAGGACCCATCCCATTTTGGCAGCCCTGCTTTGGCGGGAATAATCCCTCTCTGGCGGGTTGCACGAAAGCAGAGAGCTCGGAGTTTGAGCTCCAATCCCCCATTTCGCAACAAACCCTTTTTAAAGACGTATTAAAATATAACATTCACACCAAGTCCAATTTGGAGAGTTTTACTCATTCGAATGCGATTTTGCAAAGTTGTAAATACTCCATATCATCTTAGCTATCATCTTACACACTTAAATTAAAGATTCATTCCTCTACCATTCATATGATCACCCTAGACCTCACCTGACTCAAAATTCATCCAAGTTTGGCCTAGTCTAAATTTTTCCGAAGCTACTACTCAAAGTTTTCTTATCCAAAATCCTTCCCCATTGGCCTATCCATAATGACAGGGACGGGTCGTTACAGATATCTTAGACCTCTTGTTGAAAAACTCTTCCCTATCCTTCAACTTATCCTTCTCCATTTGCTGCACATGAATCTTCAATTTAGCTATATTTATGCATCCAATCAACATAGCGGCCTTACCCTATTTGCTCAACAGATGGGAGAGTTCTAAAACGAACAAGCTTATTTTTCTCCTCATATCCGCTATCATTTTTAAAGTGTAGCAAGATACTTGGGTGAACCTGAGGCTGTATTCTGGCACACTCATAGAATCTTGCTTCAAGTTAAAGAACTCTCTTACCTTGGATTTCCTTAGTTCTTGAGGAAAGTAACGTCCTAAAAAGGCATCTTTGAACAAACCATACTCTTGTAACACCCTTGAACTAATAGGTAGTCAACTCAACACACTCTGCTACAGTAATGTGCATAATCTGAAACACCTTCTGCAGCTTATACATAAAATTTTCTGGATCTTTCTTGAGTGCAGACCCATTAATTCTGGTGGATTTATTCTTAGAAACTCATAAACGCTGGAAGTATCTGGGGCATCTTATCAACCTGCTCCTTGTCAGCCAACCTATGCTATCATAGTCAGGGCCAACATCTGGATGGCATTATGAAATTCAGCATTAGTAACTTCAGCCTGAGGTGGTTATTCAACAAATTCAGCTAAACCCCTTGGTCCTTCGAGAATTAGGGGTTTTTTGGTTTCTACACTATTTGGTGGGATGTTCGATTGCTTTTTTGGGAGGTATGATCTAAAATCGTGAAACACACAAATTAGAAAAAGATTTCATAGAGTTAAACTCTATAGAACGAAATAGAGTATGAAAGAAGTGGAACAAATCCTAAAAGTCCTATAGCCTTCCCATTATTAGTTGTGGTGTGCTTTACACAAATAAGAATGACTATAATACACTCGGCTTGATAGACACCCTAGAACTCTTAAACTCTGTGCTCTAATATAAAATTTGTCATGCCCCAAGCCTACACCCTGGACGTGGCTGGCACCCAAAAATTATTGTTGATCCCAAGCGAACCACTTGGCTTGGCTAACTTACTCAATGGAAGTCTCAAACTTAATAAAAGAGTAATATCAAGTGGGCAATCACATAACATTCTCATCGAGCTCTAGAATAACTTCAAGTAATAATTCAAAATATAAGTCAATATCATAACTCAATAATAAAGGTTGTAGTTTTAAAATAAACTCTGAAAAAAATTCAACATTACTCCACTCTACTTAGTCTTTGAAGCCTCTACTAACTACTAGCAAGGTGCCGATACAAGCTCACGGCTCTCTCAAATAAATAATAAAGTAACATAAACCTGATAATGAGGGAAGTCCTCTGAATGCAAAAAGGTCTCACTAAAAGCTATAGAAGATAGATCATTAACGGTGCGTCTATTGATGATCCCTAACACTTATGTCTGCATCATAAAATGATATAGATCGAATGACCTGACTATATGGAATGTACGAGTATGTAAAATGACAAAAGGAAACTTACATTAGCATACTCAACTCAGGCGCTCAACTCTAAATGTAACTCAGCATAGTAAGGCATGTAAAATAATAAGAGACAATATTTTAAAATACATGAAATAATGATGTAACTCATTATGATGCCACAACCATCCAATACCTATTCAGTGTAAAGGACGTCACATATCTGGATCCACATCACAAGTCCTCTTTTTAGAAAAAGTGAGGAGTCACCCAAATCAGCAAACCCTATCCTACACTTGCTATGTAGTTTATGGGGTTTGAGAATCTAAACTCTAACTCAAATCGATGCTCAATACTACGCCTAAAATATATGCAATATAATGCTCATATATATTACGTAAGTAAAAGATTCAAAATATATCTCGTCTAGTCTCATCGAACTTTTACATCAATTTACATCATCTTCTCTTTAAATATAGGTAACATCTCATCTCAATAATGTGTTTTAAAACATACTTTAACTTTTCAACTCAATCTTCAAAAAATATGAGCTTTTAAATGTATTAGTACTTATATTTGAAAATAGACATCAAAAGACTCCTTCAAACTTGACATCATACTCAATTAGAAAATGACGACAATCCTTCTTTTAACATCACTAATGCATAAAATATTTAATGCAAACCTCAACTAGGGTTCATGTGAATATAACATGAATCCATAACCTCAAATCAACTTTTCAAGTATAATATAATATACATACTAGAACTCAATAAGAAAGTAAGTAGATACATTAAGGATTCACTTTTATCGGAAGTAAACCTCTAACCTATACTTAACTTGACTGTAGAAATGTGTGGGGCACAAGGACGAACATAGTCCAACGTTCTGATAATCTTAAATACCTAGAACAAAGTTAATCTATCGTGAAAATCAAAAGCTTGGCTTATAAGTGTTAATGAGATAAAAAAAATTTGGATACTGATAAGAGACTAAATTTAGTCCTAAAATCGGTTAGGTTAAGTTTGGGAAGGTGGGGACAAGACATGTTTGTCCCTCATTAAAATTAGAAACAATCAAATTCTAACTCCCAGGTCCGCAATGCGGATCTGTTCCTTAGATTCAGGTTCAAGAATTTTTATTCTTCTCCGTGGCGTGGATATATCGTGTACTCCACTATTTCAAAATTTCACCCGGAACCAAAAGTAGTTGCCCAAGTCCGCTACGCGAACACAAGTCGTACTCTCATGTTTCACCCTAACTTCACTCCATTGTAGTCTTCTCTTGATTCTTGGAATAAATCTTAGTTAGAATAATACTGGGTGTTACAAAATATTTAGTTGTATTTTTATAGGTATTTTGATTGAATCAGAAAAAAAAATAGTAATGTTTACGCATAGAAAAATTAGGAAACTTCCCATGATTTCAATGAAAATTTATTTCTTACCATGTATTTTTCAGTGAAATGGTTCGGTGGAAATAGAGTGGAAAAATCATATTTTATAACTTCCCTTTCACGTCCAGACCCAACTACAACGTGGATGGAGAGCCCAAACTGAAAATGTTTAACTTTGATACTATAAAAGATATGACAAATACCTATTTAATAATGGGCATAGACACGTTTTAAACATATCCAGAGCCATGAGATTTCAATAACAAATGTCTATTAAATAATTGCCATATTGCATCAAGGCTGCAGTTAACTTGATGGATAAATTACCCACCTCAATCATTGCTAAGAAAAGCCCTTATGAGATGTTGTATTGCAAACAACCAATCTTGTCTTACTTGAGAGTCATAGGTTGTCTTTGTTATGCATTAGTGTTACCAAACAATGAAAAGTTTTCATAAAAGGCTATTCCTACTGCCCTTATGATTTTTTCAGAGTTGCAAAAGTGATACTTATTGTTGAATATCAAATCCAAAAAGATCTTTGTGAATAAGAATGTGATCTTCAAAGAAGTGTGTTTCTCATTTGCTCAATTGATGACAGACACACATGCTTCCTCACCTTTTTTATCTATTTTTAAACATATTGATAAGTTGATCCAAATTGATGAACTGACTGATAAATTTCATAATGAACCTACTGGTGAGGATTCAACATTGCCTCATTCACCTAAGGAACCTTAGAAAATGTTATTAATACTTGAAGTCACACCACTTCCTCTGAAAGTTAGTCCTATGGTGTTGCCTTCTACATATCCTACTGTAAGAGAACTATAAGAACAATTCAACAAACCTGTTTGGATGAAAGATTATGTTGCTGCTACTAGTCATAAACAAAACAGTACTAGACATCCCTTGGCTAACTGCCTATCCTATGAAAATGTAGCTCCTTGTTATCAAAGTTATTTGTCTAACTTTTTTGATTTTGTAGAGCCCAAATATGTTAGATAGACAACTAAAGATGAGAGGTGGATTCAAACTATAAAGTTAGAAATTCATGCTCTTGAGGATAATAAGACTCGAATGATAGTTAATTTGCCAAGAGGAAAAAATGTAATTAATTCAAAGTGGGTGTATAAGATCAAATATCAAACAAATGGTAAAGTGGAGAGATTCAAAAGTAGATTAATAGCTAAGGGTTATAGTCAAGGATTAGGCTATCATGACACTTTTTCTCCTTTCTCTGATAGCTAAGATGATAACACTAAGGTGTGTTACTGTCTTAGTTGTGTCTAAAGATTGGAACCTATATCAAATGGATGTCTACGATACTTTCCCCTAAGGTGATATAGATAAGGAAGTACATATGGAGATTCCTAAAGGGTTCAAAAAGCCAAAAGACATAAAAGTGTGTAGATTACTCAAATCATTATATAGACTTAAACAAGCTTCTAGACAATAGAACATAAAACTCACTATTGCCTTGTTGGCTGCTGATTTTACTTAGAGTGCTCATGATTACTCCTTGTTTACCTTAAAAAAATCTGAAGACTTATTAATTATGTTGGTCTATGCTGATGATTTAATTATCACTAAAGTAATGCACAAATGATCACTGATGCAAAGAATAGTCTATACAACCTATTCAAATTGAAGGATCTAGGAAAGTTGAAATATTTCTTGAGAATTGAGGTTTTGAGATCCTCCAAACATATTATCCTAAATCAAAGAAAGTACATTTTAGAGCTAACAGCTGATGTAGGCTTAAGTGGTACCAAGGCTATGTCTACTTCTTTGGAATCTAGCTTAAAACTCACTTTAGTGGAACATGAAAAGATTGTTGGTACTACTGAAGATGTTGTTCTTCATGATATTACCTCTTATTAGAAACTATTTGGTAAGCTTCTCTAAGCTATCATTACTAGATCATACATTAGCTATGCATTTCAAACTCATAGTCAGTTTACGCAAGCTCCTAAGAAGTCACACTGAGAGGTAGCTATAGGAGTGGTTAGATATTTGAAAAGTATTGTAGGTCAAGGAGTTTACTTACAAGCTATACCTACCACTGTGTTGACTCGTTGGTGTGATTCAGATTGAGTTGCTTGTCCCAACACTAGAAAATTCATCACATGTTATGTGGTTAAGTTTAGTGAATCCTTAGTGTCTTGGAAGTCAAAGAAATAACAAAATTTTTCTAGGAGTTAAGTTAAAGCATAGTATAAGAGCATGGCCTCAGTTGTTGCTGAAAACACTGACTGGTGGGCTTGTTCAATAAATTGGGAATGCACATTATGTTACTTGTTAGTATCTTGAGTGATAGAAAGTCGACATTCCAATTAGCAACCAATCTGGTCTTCCATGAAAAGATCAAGCATAAAGAGATAGATTGTCACTTTATTAGGGATAAGATCAAAGCAAGGCTGGTTGAAACTATCTATGTGCATACTCAAGAGCAGGTGGTAGATTTGCTGACCAAAGATTTGGGTCACACTAAGTATTTGCATCTTCTAGGCAAGCTTGGTGTACTCGATATCTTGCACCTTTCAGATTGAAGGAGTGTGTTTGAATGCATCATGTAGTGAATCTGGTCATTAGTTGGTTGCATCACATAGTGAATCTGGTCCGTTACTTAGTTGCAATTTATTTCATTAGTTAGTTACTAATTCGTTATTTAATTAATTAGTGGTTAATTGGTAATGAGCTGACACTGTTTGTTATGAGTCAGTTAGAAGATATTTTATAGATCGGGGCAACATTCATTTCGGTCGTTATAGATAGACTAATGGTGAAAGAATTGGGCCAAAAAACTTTTAGATAGTGACTTGAAAATTCTACGTTAAGCCTGTCTAAGATGAAATCTGAGTAAGCTAAGGTCTAGGACAATTAGAGTAAGGATTGGGGACAATATCTAAGTATGAATTGATTTTTCTAATAGTCAAGACATTAAGGAGTCCATAGGGTTTTTCAGAATTGAACGAGTAAAATTTTCGGAATTGAACTTGGCATGAAAGGATTGGTTTAAAACGTCAAATGTTGAAGGTATGTTGCAAGATGGGGGCTTTTTGGAATGTTTTCAAGTATTTGATTTCGTGCATGCAACTATATCAGCGTCACATAGCTATAGCAGGACGAATTATACAGGCGCCATAGCGAAATCTCAAGCGCTATAGCAGGATAGACCACTATGGTGGGGTAAGTCGGGTTGTAGTGAAGAAAAATATCAAAATCAGTCATTATTTGGCTATTTTATTTTCGATAACTGCAAGGGCAACTTAGGACGAAAACCTCTCATTTTTCATCGTGTTCATCGATAAAGGTAAATTAATTACTTTTCCAACTTGTAAATTCAATTCGTAAGCCTTAGAATCCATAAGGATAACCTTGGAGGAAGGGTTTAAACTTGAAATTGATGGTGAGAAGCCCTAGTTTGGGTGTGATGATCATGAATTGGCATGTGGTTAGAATTTGAGCATAATCTGAGTTTAATTAGGCTGTTGCTCCTTGATTTCTTGCATTTTATTATTGTTTAGACCAAGAACAAGTCAAAGTATTGCAAGAGGGGAAAGCTCGGGTTCTTTAGAATTTTCAAGGCTTGATTCGAGGTAGGTCATGGTTGTGTGTTTCCAAGTTATATATGTATACATATCTGCTGCTTTATAGTATTACTTGTGCAATGCATGTGAAGGAAACTAAAAGGCTAATGTGAAATAATACCATGTTGATAATCTCATGTAATGAACCTGTTTATTTATTTGTGGTTTCAAGTGTGATTGTACATTGTGATTGTGATTATGCATGTTGTTTGTGATTGTTGGTTGGCTAGGGTACCATGCCGGTACTAGATACTAACAGTTGGCTCAGGTACCACACCTGATATGATTCATTAATGGTTGGCTCGGGTAGCGCATCGGTACACTAATAGGTTGTGTGTAGGTTCCATGAGCGGACCAGATATGTGCATTTTGTGATCATGTGGGACATGTTTCATGCATTAGTTGATTCACGATATTGTGATTAGGAATCTGTATTATGTTGTGACTGTTGGTATGTGTGTTGGCTTGTTTTACTTTTATGTGATTACTTGTTTACATTCATGTCTTTGTAACTGTTGTGTGATCTTACCAATACACTGTGATTTTGTACTGATACTGCACTTGCTCTATCTTTGTTGAGTACTGGGCATATTCAAACAGTTGCTAAGAGACCTCAATTGTGAGATTTCCACGTTTCGAATTCAAGGGTGAGCTATCTCGTTCATGTTGCCGTTAATTCTTCTTAGTTCTTTGTCTATCTCTTCAGACACAGACATTTTAGACATTAGTTTATTGCTTTCTTGTTGCGGTTGCATCCTCCTTATTCTAGACTTTGTTTAGAGTTTTTGTGCTTTGACTTTTAGATTCTAAGGGTTATTTTCCGCATATTATTTTTTATAATTGACCGAATTTATGGAAATTTGGTCCATTATTTATTTTAAACAGGTTTCTTAGTGTTTTACTATAATAACTGTCTTTTATAAATAATTTGATGAATTAAATTGGATTAGAAATTAATTCTCCCACCGAACGATTGCCACTCACGATGAATCAGGATCGTGACATTAGGGCTATTAGACTCACCACAATGCTCTCATTTTGAATGTAACACACACAAGTTGTGATCAATATAATTTGCTTTCCTCTGTTTTCTCCTCGTTAATGGAATTATGAGTTTGTGAGCTCATATTTGGTTAATGTTATCTGCCGCTTTCAAACGAAAAAGATAAGAGTAAAAATAATGTAACATTATATTAACTATTTTTCAATAACCTTAAACCGGTAGTTGAACACAAAAATAGTCCACATCGGATATATTTTTTTATTCATTAAATGCCAAAACTTTGCAACCATTTGTTAGCTAATGTAGTTGCTACAATTTATGGATTTTTAATTCTTTTATCTTCATAATATTGATAGAGTTTCATTGGTTTTAATACATTCTACAATTCTTCACTATTTTGCATATTAGAAAATAGCTAACAATATATCTATTATTTATAATAGTACGAAACCTACTTTAACTCAAAACCAAAAGAAAATATTTTTATATGATTCTGACTATAAATCTTATTTAAACAAGAATTAAAATACTAAATCTTAAACAAAATTTAATTTTCTACAACTTTAAATTATTTTTTCCAACAATATCGAACAATATTATCATTCACTCGATTACATTTGGTTTTTTAAATTATTACTTTACTTCTACATGAACTATTCAAATTTAAAGATGCTCCCTTTTGGTAAATTGGATTCCAAGGCAAAAATATTTTATTAGTAAATATTTAAGCAGTAACTACTTTATCAAATATATTATAATAAATTACTGAATAAAGTAAAGATCATCAAAATGCTTGATTCCCCTTTTATTTTGTGCTTACCTCCTTTGAACAAGCAATTGCACAAATAATTGGTTCCTTTTGATTATTTTATTATTACATAAAATAAAAAGATAAGAGAGGTCAATCAAGCATATATTTCTCTTCTTGAGTTTTCATTTCAATAAAATTCTGTTAGGGGAATTTCCTCCTCCTTTTTCTTTTTAATAAAAAAATCTATATTAGGTAAAATTAATTTTGAGTCCACACTGGAATAACTAGAGATAGTTATTTACAAAAAAAAAATCATTTGATTTATATCCTTTAAGCTTAGGGATAGCTCTTCTTAATATGTTTCGTTGTGACTCTTCAACTAATATGAAATTGTTTGAATTATACGATGTTGTTGGGTTATTGTATATATCTTGGAGGGAATAAGTCAAGAGTTATATTATTGGATCGGTGAAGATTATGTCGACATATGCTTGAATTTCCTTAAAGAGAGCAAAATATCTGCATCTCATCCTGAATATTTATTTATTCATTTTTGTTCATTTTATTTTTAACTGTAATTTATCGTATATTCACCATCATGTTTAATGTCATCCTTAATTAATCTTTTTTTGTTTGATTTTCAAAATTAGAGGTTTTCGTAATTAATTATAAGGTCAATAGTTTTACATACAAAATTGACCTAATAAATTGAGAGTTAAACTATAGCTTTTTTCTACTTTTATTCATACCAATAATGTATGTCACAAGAATCATAATTAAGTCAATTAAAAAGAAATGCATGAAACTCATGTCTTTTTTAACAAAATAATCATATCTTTTCTTTTACACCGTTGGTGTTATCCTTTCTCAAGATACTTCACCAAAATACATTTTTATTTAATATCAGGAGACGAATTTGGCGTAAATTGCATTCAATTTGAGTCAAAATTCGATTTAATTCTTATGGAATATTTTGTGTGCATGAATGGTTAGATAATAACAATTGATGATAATATTATTGTGTCCATCGCTATTACAGAATCATAATTGTGATTTTCACCTCATACAGCTCTGCTCTCAACCCACTCAATCATCAAAATATGGTACTTCCTCATCCGCTTCTAAAAAATTATTACAATTTTTCTTTTGGAGAGATGTCAAACGAAATGAACTTTGATTAATATTTTAAGACGTATTTTTTCATCATAATAATGATATGAGAAAAATTACAACTTATAATACTTGTCATATATTTTTTTATCTATTTTTTTCCGGATGCTCTATAGAAATCCCCCGTCTGTAAAGATAATTCTCAATAAGAAAATACTTCGCTAGAATATTAACTACTCAAGATCTATAGAAAGCTATTTCTTCTCGATTTCTAATCGTTGGTTAGTCATAGATTCTTTTTATTATAACACGAGAATTAATAACATTAGATTCATTGATCTTAGATTATTTTTATTTATAATTGTTAATGGAAAATTATTGGTCGCTGAAGGTTCACAGATTAAAGAGATAAGTGTCAAAAACATATTTTAATTATCCTTTTTTTTTTAGTTGCATACCTAAAGTACTATTGGAGTATGAGTTTCATACCTAAATTATCATTTATTAGTTTGAGAAACACATTTCTCTCGTTTATTCCACTCTCATCATGGCGTATGTACTATACTCTCTTTTATTTTAAAAAAAATTGTCACATCTCTACATGAACAAAACATTCCACCTTGACAAAAATTAAATAAAATATTAGTACTAGTTAAAGTTAAATATTAAAGTATTAATATCCCAAAAAAATATTATAAAATAAAATATAAAAAAAAATTCTTACCTCACTCCACCACTTCCTCTCACCGTACCCCCCTTCCCTCCCCCGTAATTTTTATTTTTTAATTTTCTTTGTAAAAAATTTAAATGAAATTCTTACTTCATCTCCCCCTCCTTCCACCCCCCACACCAATTCATATAATATATATATATATATATATATATATATATATCTTTTGCTTGCAGCAAGACTTTTTTTAAGATAAAATTTTTCTTTTTGTTATATTCGGTATGCAAGTAAAAAAAATTCCTAAAAATATATGTGCATATCTAACACAAAATGAGAAAAATATATAAAAAAATAAAAATAAATTAAAAGCGAAGGGTTAGATGGGGTGGATAGAATTTTATGTTTTTTTCTAAATAAAAATAATATTAATTTTTTTAGAAAGGAGCGAGGGAGGAGGTTAAATCATAATTTTTCAAAAATAGTTTATAAAAGTAATTTTAAAAAATGTTAGGGCGGGGGATTTCCGGGGGTTGGGGGTGGGGGGAAAGGTGGATGAGGTAGGGAGAGGTGGTAGAGTTGGGTGAGAAAAATATTTTAAATTTTATTTTTTAAAAATAATTATTTTAAAAAAAAAATTCTTTTTTTTGGATAGTAATAATTTGATCTTTAATTTTTAATTCATGAATTTGGTTGAATTTTTTTTTGTGTAGTTTTGCCTATGTGTTAGCCTGTTAGGGGCTAAGGGGGACAGCATAAATGCTCATCATCTCACTTATGTGGGCCTGATTATATTATCAATTCTCAATTAAGCATTTTACCAACACAAACACTTTATAAGAGTCAAGAAATTCTCGACACCCTATATTACTATACTTTTAATTCAATACTCAAAAAGTCAACCTCGAACCCCTAAAATTAAAACTTGTAATTTTATTTTAAAATTAGTTTACTCTCAAATCTCGAATTTCGTAAAAAAAAAAGCATCAACCAATACTCTAAACAAGCATCTGAAACTCATTAAAAAAATCCTGACACAAATCAATAATGCAAACTACTCCTAAAACGTGTTTCAAATCTGTTGGATCATCAAATCACTAATATAAAATCGTCTTGATAAAATATTGACCATGTCAATTCAAATTAACTAGAAACACAACCAATCCAAATCACTCCTAAGTGCCTTGAGATTCATGCAAATCATTCTTGACTAACTAATAAATCGCCCTATGGACCTAATCCATCAAAACTCAAATTTTACCTCGTTAATCTAAATACTAAAGTGCTAACTTTAATCAAACTTATCAAATTTCAATTTTTAAAAATAAATTTTCTTTCTCCAAAACATATCTGATCACCTTGGATATCGTGTCACCCATCCCCAAGTCATTATCAGCAAAAGAAGGTTATGAGAGGATCATACTGAGAAAAGGAAATCTAGAGCACAAAATGACCATGTGGTAATCATCTCTCCATTTTTGAGTAGAAAACTTTGGCAAATTTACTTATGTCCGTTCAACTCATTGTGGTCTTGTCTTAATTATACATCAAATCACTCGATCCATCAATTATAGGATGGATTTGCTTGGTCACATAACTTAGGACTGATTTTGGTATCTTTGTCACAGTAGTTTAAATATTTCCATTGCCTATTCACGCTTGAAACAACACTTTTCTCATTACTTGTCAATCAGAGTATTGAGTTTTAGCCTTAGAAATAATATAAATCTTTAGTAAGGAGCACTCCCCTTTAATGAACCTTACACAGTACGAATCTGAATTAGATTTGCTTATAGATATCAAAAACCAGATGATTATATCAAAACAAAATTATCTATCAAAAACCGTAATAGAATAAATGAGATCCTTCATATTTAACCAGAGGTAACATTATCTATCAAAAATAGTAATAAAATAAATGAGATCCTTCGTATTTAATCAGAGGTAACATTATCTATCAAAAACAGTAATAGAATAAATGAGATCCTTCATATTTAACCAGAGGTTTCATGCTAGTGAATATTGAATACCAAACTTAAAAGTAAAAAACAAAAAGAATGAAGATGTGGGTCGTCCAATTCCAAGTAATTTCACAGTCCAAACGCATCAAAAAAACAAAAATAAAAAAAGATGCAATTAATATCCAGAAAAATAAAGGTTGTGGTCCAAAACCTGGAATTTTTAACCTAGTTTCCCCAACCTTTTTAAATGTTATGAATTTTTCCACAAATTAAGCTTCTTGATAAGTACTAGTCGTAGGGAAATTAGATCGATGCCTTTTAGATTCCAATAATTATTTTAGAGCCGCCTTTTGGGCAAAATTAACAAAACGTGCTAAGCTCACATGGCTATAAGTTCATGATAACTACTTGTTTTACCAAACTTTATGAGTTATTATAATGTGTGTAAGACATTGATTGAAAAAATCAATCAATGTGTTTCAGTCGGGTTCTTCGCATTAGACTTGTTTAGCTAGTGTGGTTTAAATCTTTTGTGTGGTTTGTGAACTATTACACAGGAGCAGATTTACCCAATGCACAAACCTGAAAGATAGCATCTGTGGATTTTCCAGCGATTCTAAGAGAATAAAATAATAATGTACGTGAGAGAGATATTTTATGAAAACATAGCTCAGCAGTTAAAAATTGATGCACACACAAATATACACAGTCGACAAGTAATAAAGTGAATAAAAGCAAATATCGTATCACATGCATGGACAACTTATGCGTAATTATTGACCAAATTGGATAAATATTACTTCCTCCGTCTCATTTTATGTGGCACCAGGGTGGCTCTATAGATTTGAAAAGAAAAACAAGCAATTGCCTTAGGCCCCTAAATTTGAGGGGCTTCAATTTTTACAAAAATAATAGGTTATGAATATTATTATTTTAAAATATTGAGTATAATTTGTAGAAAATATAAACTTTTCATATAAGATGAAAGAAGTAATAGAAGTTTGAACAAATCTTTAATACTATGTCTCAAGAAAGATTAAATAATTAATTATAATAAACTTCATAAAAAATATATATTAGAATTTAAGGCCTCCATTCAAATTAGCTTTAGGCCATCGATTTATTTGAGCCGCCTTTGTGTGGCACAGTTTGACTTGTCACGATGTTTAAAACAAAAAAAGCAAGACTAATTTTTGAAACTTGTGATCTAAAACAATAAAACAATAATATATGTATATAAAATTGACCAATTGAATTATCTAGTTTATTAATCGCTAGGGTTAGTCTTATTCATAGTAATCTTCCAATTTCCTGCTTGCTTATTCAAACTAATATATAAGGTCCATATTCCTATTAAATTTAGACAACATTAATCAAGGAGTATTATAACCCTAGAACAATTTTATCTAAAAATAAATAAATAACCATAGAACAAAAATACATTTTCGTGTCAAATTTGAATTTCGACTCCTGATTTTCATTCAACTCATCAATTCTTACCCATGTAAATACACTTAATAAGCGCAATGCAACGAAATTTACATTTAAAACACACACAAAAAAATACTAAGGTGTGAAACAAATCATTTTTTTTCGAAATATCGATGCTTGTATTTAATTAGATGATATTAAAACCTATATGTTCAAGGTCCATACATTTCTTAAATTACTATTGTACAGCATTAGTTAAATCCTATAGCATCGTATAATAAATCACATCGAGCTTCAACAATGATTGTCATTAGACAACGACAGGGACTTGGCTACAAATAAAGAACTAAACATATATAATTGAAGCTTTAATTTTGCCGTCCAAACAATACGTACGTTATAGTAAAAGAAAGGGGATGTTGATATATATGTCACATTTTTTTTTCTTGAAATGTCCTCATCAATAAAAATAACCCGTAATCAACTTTAATTTATATCCCTACCACAAACCCTCCCCCCCCCCCCTCCCACACACACGCAAAAAAAAATCCTTCTCTCCGTCAAGGGTGAGGGTTAATTTTGAAGGAATACCAACGACTCAAAAATATTAGTGGCGTACAATAAAAGTCGGTCATAAATTTTACAATATGAATTAATATATTTTTTTACGAAGTTCATTCTTCTAGCTCTTTGACTTTTGAAATGCAAAGTTGTTAAGTACTTTTATTATACTCGATTTTTTTTATCATTATTTTTCAGTTGATAATATAGTCAATTCATTTACTCTTAATTTTAATTGAGACGATACTCCGGGTGAATCAATTCTATTTACTCAATCTGTTATTCTAAATAAAGACTTATAATTTATTATTGCTAAAAAAATTGAGTTCCCTCGAATTTGAAGGCCTAAGACTTCTTACCTTTTGTTTGACCCTTTAAGCGTCTATGCCTTGGCATGCATGACTCAAAATGCCGTCCATGCATGACATATGAAATCTATGTTAAGATTTTTTTGGGGGGAAAGGCAAAGGTTGATCACCATCAAAAGAAGCTTCATTCCAAATCTAAACTTAGCTAAAAAGGAAAAGCAATTGCTTTTTTCTCTTGCAGGTGAGGATTGTTTATGTCCACTTAAACAAGAAAAGTCGATTCAATTAATGTTTCTCCTTGTGGTATTTCGAAACTTGCACTTTTAATCCCTCCATTATTGTCTTGGCTTGTTTAAATCCATTTATAAGTGAGTTAAAAGATTTTCTTTATACTAATCTAGCTATATATATATATATATATATAATAAAAGAGAGTAGTTTGCAATGTGGTTAAGTTAAGTGCAAGCTAATAAAAAGTCACTTGGCAATTTTAAGACAAAATTAATAAATATTATAATAAAAATTGATTTAAATATTAAATTAAAAGAAAAAAAATATTGAAATACTAATACTAATATATATATATATATATATATATATATATATATATATATATATATATATATATATATATATATATATATATATATATAAAAGAGAGTAGTTTACAATGTGATTAAGTGAAGTGGCAAGCTAATAAAAAGTCACTTGGCAATTTTAAGACAAAATTAATAAATATTGTAATAAAATTAATTTAAATATTAAATTAAAAGAAAAAATATTGAAATACTAATCTCTCTCTCTCTCTCTCTCTCTATATATATATATATATATATATATATATATATATATATATATATAATAAATGAGAGTAGTTTGAAATGTGGTTAAGTTAAGTGGGAAGCTAATAAAAAGTCACTTGGCAATTTTAAGACAAAATTAATAAATATTATAATAAAAAATTAATTGAAAGATTAAAAGTATCCGAATTTGAAAGTAGCAGTAGTAGTAGTAGTAGGAGCAACAACAACAACAGTAGTAGTAGTTCGAAAGATAGAGAGTTGATGAGGAAACTTTTCTAAGAAAAAAGGCAGGGTTCTTTCAATTCCGCAACCGGGGAAAGCAACTTCTACTAAAACATATCTGCTACTCTGATATTAGCTATTCGAGTCAAATCATAGGATTGAAAGCCGATTGCAACTTTCTTGCCTTGGGGCATCGCATTCTGGATAACGTAATAAAAAGTCTTTCTCAAATATTAATAATAATAGTAATAATAGTAGTTGTAGCAAAAAAATAAAAAATAAAAAATAATAATAATAATGACGACGACAACGACGACGATGATGACGACGACGACGACAATAATAATAGTTGTACTAGTAGCAGTAAGTAAAATAATTTTAAAAAATAAAAAATAGCAATCAAACAAAAGAAAGAAAGAAAATAAGATAATTGGGGGGGGGGAGGTTTCAAATATTTCTCTCAATTTAAATATATACCTTACAAGAAAAATATTATTGTATTTAAAAAGTCAAGAATAAGGAAGAATAACAAAAAGATCTTCATTTAAAAAAATAGATATTATATTTGAATTCAAATTTAAATGAATTTTGATTAGTAATAGAGTTCTAACTTCTTAGTCTCTCTTATATATACTCCTAAAGTGATTTATAATGTTAAGCTTATTTCTCTTCTTTTTTTGTTATTGATCATTAGTTTTATTGGTAAATTTATTTACTACATTCTTCATATTCTTCATTTTCTTTAAATCCTTTTTGATTCAATCTTTTCATTTTTTATATTCAAGTGAGGAATGATTACAATACATGCCAATTTGTTTTTCTATCATATAAGGTTTAGAGTAACTGATATCTTTCATTCTAATTTTGTTCGTTTATTTTTTGATAAAAATAAATACATTTGAGAGTAGTTTTGTGAATATGTATATAGACAAATATTATTATATCATATTTTTTTAGTGATAATATATTATTTTTTTATTTTAATAGTTGAAATTTTCTAAGATATTATGCTTTAACATGTCCGAACAAGATATCACAATTTAAAATGATTAAAAATAATACATTAATATTATCCTCACATCGCACGGATACGTATACTAGTTTAGTTTATATATAAGTGGTGATTGTCCATTGTACAGTGAATTTTTTTAAATCTCACTTGGGAGGTAGCTCGATGATATTTGTGGTCTAAAGTTGATAATTTCATCAAACTTTAGCTAACTATCATGAATGAGTGAAGAACATTAAAAGAAAGGAGAAGGAATTGATTGATATTTTTGTTATTTGAATTCAATACACTGCATAAGCTACTTATATAGAGAATTCTATAAGGAAATCTCACTAATTCCCTTACTCCTAACTAACTAATTAATTTTTTTTAATGCTTACTAACGACCTGACTTGCTAACTTGCTGACAAACTAACTGATTCAGCTAACAAACTAACCAATTCAGCATTAATAGACACACCCCAAGCTTGAAGATTAATACTGAGGAGTCCCTAAACTCTTAGTCATTACATCTGCAAGTTGAGAGGCTGTAGGAATGAACTGAGGTTGGATTAGACTACTTTTGATCTTCCCCCTCACAAAGTAGCAATCAATTTCTATATGCTTGGTCCTCTCATGAAAAATAGGATGAGAGGTTATTTATATGGATGATTGGTTATCACAATACAAATAATAAGAGTAGAAACTAGACAATTCAACTTCTTTAGAAGCCCATACACCCAAGTTAATTCAGCAACTGCCACTGTCATGCTTCTGTATTCAGCCTTTGCTGAACTTTTACTAATTGTGTGTTTTTTCTTGGATTTCCAGGATAGGAAAGCACCCCCTAACTTCACCACATAGCCAATGACTGATCTACTAGTGTTAGGACAAGTTGCCCAATCAGTTTCATAGTACACAATCAATTTCAATGTTGTATTGGATGGAAAGAATAAGCCAAGACCAAGTGACCCCTTTAGATACCTTACTACTCTCATGGTAACTTTCACATGAGATTGTTTTGGCCTTTGCATGAATCGGTTAAGTTGTTAGGAAATTAAGATTTATCTAAGAAACTCCTACTTAGTAGATATTTTTATGTAGTAACCAAGTCTTTTATTTAAAACTTAGTGGTGGTTAGTTGGCCACAATAAGTGGTGGTTAGTTGGCCACAAAGAGTGGTGGATAGTTGGCCACATATGTATTGTGTGAATTTTTTTTTCTGCTTGTTTTGTGGTTTGTAGTCCTCATACACACACTATATATATGTGTGTGTAGCCTATGCAATTATCAATCTAAGAAATAAGAAGAATACTTAAAATATTTCAGCTTTCTCTTTTTCTTCCCTGCAGTTTTGTAACAATTTACAGCTACATTTTAATTGCTTCAACTTTCTGTTTTCTAATCTTTTTTCCCCTTCTTGTAACGTTGAATTCTTTGAAAATAGAGAACACCTGAACTTTGCTACTTAGAAAAAAGACCCATGTCATTCGAGTAAGGTCATCTATAAAGAGAATAAAATATTTATTCCTACTCAAAGAAGACGTCCTGATTGGTCCACATATATCTGTATGAACCAACTCTAGCTTTTTCTTCGCCCTCCAAAGACTTCCTTTAGGAAAGGATCGTCTATGCAATTTACCAAGTTGACATGACTCACAAACATCTCGGCACATGTCAATTTTGGGTACATCAAGCACCATATCCTTGGATTGCATATACACCAATGAACTAAGGTTGTAATGACCGAATCTTTTGTGCCAAAGCCAAGTATCACTCATTTCAACATTGAAAGAGCAACTTTCAGCAGAATAGCATGATATTGGAAAGGAATTGCCAATCATGCTAATTGTAGCTACTTCACAACCTTTAGGATCATAAATGACACATTTTTTATCCTTAAAAGTAAGTGAGTAATTATTATGAAGTAACTGAGCAACACTCAACAAGTTTTGAGTTAAGCTTGGCACATAGAGAACATCATTTATGATTTTCATACCTTCATCTGCAGGAAATTTTACGGACCCTCTACCTTGAGCTTGCACCAGTGCACCATTTCCAAGCTTTACTTTGGTCCTATCAGACCTGTCCAAGCTAACAAACAGGTTTTCATCAATTGCCATGTTCCTTGTGCACGCACTATCGACATACCAATTGCATCGATCAATATGTGATGTGTGTGAAGCCATGAATACCTCCTCCTCTATTTTTTCAACTTGGTGATCTTCCGCAAAATTTACTCGTTGGAAGACTGACCACTTTGATTTTGCTTTTGCCTGCAATACTTCTCAATATGCCCATATTTCTTGCAATATCTTCATTGAATAAGGGACCTCTTGGACTTCTGCCAACAATTCTTTTCCAAGTGGTTTGTCTTCTTACAAATACCACAAGGTGGAAATTTACCTCTCCTCGACGATTCACCTTGGTATCCACCAGATTTCACATCTCCAGAGTGGTCTAAAGAGACTTTTTTTCTTCCTTTTGTTGCCTAAATTTATGCCTTACTTGAAAGGCATCTTCGACTGTCCCTTCGCTTCTCATGGTTACCCGTTGCTCTTGGATTTACAATTTAGAGATCAGCTCAGCTATTGAAAGAGTAGTCAAGTCACAAGACTCTTCAATAGCTGAGATTTTTGATTCAAACTTGTCCGGAAGGCTGACCATGATCTTCTCTACAACTTTCTGGTCTGGAAAGTTTTCACTAAATATCCTTATTTGGTTCACAATATCCATCAGTTTGGAAGAGTACTCTTTCACACTATCCGAATCCTTCATCTTCAAGAGCTCAAACTCCCTCTTCAATGCTAAGACCTTAACAGACTTAACTCTGTTGCTGCCTTCAAATTCCTCCTTTAGCTTATCCCAGGCTTCTTTAGCTGTCTCACAAGCCATAATCCATGTAAACATCACTTTTGTAAGGCTGGAATATATGCAAGTGAGAGCTCTTGCTGATTTAGTCACCAACTCATCATACTTTTTTATATCATTGAGAGTTGGGTTGTCTCTCAATGGCTGGACAACAGTTTCTCCTCTCTCAATGACATCCCACAAGTTGAGAGCCTTCAAATAGGCCTTCATTTTAATGGCCCAAATATGATAATTATCGCCAGAAAAAATCGGAGGACCCATCGTTGGTTGATTTTCTGGTGCCATGTTTTCTACCAAACAGATCCAAGAAAAAAGCTTTAAAAAAGATGAGCCAATCAACAAAAAAACAAATTCAGATCCCGTAAAAAATGGAGAGTGGCTGCCGGTTGAAGTATATCAGGTCAGATAATGGAACTGAATATATTTCACATCAGTTCAGCAAGTATTATAAAGACTTAGGTATTCAACAACAATTCACTGTAAGCTACACTCCAGAACAGAACAGGGTTTCTGAGAGGAAGAACAGAACAGTGATGGAGATGGCAAGATGCATGCTGGCAGAAAAGAAGATGCCTAAATATTTTTGGGCTGAGGCAGTCAATATTGCAGTCTATTTGCTGAACAGGTTACCAACTAGAGCACTCCAAGACATGACACTATTTGAAACATGGAGGGGTATAAAGCCATCTGCTAGACACTTAAAAGTCTTTGGTTCAGTCTGCTATGCACATGTTCCAGATGCTAAAAGAGGAAAATTGGATAACAAGGCAGAACTCTGTATTTTGTTGGGCTATAGCACAGTTGCAAAAGGGTACAAAGTGTATAATGTTCGTACGAAGAAGGTGTTTATCAGTAGAGATCTTGCGGTGGACGAGTCTAGCCACTATGATTGGGATCAAGATATTGTTATGAAAAACCAAGATGGGAGCATCTCAGTTACAGCTCAAAGTCCGCGGACGAGTGATATTTCTTTCAGTCCTATTACTGGAGCAAGACACCTTTCAAATATTGAATTGACAATTGATTCTCCAGTTTTGAAGACCAGGTCACTAGCTGAAGTTTATGAGCAATGCAATTTTGCTCTTATGGAACCATCTTCCTTTGAAGAAGAAGCAAGTCATAAAGCTTGGATTTTCGCAATGGAGGAGGAGCTTGCCATTATTAATAAAAATGATACGTGGGAGCTGGTTGATAGGCCCGAACAAAAGAACATTATTGGTGTTAAATGGGTCTATAGAACGAAGTTCAATCCAGATGGATCCATCTTAAAACATAAATCTAGTCTCATAGTTAAAGGTTATTCCCAGCAGCCTGGAGTGGATTTTGGAGATACGTTTGCACCTATTGCGAGGCATGAGACAGTAAGATTTCTAATTGCTCTTGCAGCACAGTACAAATGGAAAATCTATCATTTAGATGTCAAATCTGCATTTCTAAATGGATTTCTTGAAGAAGATATTTATGTTGAACAACCTGAAGGTTTTATAGTTGTAGGTGAAGAAGACAAGGTGTATAAGCTTAAAAAAGCTCTCTACGGTCTTAAACAAGCTCCGAGAGCTTGGTACAGTAGGCTGGATACTCATTTGTTATCTCAAGGCTTCAATCGAAGCCTAAATGAACCTACTTGCTGATGGAAAGCTAATTGTGATATCTGTTTATGTTGATGATTTAATGATCACAGGTGAAGATTCTCTTACGGTTCAAGAAGTTAAAAATGCGATGCTAAAAGTTTTTGAAATATCTAATCTTGGGGAGATGAAGTTCTTCCTGGGAATAGAAATTTCTCAATCTTCTGAACGAATTTTCTTGTTCCAAAAGAGGTATGCCCTGAATCTCTTAAAAAGGTTCAAGCTTGATAAGTGCAAACTTGTTGCAACTCCACTTGTTGTGAATGAAAAGTTAATGAAGGATGATGGAGAGGACGGGCAGATTCAAAACTTTATAGGAGCCTTATTGGAACCATGTTATATCTGATTCTACCAGGCCAGATGTGATGTTTGCAGCTAGTCTACTGTACCGATATATGCAATGTCCCAGCACCAAACATCTTGGAGCTGCTAAAAGGGTGTTGAGGTATATTAGAGGGACAACTGATTATGGCATTTGGTATAAAAGTGTGGAGAATGGATCTCTTATTGGCTATTCAGATAGCGATTGGGGTGGATGTGTGGATGATTACAAAAGCATATCTGGTTACTCCTTTTCATTTGGTTTAGGCATTTTTTCTTGGAGCACAAAGAAGCAAGATATCATAGCTCAATCTTCAGCAGAAGCCAAGTATATGGCAGCTGCATCTGCTATAAATCAAGGAATATGGTTGAGAAAAATCTTGTTTAAATTAGATCTTTTGCCAAAAGAACCAACAGTGATCTATGTAGACAATAAATCAGCCATTGCTATGGCTAAAAATCCAGTGCAACATGGAAGGACGTAGCATATCAATATCAGATTCCATGCTTTGCGAGATGCCGAGAAGAATGGGGAAGTTAAGATGGTGCATTGTAGAAGTGAAGAACAACAAGCCGATATTCTAACCAAGGCTCTTCCCACTAATAAGTTTGAGTTTCAAAGGTCGTTGCGGGGAGTTTCAACGAAAAATCTTAAGGAGGAGTGTTAGGAAATTAAGATTTATCTAAGAAACTCCTACTTTATAGATATTTTTATGTAGTAACCAAGTCTTTTATTTAAAACTTAGTGGTGGTTAGTTGGCCACAATAAGTGGTGGTTAGTTGGCCACATATGTATTGTGTGAATTTTTTTTCTGCTTGTTTTGTGGTTTGTAGTCCTCATACACACACTATATATATGTGTGTGTAGCCTATGCAATTATCAATCTAAGAACTAAGAAGAACACTTAAAATATTTCAGCTTTCTCTTTTTCTTCCCTGCAGTTTTGTAATAATTTACAACTACATTTTAATTGCTTCAACTTTCTGTTTTCTAATCATTTTTCCCCTTCTTGTAACATTGAATTCTTTGAAAATAGAGAACACCTGAACTTTGCTACTTAGAAAAAAGACCCATGTCATTCGAGTAAGGTCATCTATAAAGAGAATAAAATATTTATTCCTACTCAAAGAAGACGTCCTGATTGGTCCACATATATCTGTATGAACCAACTCTAGCTTTTTCTTCGCCCTCCAAAGACTTCCTTTAGGAAAGGATCGTCTATGCAATTTACCAAGTTGACATGACTCACAAACATCTCGGTACATGTCAATTTTGGGTACATCACGCACCATATCCTTGGATTGCATATACACCAATGAATTAAGGTTGTAATGACCGAATCTTTTGTGCCAAAGCCAAGTATCACTCATTTCAACATTGAAAGAGCAACTTTCAGCAGAATAGCATGAAATTGGAAAGGAATTGCCAATCATGCTAATTTTAGCTACTTCACAACCTTTAGGATCATAAATGACACATTTTTTATCCTTAAAAGTAAGTGAGTAATTATTATGAAGTAACTGAGCAACACTCAACAAGTTTTGAGTTAAGCTTGGCACATAGAGAACATCATTTATGATTTTCATACCTTCATCCGCGGGAAATTTTACGGACCCTCTACCTTGAGCTTGCACCAATGCACCATTTCCAAGCTTCACTTTGGTCCTATCAGACCTGTCCAAGCTAACAAACAGATTTTTCATCAATTGCCATGTTCCTTGTGCACGCACTATCGACATACCAATTGCATCGATCAATATGTGATGTGTGCGAAGCCATGAATACCTCCTCCTCTATTTTTTCAACTTGGTGATCTTCCGCAAAATTTACTCATTGGAAGACTGACCACTTTGATTTTGCTTTTGCCTGCAATACTTCTCAATGTGCCCATATTTCTTGCAATATCTTCATTGAATAAGGGACCTCTTGGACTTCTGCCAACAATTCTTCTCCAAGTGGTTTGTCTTCTTACAAATACCACAAGGTGGAAATTTACCTCTCCTCGATGATTTACCTTGGTATCCACCAGATTTCACCTCTCTAGAGTGGTCTAAAGAGACTTTTTTTCTTCCTTTTGTTGCCTAAATTTATGCCTTACTTGAAAGGCATCTTCGACTGTCCCTTCGCTTCTCATGGTTACCCGTTGCTCTTGGATTTACAATTTAGAGATCAGCTCAGCTATTGAAAGAGTAGTCAAGTCACAAGACTCTTCAATAGCTGAGATTTTTGATTCAAACTTATCCGGAAGGCTGACCATGATCTTCTCTACAACTTTCTGGTCTGGAAAGTTTTCACCAAATATCCTTATTTGGTTCACAATATCCATCAGTTTGGAAGAGTACTCTTTCACACTATCCGAATCCTTTATCTTCAAGAGCTCAAACTCCCTCTTCAAAGCTAAGACCTTAACGGACTTAACTCTGTTGCTGCCTTCAAACTCCTCCTTTAGCTTATCCTAGGCTTCTTTAGCTGTCTCCCAAGCCACAATCTTTGTAAACATCACTTTCGTAAAGCTGGAATATATATAAGTGAGAGCTCTTGGTGATTTAGTCACCAACTCATCATATTTTTTTATATCATTGAGAGTTGGGTTGTCTCTCAATGGCTGGACAACAGGTTCTCCTCTCTCAATGACATCCCACAAGTTGAGAGCCTTCAAATAGGCCTTCATTTTAATGGCCCAAATATAATAATTATCGCCAGAAAAAATTGGAGGATCTGTCGTTGGTTGATTTTCTGGTGCCATGTTTTCTACCAAACAGATCCAAGAAAAAAGCTTTAAAAAAGATGAGCCAATCAACAAAAAAGAAGTTCAGATCCCGTAAGAAATGGAGAGTGGCTGTCGGTTGAAGTATATCAGGTCAGATAATGGAACTGAATATATTTCACATCAGTTCAGCAAGTATTATAAAGACTTAGGTATTCAACAACAATTCACTGTAAGCTACACTCTAGAACAGAACGGGGTTTCTGAGAGGAAGAACAGAACAGTGATGGAGATGGCAAGATGCATGCTGGCAGAAAAGAAGATGCCTAAATATTTTTGGGCTGAGGCAGTCAATATTGCAGTCTATTTGCTGAACAGGTTACCAACTAGAGCACTCCAAGACATGACACCATTTGAAGCATGGAGGGGTATAAAGCCATCTACTAGACACTTAAAAGTCTTTGGTTCAGTCTACTATGCACATGTTCCAGATGCTAAAAGAGGCAAATTGGATAACAAGGCAGAACTCTGTATTTTGTTGGGCTATAGCACAGTTTCAAAAGGGTACAAAGTGTATAATGTTCGTACGAAGAAGGTGCTTATCAGTAGAGATCTTGCGATGGACGAGTCTAGCCACTATGATTGGGATCGAAATATTGTTGTGAAGAACCAAGATGGGAGCACCTCAGTTTCAGCTTAAAGTCCGCGGACGAGTGATACTTCTTCCAGTCTTATTACAGGAGCAAGACACCTTTCAAATGTTGAATTGACAATTGATTCTCCAGTTTTGAAGACCAGGTCACTAGCTGAAGTTTATGAGCAATGCAATTTTGCTCTTGTGGAACCATCTTCCTTTGAAGAAGCAGCAAGTCATGAAGCTTGCATTTCCGCAATGGAGGAGGAGCTTGCCATGATTAATAAAAATGATACGTGGGAGCTGGTTGATAGGCCCGAACAAAAGAACATTATTGGTGTTAAATGGGTCTATAGAACGAAGTTCAATCCAGATGGATCCATCTTCAAACATAAATCTAGTCTCGTAGTTAAAGGCTATTCCCAGCAGCCTGGAGTGGATTTTGGAGATACGTTTGCACCTATTGCGAGGCATGAGAAAGTAAGATTTCTAATTGCTCTTACAGCACAGTACAAATGGAAAATCTATCATTTAGATGTCAAATCTGCATTTCTAAATGGATTTCTTGAAGAAGATATTTATGTTGAACAACCTGAAGGTTTTATAGTTGCAGGTGAAGAAGACAAGGTGTATAAGCTAAAAAAGGCTCTCTACGGTCTTAAACAAGCTCCGAGAGCTTGGTACAGTAGGCTGGATACTCATTTGTTGTCTCAAGGCTTCAATCGAAGCCTAAATGAGCCTACTTACTGATGGAAAGCTAATTGTGATATCCGTTTATGTTGATGATTTAATGATCACAGGTGAAGATTCTCTTGCGGTTCAAGAAGTTAAAAATGCGATGTTAAAAGTTTTTGAAATGTCTGATCTAGGGGAGATGAAGTTCTTCCTGGGAATAGAAATTTCTCAATCTTCTGAAGGAATTTTCTTGTTCCAAAAGAGGTATGCCCTGAATCTCTTAAAAAGGTTCAAGCTTGATAAGTACAAACCTATTGCAACTCCACTTGTTGTGAATGAAAAGTTAATGAAGGATGATGGAGAGGACGGGCAGATTCAAAACTTTATAGGAGCCTTATTGGAAGTGTGTTATATCTGACTGCTACCAGGCCAGATATGATGTTTGCAGCTAGTCTACTGTCCCGATATATGCAATTTCCCAGCATCAAACATCTTGGAGCTGCTAAAAGGGTGTTGAGGTATATTAGAGGGACAACTGATTATGGCATTTGGTATAAAAGTGTGGAGAATGGATCTCTTATTGGCTATTCAGATAGCGATTGGGGTGGATGTGTGGATGATTACAAAAGCATATCTGGTTACTCCTTTTCATTTGGTTCAGGCATTTTTTCTTGGAGCACAAAGAAGCAAGATATCATAGCTCAATCTTCAGCAAAAGCCGAGTATATGGCAGCTGCATCTGCTACAAATCAAGGAATTTGGTTGAGAAAAATCTTGTTTAAATTAGATCTTTTGCCAAAAGAACCAACAGTGATCTATGTAGATAATAAATCAGCCATTGTTATGGCTAAAAATCCAGTGCAACATGGAAGGACGAAGCATATCAATATCAGATTCCATGCTTTGCGAGATGCCGAGAAGAATGGGGAAGTTAAGCTGGTGCATTGCAAAAGTAAAGAATAACAAGCCGATATTCTAACCAAGGCTCTTCCCACCAATAAGTTTGAGTTTCAAAGGTCGTTGCGGGGAGTTTCAATGAAAAATCTTAAGGAGGAGTGTTAGGAAATTAAGATTTATTTAAGAAACTCCTACTTAATAGATATTTTTATGTAGTAACCAAGTCTTTTATTTAAAACTTAGTGGTGGTTAGTTGGCCACAATAAGTGGTGGTTAGTTGTCCACAAAGAGTGGTGGATAGTTGGCCACATATGTATTGTGTGAGTTTTTTTCTGCTTGTTTTGTGGTTTGTAGTCCTCATACACACACTATATATATGTGTGTGTAGCCTATGCAATTATCAATCTAAGAACTAAGAAGAACACTTAAAATATTTCAGCTTTCTCTTCTTCTTCCCTGCAGTTTTGTAGCAATTTACACCTATATTTTAATTGCTTCAACTTTCTGTTTTCTAATCATTTTCCCCCTTCTTGTAACATTGAATTCTTTGAAAATAGAGAACACCTGAACTTTGCTACTTAGAAAAAAGACCCATGTCATTCGAGTAAGGTCATCTATAAAGAGAATAAAATATTTATTCCTACTCAAAGAAGACGTCCTGATTGGTCCACATATATCTGTATGAACCAACTCTAGCTTTTTCTTCGCCCTCCAAAGACTTCCTTTAGGAAAGGATCGTCTATGCAATTTACCAAGTTGACATGACTCACAAACATCTCGGCACATGTCAATTTTGGGTACATCACGCACCATATCCTTGGATTGCATATACACCAATGAACTAAGGTTGTAATGACCGAATCTTTTGTGCCAAAGCCAAGTATCACTCATTTCAACATTGAAAGAGCAACTTTCAGCAGAATTGCATGAAATTGGAAAAGGAATTGCCAATCATGCTAATTTTAGCTACTTCACAACCTTTAGGATCATAAATGACACATTTTTTATCCTTAAAAGTAAGTGAGTAATTATTATGAAGTAACTGAGCAACACTCAACAAGTTTTGAGTTAAGCTTGGCACATAGAGAACATCATTTATGATTTTCATACCTTCATCCGCAGGAAATTTTACGGACCCTCTACCTTGAGCTTGCACCAATGCACCATTTCCAAGCTTCACTTTGGTCCTATCAGACCTGTCCAAGCTAACAAATAGGTTTTCATCAATTGCCATGTTCCTTGTGCACGCACTATCGACATACCAATTGCATCGATCAATATGTGATGTGTGCGAAGCCATGAATACCTCCTCCTCTATTTTTTCAACTTGGTGATCTTCCAAAAAATTTACTCGTTGGGAAGACTGACCACTTTGATTTTGCTTTTGCCTGCAATACTTCTCAATGTGCCCATATTTCTTGCAATATCTTCATTGAATAAGGGACCTCTTGGACTTCTGCCAACAATTCTTCTCCTAGTGGTTTGTCTTCTTACAAATACCACAAGATGGAAATTTACCTATCCTCGACAATTCACCTTAGTATCCACCAAATTTCACCTCTCCAGAGTGGTCTAAAGAGACTTTTTTTCTTCCTTTTGTTGCCTAAATTTATGCCTTACTTGAAAGGCATCTTCGACTGTCCCTTCGCTTCTCATGGTTACCCGTTGCTCTTGGATTTACAATTTAGAGATCAACTCAGCTATTGAAAGAGTAGTCAAGTCACAAGACTCTTCAATAGCTGAGATTTTTGATTCAAACTTATCCGGAAGGCTGACCATGATCTTCTCTACAACTTTCTGGTCTGGAAAGTTTTCACCAAATATCCTTATTTGGTTCACAATATCCATCAGTTTGGAAGAGTACTCTTTCACACTATCCGAATCCTTCATCTTCAAGAGCTCAAACTCCCTCTTCAAAGCTAAGACCTTAACGGACTTAACTTTGTTGCTGCCTTCAAACTCCTCCTTTAGCTTATCCTAGGCTTCTTTAGCTGTCTCCCAAGCCACAATCCTTGTAAACATCACTTTCGTAAAGCTGGAATATATATAAGTGAGAGCTCTTGGTGATTTAGTCACCAACTCATCATATTTTTTTATATCATTGAGAGTTGGGTTGTCTCTCAATGGCTGGACAACAGGTTCTCCTCTCTCAATGACATCCCACAAGTTGAGAGCCTTCAAATAGGCCTTCATTTTAATGGCCCAAATATAATAATTATCGCCAGAAAAAATTGGAGGATCTGTCGTTGGTTGATTTTCTGGTGCCATGTTTTCTACCAAACAGATCCAAGAAAAAAGCTTTAAAAAAAGATGAGCCAATCAACAAAAAAGAAGTTCAGATCCCGTAAGAAATGGAGAGTGGCTGTCGGTTGAAGTATATCAGGTCAGATAATGGAACTGAATATATTTCACATCAGTTCAGCAAGTATTATAAAGACTTAGGTATTCAACAAAAATTCACTGTAAGCTACACTCTAGAACAGAACGGGGTTTCTGAGAGGAAAAACAGAACAGTGATGGAGATGGCAAGATGCATGCTGGCAGAAAAGAAGATGCCTAAATATTTTTGGGCTGAGGCAGTCAATATTGCAGTCTATTTGCTGAACAGGTTACCAACTAGAGCACTCCAAGACATGACACCATTTGAAGCATGGAGGGGTATAAAGCCATCTGCTAGACACTTAAAAGTCTTTGGTTCAGTCTACTATGCACATGTTCCAGATGCTAAAAGAGGCAAATTGGATAACAAGGCAGAACTCTGTATTTTGTTGGGCTATAGCACAGTTTCAAAAGGGTACAAAGTGTATAATGTTCGTACGAAGAAGGTGCTTATCAGTAGAGATCTTGCGATGGACGAGTCTAGCCACTATGATTGGGATCGAAATATTGTTGTGAAGAACCAAGATGGGAGCACCTCAGTTTCAGCTTAAAGTCCGCGGACGAGTGATACTTCTTCCAGTCTTATTACAGGAGCAAGACACCTTTCAAATGTTGAATTGACAATTGATTCTCCAGTTTTGAAGACCAGGTCACTAGCTGAAGTTTATGAGCAATGCAATTTTGCTCTTGTGGAACCATCTTCCTTTGAAGAAGCAGCAAGTCATGAAGCTTGCATTTCCGCAATGGAGGAGGAGCTTGCCATGATTAATAAAAATGATATGTGGGAGCTGGTTGATAGGCCCGAACAAAAGAACATTATTGGTGTTAAATGGGTCTATAGAACGAAGTTCAATCCAGATGGATCCATCTTAAAACATAAATCTAGTCTCGTAGTTAAAGGCTATTCCCAGCAGCTTGGAGTGGATTTTGGAGATACGTTTGCACCTATTGCGAGGCATGAGACAGTAAGATTTTTAATTGCTCTTGCAGCACAGTACAAATGGAAAATCTATCATTTAGATGTCAAATCTGCATTTCTAAATGGATTTCTTGAAGAAGATATTTATGTTGAACAACCTGAAGGTTTTATAGTTGCAGGTGAAGAAGACAAGGTGTATAAGCTTAAAAAGGCTCTCTACGGTCTTAAACAAGCTTCGAGAGCTTGGTACAGTAGGCTGGATACTCATTTGTTGTCTCAAGGCTTCAATCGAAGCCTAAATGAGCCTACTTGCTGATGGAAAGCTAATTTTGATATCCGTTTATGTTGATGTTTTAATGATCACAGGTGAAGATTCTCTTGCGGTTCAAGAAGTTAAAAATGTGATGTTAAAAGTTTTTGAAATGTCTGATCTAGGAGAGATGAAGTTCTTCTTGGGAATAGAAATTTCTCAATCTTCTGAAGGAATTTTCTTGTTCCAAAAGAGGTATGCCTTGAATCTCTTAAAAAGGTTCAAGCTTGATAAGTACAAACCTATTGCAACTCCACTTGTTGTGAATGAAAAGTTAATGAAGGATGATGGAGAGGACGGGCAGATTCAAAACTTTATAGGAGCCTTATTGGAAGTGTGTTATATCTGACTGCTACCAGGCCAGATATGATGTTTGCAGCTAGTCTACTGTCCCGATATATGCAATTTCCCAGCACCAAACATCTTGGAGCTGCTAAAAGGGTGTTGAGGTATATTAGAGGGACAACTGATTATGGCATTTGGTATAAAAGTGTGGAGAATGGATCTCTTATTGGCTATTCAGATAGCGATTGGGGTGGATGTGTGGATGATTACAAAAGCATATCTGGTTACTCCTTTTCATTTGGTTCAGGCATTTTTTCTTGGAGCACAAAGAAGCAAGATATCATAGCTCAATCTTCAGCAAAAGCCGAGTATATGGCAGCTGCATCTGCTACAAATCAAGGAATTTGGTTGAGAAAAATCTTGTTTAAATTAGATCTTTTGCCAAAAGAACCAACAGTGATCTATGTAGACAATAAATCAGCCATTGCTATGGCTAAAAATCTAGTGCAACATGGAAGGACGAAGCATATCAATATCAGATTCCATGCTTTGCGAGATGCCGAGAAGAATGGGGAAGTTAAGCTGATGCATTGCAAAAGTGAAGAACAACAAGCCGATATTCTAACCAAGGCTCTTCCCACCAATAAGTTTGAGTTTCAAAGGTCGTTGCGGGGAGTTTCAATGAAAAATCTTAAGGAGGAGTGTTAGGAAATTAAGATTTATCTAAGAAACTCCTACTTTATAGATATTTTTTTGTAGTAACCAAGTCTTTTATTTAAAACTTAGTGGTGGTTAGTTGGCCACAATAAGTGGTGGATAGTTGGCCACATATGTAATGTGTGAATTTTTTTTTCTGCTTGTTTTGTGGTTTGTAGTCCTCATACACACACTATATATATGTGTGTGTGGCCTATGCAATTATCAATCTAAGAAATAAGAAGAATACTTAAAATATTTCAGTTTTTTCTTCTTCTTCCCTGCAGTTTTGTAGCAATTTATAGCTACTTTTTAATTGCTTCAACTTTCTATTTTCTAATCCTTTTCCCCTTCTTGTAACATAAGTACTTGCACGATAAAACATATTTTTGATCTAGTAATAGTAAAATATATCAATTTTCCAATCAACATTTGGTAACCAACCACATCCTCTAGTTCAAGATCACATTTATTTCTTACATGAACATCATAGTCCACTGTGGTAAGTTTATGATTTTCGCCTAATGATTTAAGGAATAATTTAGCACCACTCAAGACTACCTCTTAGATCAACTCCAAATTGTACTTTCTCTGATTTAGGTGTATTTCTTTTCCGACCTCATAACTTCAATGCCAATGAAATATCTCAAATCTCTCAAGTTTTTAACTTTAAAGTATTTGTGCAAAGTCTGTTTTGCCTCTTCAATCAAGGCAAGAGTACTACTTGTTATGAGTAGGTCATGCACATACATAAGTATAATAGCTATGTTTTCACCCTTCTTCTTTGTAAACAAAGAATCATCATAAGCACTTTGAGAGTATTCTTCAGTTATAAGTACATTAGTAAGCTTGATATTTCATTGTTTAGATGCTTATTTCAATCCATATAAGGACTTGACTAGCTTACAAATTTTCTTCTCTCCTTTCTTATAGAAGCCTTGTGGTAAATACATATATACATCTTCATACAGATCTACTTGTAGGAAGGCATTACTAACATCCATTTGAGAGATAGATCAATTTTGAGATACAACTAGACTTATGATTGTCTTAACTGAAACCATCTTAGCTACATGTGAAAACATATCATGAAAGTCCAAACCTTTGTTTTGGCTATACCTCTTTGCCACTAGTCTAGTCTTAAATATTTTCACTTTACTATTTGACTTGTATTTGATCTTATATACCCACTTAGACCCTATAGCTTGTTTATCTACTGAAAGATCAATTATGTCCCATGTATAATTTTCCTCCAATGCAGAAATCTTTTGTTCCATTGTATCAATCCACCTCTGGTATTGTGATATTTTCTTGAATGATTGAGGTTCAATCTTAGTTCAAAAGACACCTAGGTAGGACTGATATGTGGATGATAAAGTGGAATAAAAAATGTAATCAGAAATGGAAAATAAGGAAGTTTGATTGGTTGTCTTCTTGCCTAGTACATAATCCTCCATCCATATGGGAGATTTGGTTGATGTACCACTGGTTCTCCTTGTTTCTGCCTACTCAGGTTCCATAGGTATACTCATCCTTGGTTTCTCTTCAGCATTCTCAGCCTATTCTATTACAACTTCTGATGATGGAGTGTTTGTTTCTTCTTTTGCAATTTCCACCACTTCTTCATATACATTTGATGGCATGGCATTTGTTATGTCTAATATAGTGTCAGATGCAATTATTCTTGAGCAATTTTAATTGATATGATAGTCTCATGTATACATTCTGAAGATTAAGGATAGAATATGTCATCAAGATCCCCTTTGGCTTTTTTAAAAGGGAAAATATTCTCCCTAAAGCTGACATCTCTACTTATATGGAATGTTCCAGCCACCAGATCAAATAACTTGTATCCCTTTTGAGACTTTTCATAACCAAGGAACACAATTTTTCTAACCCTAGAAATAAAATTGCCTCATTTAGGTAACATGTCCACAAAACAAAGGCAACCAAATACTATGAGATGATCAAAAACAGTAGGCTTACCATGCAAAATTTCAAAAGGAGATTCCCCTTTTAATACACTATAAGACAACTTATTGATGATATAGATAGATATTCTCACACAATCACCTCAAAATCTATGTACAACACACTTTAAAACTTCAAGGCTCTAGCAATCTTTGAAATATGCCTATATTTTCTTTCCATATACCATTCTGTTAAGGAGTATAAGGAAAACTACTTTGATGGACAATATTAAGAGAGAAGAAAAATTCATGATAGCAGTAATTAAAAAACTCATTTTCATTATCAAATCTCAGAATTTTAACATTCACATCAAACTGAGATTTTATTCTGAACAGAAAATCTTTCAACTAAACAATAACCTCAAACTTAGACTGAATCAAGAATACCTAAGTGTACCTGCTGTAATCATCTACAATTGTTACAAAATAGGATTTTATATCATAGGTAGGGACCTTGAAAGATCCCCAAACATCAACATATATTAAATGAAAACATCTAGTGGTTAATGAAGTACTAAGTGAAAACTTGAGTCTGTTTTGCTTAGCCATAGGACATACTATACAAAGTTGTTATAATGTTTTATACATTGTTATCTTCAAGTCATCAATACCATTAAGTTCCTCCATTGAAGGATGACCAAGCTTGTTCCGCCATAATATTGAATCTGATTGGTCCTTTATTACTGTTCCTATCTTTATTGGCTCCTTTTCTTGTAGCCAATATAGTCCATCATACTCTCTACTAATTTTCATCACTTTGTCATTGTAAAGTCCCTGAAAGATGTACAACAACAACAACAACAACCCAGTGAAATCCCACATCGTGGAGTCTGGGGAGGGTAGAGTGTACGCAGATCTGACTCCTACCAATGTAGGACGGCTGTTTCTGAAAGACCCTCGGCTCAATAGAAGCATAGAAAAAGGTTAGACAAGAATATTAGAGTAAATAAGTAGATGACGAAAATGGTCCAAACAATAGTATAATCAAAGCACAAAAAATAGTAGATATTATTAGGTAATAACATAGATACCATAAACACCATAAATAACATAAATCAGAGTATAAGAAATCATAGTGCGTCAATACACCTACGAATAAGGGGGAATAAAACCACTATGTACTAGCCTTCTACCCTAATGTGTGTCCTCCACACCCTCCTATCTAGGGTCATGTCCTCGGTAAGTCGTAAATGCGTCATATCCTGTCTGATCACCTCTTCCTAATATTTCTTTGGCCTACCCCTACCTCTTCTGAAACCATCCATGGCCAACCTCTCACATGTCCGCACTGGTGCATCTGGGGCTCTCCTCTTCACATGTCCAAACCATCTTAGTCGCGTTTTCCGCATCTTGTCTTCCACCGAGGCCACTCCTACCTTTTCTCGAATAGCCTCATTTCTAATCTTATCGCTCTTGGTATGCCCACACATCCATCTCAACATTCTCATCTCGGTAACCTTCATCTTTTGCACGTATAAGACCTTAACTGGCTAACACTCCACCCCATATAACATAGCTGGTCTAACGACCACTTTGTAGAACTTGCCCTTAAGTTATGGTGGCACCTTCTTGTCACATAACACACCGGAGGCGAGCCTCCATTTTATCCATCCTGCCCCAATACAATGTGTGACATCCTCGTCGATCTCCCCGCTTCCTTGCATGATAGAACCAAGGTACTTAATACTACTTCTCTTTTGGATGGCTTGGTCCCCGAGCCTAACTTCCACGCCAATATAGCCCATCATAAAAAATGACTGAACAACAAAGTTCTTTGGTTATATTAGACACTAACAACAAACTGAACTTGAAGTCAGATATATACAATACATTTTTTAGTTTATATGTATACAAAATAATGATTTCTCCTGTATGAGTTATATTGCACTTATCATGTTTTGGAACCTGAACACCATTGCTTTATTTTCTATCAATAGGTTTAAGATCATTCAACACTTCTCTAAATGGTCTTATATGATAAGAAGCTCCTGAGTCTACAATCTAATCACACTGCTCTACTTTGAATAATAATGAGGATATACCTATAAAGTTGCATTGATAATCACTTATTAAATATTGTGAGTGTGGGTCCTATCCTTTCTTTTTCAAGCTCATGTATTGTTGGTACTATTCATCTGAAATGAAGTGTCCTCCTGAAGATCTTGAGCTAGACTCAACTCCTTCTATAGAAGCATAATGTGCATGTGGAAACTTCTTGCCTACTGGTGGTCCTGGTCTAGCATCCTTACATGCTTGTGTTCCTAAATGCCTCTTGCTTTTAAAATCAGGTGGATAACCAACTAGCCTATTTCAATTCTCTTTTAGATTTTCCTTGATCCACAATGATCACACACTATTCTAGGAATGGTTCCTACAGTTCCACCGGCCATTGGCCTTCTAGATCTAAAATTATTGTCTCTCTTAGCTAGCATGATTAAGGAACCTTGATTAAGATAAATTACACCTAATCTCATTAGACTTTCCTCTTATACTACTATAGAATAAGCTTGGTTTATAGTTAAGACTGGAGTATTAAGGTGAATGTCACTTCTCACATGACTATAAGTTTCATTCAGTCCCGTGAGCAACTGAAACAATCTTTGATTGTTCAAATGCATAACATATGCACCTGACTCTGCACATTCACATATAGGAGGATGGGAAGCTAATAGATCCAACTCATATCAATACTCCTTCAATTTTGAGTAATAGACTGCAACTGAATTTGTAGCTTGCGTTTGCATAACAATTTCCCTCCATAATTAATAGACACTAGTAAAATTTGATTTGTGAAATCCCTCCTTGAATTCATCCCATACGTTCTTTGTAGTAGAAGCAAACACTATGCTAGAGACTAATTCTGGTGCCACTACTTCAGTGATCCATGACAATACCAGTGCAGTATATCTTTCTCACGGCTTTGCCAATTTTCCTTTGTACAAGCTTCGCTTACAACTTCCATCTACAAGGCCTACTTTGTTCTTCCACAGCAGAGCTAGTCCCATTAATCTATTTCATAATGTCTAGTTTTCTGATCATGTTAACTTCAATTTAATCAGCACAGCTCCTGATGTATCTGATGGTTGTAGGAACAACGGATGAGTATAATCTAATTGTGAGATTTGTGTGGCTTCGTACCGTGATGTCTCTGAATTAACCATGGCTCCAATTCTTTCAAAGCTTCAGTAATGGTGATTGTGCCATACTTAGAAATCTATAGTTTGATTTCTACAGCGATCGCTACTCTGATACCATGATGATTTTCATCAAACTCTAGCAAACTATCATGAATGAGTGAAGAACATTGAGAAAAAGAAGGAATTGATTGATTTTTTGTTAACTGAATTCAATACACTACATATGCTACTTATATAAAGAATTCAATCTCTTACTTGCATAAGGAAAGCTCACTAATGCCCTTACTCCTAACTAACTAACTAACTAATTTCTATTAACGCTCACTAACAACCTCACTTGCTAACTTGCTAAAAAACTAACTGATTCAGCATTAATTGACAAAAGTCAAACTTCAATCAAAGGTTTTTAAGATTTTTTATAAAAGAAAATGATACATACTTGCATATATATATATATATATTATTTTATTTTTGAGTCAGAGGGTCTAAAGAAAATAATTTTTTTTCTAACTTTTTGAGATGCAAAAGTTATTATAATATTTTTTTATAATCGATTTTTTTTAATATAATTTTTTTTTACAATATTGTTGTTGTTATTATATATATACAAGCACATAAGAAGCAAAAGCATGCGAGCCTTTAAGGCTCACGCATTATATCATCAAAGCAATTTTAGTCATATCTTGAGATATACGATTTATAGACATGATATAAAAGAGGAAAAAACATATTGCGCGCTTTAAGAAAATGAAAGTGGTTTCTTTGCTAAGGCAACTCTATAGGGTCGGTTGGTAGCGAGATAAGATGGAATATCCAAACTTAAGTTTGAAATATATAAATTTATATTATTGTCTATCAAATGTAGTATAAATTAAAATCGGAATAAATTTATCAATCAAAGTTTCTTTTAAAAGGGAAAATTAGATCACATGTTTATTCTCGTGCAGTGTCTTTCAATAGTTACTAGTCGAGTTTGGCATATTCCAGTGTCTCTCCATTAATTTAAATATATTCTTTTTATGCATTTCGACTTTAATTTTCCTCTTTATTATTTCTCTGAAAAATTTATTTATTCTGTTTTCTCAGGATATAATTAATTAATACTAATAGGATATTCTATTTGAATATTAGTCACCGACCACATATCATTTTCCTCTAAAAATGAAGGCATAAAGCCATGTTGTATAAAAAAATGTTCTAATATGCTTTTAAAGATTTTAAAACTTATATAGTAGTTTTTTAAAAATATTGAATTTGGCCCACTATTTTAAGTGATTACGTCAAACAAATTGGAGGAATAACGAAAATTAGAAAATACTCAATCAGAATTTGATAGCTCATATAAACTGACTTATTTAAAATTAAAATTATTTTTATCACTTCCGTTAGATGAGAAGTGTATATGTGAGCCTATTTATAACGATAGAAGTATATGTGAGCTACTTTTATAATGAAAGGCCCTTTTTTTTATAAAAAAATATCTACTACATTTTAGTTTTTTCATACACTAACATGTGAATTTGATACAATGTCAAAAGAGTGCAAGTGAAATGAAAGACCTTAAATAAGGATGTGGTAAAAAAGGACGCTTTCGTTAGGTATAAGGCTCGAAAAAGAGTTGGATCATAAAGATTTATTTGTATTTGATCATATTTTGTATTTATGCAAAAAGACTTTTTTTTACTCCCATTATATGGTATGAGTATCATTATTGAAAATGGCTATGATGGACCTTAAAAAATCGACTTCAAAAGAGGTCGGAAAAAACTGCACTCGCGAGGTTTTTTTAAAAAAATAATAATTTATTTATTAATATTACTGAGCCGAGGGTCTCCAGAAAACAGTCGTCCTACCTTGGTAAGAGTAAGGTCTACGTACATTTTACCCTCCCCAGACCCCATGTTGTGAAATTTCACTGGGTTGTTGTTGTTGTTGTAATTTATTTATTAATAAAATCGACTTCCGGAGGTCGATATTTTTAGAATCAATAATTTATTGATAGAAATATACTCTACATTTTTAGATTGGGGTTTCGAACTCTGAATGGTGCATTTTATTGTTTTGTAATTTTTAAAACCAACCTATTAAGGTCGAATTTTAAAATGATATCGACCTTCAAAAGGTCGATTTTTTTTCCAAATAGTACTTTTCTAACCTATGATTTTAGGTCGATTTTCTCTAAAAAGCCGACCTCCAAAAGTCGTTTCTGACTGATTTTTTAGAAGTGTATTTAAAATGTGAAAACAATTATAAAGGTATAAATTAAGGATTATGATATGCTTTTAGTTATGTTTTGACTTGTTCAACTAATGACCATATACAACATTATTTATATACTTGGCCGGTATATATTGATAACATTCCCAATCACAAGTTTCTGGTAGCTTTCATGATCTTCTTTTATGTAAACTAATCAATTTTTTGGCACATGTTTCAACCCCACCCCAATTTTTGAAAAAAATATAATTTCATAATATAATCAGGAATCTCAACTATAGTGATAGTTGAGATTTAAAACTAGATAATAGGTAGCTCCTGATAATAATGCAATAATAATGGCATATTCAGCTGAGTAGAGTAAAATATATACACATCTTATCATTATCTTTTTAACAAAGTTATTTTCGATAAATCATCGACTCAAAAATTGAATAATAATATTGATAGTCAATTAATTTTGTGAGGATTATTTACTAGGGGCCAGTTGTGTTTTTTTAGTAAAATATATTTTTAATTTTTTTATGTTTTATTGGTCAAAAATATTTTTTATATGTAGGAAAATCAGTTCCTTAAATATTTAATTTGAAGGTTGATATTAATTAAATTTTTTATTTTAGAAAAAAAAATTGCATATAGAAGATCAAACAACAAAACTTTACTTGTTCAAAATTATGTCTCGTATATATTTAAAGTTGTGCCGCCCAATATAACTTTGAACAATTAATTCATGGCTGCCGTAACTCAAAGCAAATTATGGCTCATCAATCACTGCTACAAGAATAGAAATTAGCGATGGATAAATCTTATAATTAAATATTTTCTCTATTTCAAAATAATTGAATTATTGGAATATGTCATATATTTTTTAAAAAAATAAAAACATAAATTAGTCATGTTTTTTTATTTTTGTCCTTTTCAAACTTCATGCTAACTCTCAATACTCATTTAATTCGTTCTTGGAAATTTAATTAAAGAAGGGTAAAATTGAAAAAAAAAAAAAAACATCTATCTTGAATAGTGAATAATTCAATTATTTTGAACACTAAAAAAAACTTTAACAATTCAATTATTTTGGAATGGAGGGAGTAGTAAATTTTGTTACAATTCACGTTCAGCGACAGATTTATTAGCTATAAATTATAAAAAAAAATATTGATTACGAACGATTTAGTGATGAAGTTCATAGTTAATTTCAAAAAATAAAAATAAAAATCAAAGTGAATTTATAGACTATTTGGCCATTTTTTTGGCATGCCAAACGTGTTAATGTGAAAAATGTGAGGTGTTCAGTAAGCTTTTGAGAAAAAATAATTATTTTTGGAAAGTAACAAAAATTATTTTTCAGAAGTTAAAAAGGTAGTTCCTCCCCCAATATTTTTTAAAAAAAAAAACTTGATCAAGCACGAATTGTGCTCAAAAGTAATTTTAAAATTGATCACTAAAACATAAAAAAATTTCTCGAAAAGTAAGTACTTTAAAAGAAATATTTAATTTTAAAAATTTGGCCCAACAAACTATTACTTATAGATGAAATGGGGACAAAATGTTAAAACAAGATGTAATATGTGTATAGATATCCTGAATTTAATAACACAATAATATAAAGTTCTCTCTCTTCTTTTTTAAAGCCTTGGCATATGTTTGAAACATTAAAATATTGTCATGTTTGAAGTTTATCCACATCAAGATCATTTTTTTTTTTAAATCTCTGTTAGGTTAATGTTGGATGTTGACCAACCTTTTATTTTTAACCCTTGTTTGGTAATTTAGTATGCTAATATCTAACTTTTTAAAAGTTCCCATGGCCGCAATATGTACATGTATTTATATACTATATAGTGATGAAATTCACAACATTTTTTCAAAGATGTGCACGTTCATGTATGTATAATTGTATATTAATTACTAAGTAATTGACTCTAATATATATGCACGAAATAAATACTAATATATATGCAATCAGAGTAATCTATTATTCTTAACGTTGATAGAGTTTGTTTCGAGTTCAATTTGATTTAATTAACCTCTATTAAGACAAGATTAATTCACAAAACAAGATTTCAACTTTTTAAATATGCTATGGCGTTTGTATTGTTTATTACTTCATAATTTACTTTTCCTTTATGAAAAAATTAAATAAATCTTACTACGGAAAACTATAATTTAAAATATTTCAAAACAAGAGAAAATAAATTATCTCCTAACATAGAGTGATAAAGGTGAAAAATAGGTTTTAGATCTCATTCACATTCTAAAAGTTTGCTCAAAAAGAAGTCATTCCGATTCGATGTGGAATTACAGCATCAATTCATGATCATAAAACAAAACATATATATTAGTAGTAGTTTTTGTCTAATTCAAATATTGTGTATCATATGAAATCTTAGAATTTTAACGAGAGGGAAAAAAACTTAAGAATTTGATCGATGATACGAAGAGAACGGTTCAAATCTCATTAACACTAACTTCATTTAATTAGTCATCCATATGCAGCAAGTCAGACTAATAGCTTGTTTGCTCAAGCTTCTGATATTTATTTTAGAGAATTGAAATATTTAAAAATAAATAAATAAATAAATATATATATATGTAGGTTATTATGACCTAAAATATAGGTTATAAGTAGAGTCGTCAACAAGGGCTAGGCCCATTGGGCCAGCCCGACTCAATTTGGATTTGATAGGACTGAGCTAATATTTTTAGAGCCCATTTAAGAATAGAAATTTTTCGCCCGGACCGCATAAGCCCGCTAGCATGTAGGGCTTACACAAGTGGATTGGGCTACCCCGTGGGTCAAATAAAAAATAATTAAAAATAAAATAAGATATTAAAAATAATAAGAGGAGTCCAAATTTAAAGTCGTAAATCATGCATATGAACATTATAAAGTTCAAAAATCCTAATATTAAAAATATTTTTCTGTGTGGTTGTATCCAAAATATTTACATAAAATGACAATGATTTCAAATTGAAGTCACACAACCAATTTTTTACTTGAAGTCAAACTTAATAAATATTATTAAAATTATTTTATTTATGAATTTGAGACTTAATTAACAAATAGTAAATATATTTATGTAAACATCTTAAAATTTTAAAAAATATAATCTTTTAAAAGTCATTTTCTCTACTTTTCCTTCTTATTTACTCTTTTTAACAAGCAACAGAGAAAACAGTCATTTTTGCTCATTTTCTCTGCTATTGGGCCTCTTTGAGGCTTTGATGGTCTTTCATAAAGTGATCGTCCACTTAGAGTGGCCTATCAGTTAACCAATGGGCTTTGAAAGCACCAGCCCATTATCCTTCTATCCTACTTTCTTTAAGATGGCAAAATTAAGAAAATTATACAAGGGGTCTCTCAAATATAATGGTGTTGTTATATAACAAACTAATTTAGTAATAAGAATAAGGAAGACAGAAAAGAAATAGTAAGTGAAAGAGAGAGAGTTGAGAGAATTTTTGTCGGTGCGTTTTTGTATTGTAGCGGTGCCTTTTTATAGGCAAATTCTAGAAAAAAAATCGACGAGCTACAGTAAAAAAAAATACTATTCACTATAGTGAAAGTGGGTCCAATGAACATATACCTTTTTGACTTCTTTTTGCAGTACTCTCCCTTGAATGTTCATGTACAAAAGAAAAATATGTACATAATTATTTGTAATACACATTGTTTGCTCCCTCATTATTTTCATGATGAAGACCATAATTCCATCCTTCTCTGCTTGAGTTACTTGCAAGTTGCCTTCTTGATTGGAATCCATCAAAAGATAATGTGCCTTGTTAAAACCTTATTAAGAAAAACCTAGTGAAAAAAAGTCTAATGAAGGAAAAAGAGCACACACATCTGATAATACGTCATGAGTGTCGCCTCATTAAAAACCTTATCACAAAAATTCAATGGGACAAAACCTTTGTTAAGAGAAAAAGAGTATATCGCGTATTTTATTCCCCGTGATGAAAACTTCATTTGATGTTTTGGAGACGACGCATTCCAATCTTATATCTTAGTTTCTCAAAAGTTGATGTTGGTAATACCTTTGTAAATAAATCTGCAAGATTATCACTCGAACGACCTTGTTGTACATCAATATCATCATTCATCTCGATATAATGTGTGAAGAATAATTTTGGTGAAATATGTTTCGTTCTGTCTCCATTTATGAAGTCATCTTTCAATTGAGCTATGCACGCAACATTGTCTTCAAATATAACAGTGGGTACTTTGACATCATTTTCCAGGGCTCATCTTTCTTTGATGAATTGTATCATCGATCTCAACCACACATATTTTCTACTTGTTTCAGGATTTGTTATTATTTCAGCATGATTTGACGAAGTCCCATGGACATCCACCTTTTTTGACTTCTTTTTGCAACATGTGTTGATTTTTTGTCCTCCATAAAAAGTGTTTAATAAAATGGTTTTTATTTCATTTTAAATTGATTCAAAGTATTTAAATTGATTCCAAGTATATTTTTGCCCTTTTTCATATTTGTTTCTCTTCCTACTCTCTTAATATCATAAGTTAATTTTGAGGTGGAAATTTCAACTATAAAAATGTTATTGAGTCTTTTGATGCAGATGAAGATATTGAAAGGGGTAGTATTTGGTAAACTATGGAGATAGAAGATATTTCTTAGAATTTGTTCATTGCTTCCTACTTTTGCAAATTTATTGCGATGATGATAAGTTGATTAAGCTTAGCTTATTCGGTCATATGATCGTTTAATTTTGACGCCTTTCAATTAATAATTGGTTTGTGTTCTTATGGGGGAGATTTGATAAGGCAAAAACAACATTAAAATCGCCTGCACAAAACACAAATCGATATTTATTGAAAGACCTCAAAATTAAACAAACATATGTGATCAGATAAATTAAACTTAATCAACTTATCATCATTGCAATAGTTTTGCGAAAGTAACAAGCAATGAACCAAACTTTAAGAAATATCGATTTCTTCTAACTCCATAAATTTGCCAAATACTCTCCCCTCCCCCTTTCAATATCTTCACTCAGACTCCGTCAAAAATATCCCAATAACACTTTTATAAGTGAAATGTCCGCCCCAAACAACACCTTTTGCTTCAAATCAATGTTTAAATTTAAAAGTTGATTTTCTTTCTATAAAAAGACAAAAAAAAAATAGATACATTAAAAATTATAACATAATAAAATTAAGAATTTAAAAAGCACCAATAATAATGAAAGAAGAATTAGCACAGTAAGAGACACCACTTTGTTCCTTTGTGTCATCGTTAAGGTTAGGAAAAATGAATTGGAGGAGAAATGACAGAGAAAGAGAAAGAGAGATAAGTTGTTTGATGGCTGGATTAGGAGATTAGGAGATTGGAGAGAAGAGAAGTCGTTTTATGATTGAATTAGAAGATTGGAGAGCAACGTAGATACATCTACGGACTAACTAACGACATTAAGAGAGTAGGAAGAGAAACAAATATGAGAAAAAGGAAAAAGATGTACTTTGACTCAACTAAAAGTGGAAAAGAAGGTCTTTCTTTAAAGATTTCTTTAGCAAACGAAAAATCTCAAATATGTCATTCAACTTTGTAAAAAGGTTTATTTATATTATCCAGTTAAAAGTTTTGTTCATTTATGTCATTTTTGTTTGAAAAAATGTTCATCTATGTCATTACTTTTTAACTTCAATTTTGCAAAATCACCTAAAGAACTTTTGATACTTTTCTATTGGAGTTTTGAATCAAATGTACTCTTTTAGCTTCTCCCTCTTCAAGAACGCGTGAAAAACACCAAAAATTCTAAATTTTCAATTTTTTCAATTTCTCACGAAATCACCTCAAATTTCAATAGTAGCATCCCTCCGAGCTAGTTATCAAAACTCAATATCTTTTAAACTCAAATTCAACCTAACCCAACAAGACACATTTAAAATTTCTTTAAAGTTTCAGAACTTTAACCTCCTTTTATGATATAATTTTACTCACAACTCCAAATCACTTGAAATTTTGAACATAGACATATTGAACTTTAACATAGTGTTTTTTGAGTCTATGTTTAAAATTTCAAGTAATTTGGAGTAGTGGCGGAAATTCCACCATTAAAGAAGGTTAAAGTTTTGAAACTTTGAAGAAATTTTAAATGTATTTTGTTGGATTAGGTTGAATTCGAACTCAAAAGATATTGAATTTTGATATCTAGCTCGGAAGGATGCTACTATTGAAATTTGAGGTGATTTCGTAAAAAATTGAAGAAGTTAAAAATTTGGAGTTCTTGATATTCTTCATGTGTTCTTGAAGAAAAAAAAATTAAAAAAAGTATATTTGATTAAAACTCCAATAAAAAATATATTAAAAGTTGTTTGGGTGATTTTTGAGGGACATCTTGTGTTATTTTCTGTATTTTACTTATTTATAGTTTTTTGAAAGAAATCAATGACAACTTCTGTTTTCCTCTTTTAACTTTCCTTAGGGGTGTGTTGGTACGTGACATCTCACATTAATTGTGTCATTTCACTAATTAACACACATCTTCTTTACTTCCAACTCCATATTCTCCATCTCCACCACCCCTCTTATCCCTATGTCTAGTATTTGCTTGTCTATATATACAAATGTTATTAGGAATTAGGATGCTTCGTTAATTTTAATTTGTTTGTCTTACTTTTATTTTAAGTCTATTTCAAAAATAATGTTTATTTTTTCTTTTGTCAATTTTTTAATTTCAATTTTTCACCTGATATATTTAAAACTATGAAATTACATGATTAATTTTATTTTACTTTTTTAAAATTCGTGTCAAGTTAAAATTAGACAATCAATTTGACATAAATAGAGATAGAGTATATTTATTTTTTAAAATTTAGTCGCCAAATACTAGAAAATAAAGCATACTTATATCACGTGATGTGCACGTGTTGAGATTTTTGAAGGGTTTTAGCTCTCTCTTTCTTCACCAGAAAACCCTTTCACTTCTAAAGCGACTTTCAGAGCTTCCCATTTTTTCCCATGGCAGTATCAATCTGAAATGAATATCATCAATCCAAACCCTAACCCTAATATCCCAAAATCTCCACCATGAAACCCCCTTTTCCAAGACCCATTTTTACAAGATCTCTCTTCGCTAACATTGTTACTACTAATACTACTACTACAAACCCAAGAACCTGCTTTCAAATCGCTCATTTCAGCAACAATTTTCAAAATAAAGGTCAATCTTCTTACCCATATCGGCGTCATGAAGAGGAGAGCCGTAATGTGAAGGTATCAGTGTGGTGGGATTTCGAAAATTGCTCTCCCCCAGTTGGTGTTAATGTTTTCAAGATTGCACAGAGTATTACTGCTGCTATTAGGGAAAATGGGATTAAGGGTCCTATAAATATTACTGCTTTTGGTGATGTATTGCAGCTGTCTAGGATGAATCAGGAAGCGCTTTCCTCTACTGGGATTAATCTCGTTCATATTCCTCATGGTAAAGTTCTCATTTTTATGCTTATTTTGGTTCGTCGAATGTAATGAAAATTTTATTTTCATTTTCATTTTTCTAAGATGTATGTTAGTTGTTAGTCTAAGTTCCCTACTTAACTCAATTCAATGGATACTCTTAACTGAGGTTGTATTTTCCTCAGCTGAGTATGACACTTGATTATCAAGTCCACATACCTCTTTCAGTACAAATTTTGGCATTTAAGAAAAAGGGGTTAGAGGATTTTGTGTGGCTGATGCTGGTTTTGTGTAATAGTTTTGTTCTTGACGTCGTTAGCCCCCTTGTAATTTTAACTACTTTTGTATTTGAATTCTTAAATTCATATGTTGTCCTCAAAATGTAAACAGTTGTTAGTTTCATGAGTAGCATGTTATTTAATCTTCATTTCCTTGGTTGCTACTGTTTTTACTAATCATTTTGTTATGTCGATTTCAGGTGGAAAGAACAGTGCTGACAGGTCTCTCCTTGTTGATCTGATGTATTGGGTTTCTCAAAATCCTCCACCAGCACACCTCTTATTAATTTCAGGTGACAGGGATTTTGCTGGAATATTACACAGGCTGAGAATGAACAACTACAACATTCTTCTAGCCAGTCCAGGAAGTGCTCCTAGCGTACTTTGCAGTGCAGCTAGTATCATGTGGCAATGGAATGCATTACTGAAGGGTGAAAATCTTATAGGAAAGCATTTTAACCAGCCGCCAGATGGTCCCTATGGTTCTTGGTATGGGCACTACAAGGCGCCTCTTGATGACCCTTTTGCAGTTACAGAACAACCCACAAATCTTCGTTCTGAGGAAGTGCCCAAAGCTGTTTCAGATCAAAAATTTCGGCCCATTCCGAGGTCAATAGTGAGGCATATCCGTAATATTTTGAATTCTTACCCCAAAGGAGTTTCTATTACAGAACTTCGCGCAGAATTAGCAAGAAGTAATTTGAATATAGACAAAGAATATTACGGATATAAGAAGTTCTCTCATTTTCTTTTAGCCATGCCAAGTATTTTAAGGCTCCAGCTTGTAAGTGATGGGAATTATTTGGCGCGTACTGTCAACCCTAAAGTTCCTGAACAGGGTGACAATTCAGGCATAAGTGTAGAGCCTGAAACTAACGGAGAGGCAAAATTTGCTAGTTATCCTATATTGAATGGTGAGACAGGCAGTTGTATTGAGGGAAAGAATGAGAATCCGTTGCTACCTCAATCCTCTGAACAAAAAGTGAAAACATCCCTAAGAAAATTGCAGGGACCCCAGAGAGCAAAAGAGGCATTTAAAGTTCCTGAACAGGGTGACAATTCGGGCACAAGTGTAGAGCCTGAAAATAACGGAGAGGCAGAATTTGCTAGTTATCCTATATTGAATGGTGAGACAGGCAGTTGTATTGAGGGAAAGAATGAGAATCCGTTGCTACCTCAATCCTCTGAACAAAAAGTGAAAACATCCCTAAGAAAATTGCAGGGACCCCAGAGAGCAAAAGAGGCATTTACAGAAGTTCACCATCCCCCACCTAAGAATGTGGTTGCTAAAGCAAGTGAGGGTCCATTGCAGACTGCAGAGCAGCATGGTTCTGCACCTGAAATGGGCTTTTTAAAAAGGTTATGGAATAGGTGGTTTGGGAACAAGGAGACTACTTCTGGGGAAATGATCTTAAATGAAAAGTCAAAAACTGCTGAAAAGGATGTAGAATTAAAGAGTCAGTCTGAGCATTCGGAGGGTTTCCCTTCTTTTGCTTCTGGTAATAACACCAGTTCCAAAGATTTATTCTCTATGCATTCTGAGGATACAACGGAGAAGTGTAACCAGGAGTCCAACCTTCTTAACAATATTAAGAATTGGTGTAGATCTTGGAGAAGTTCCAATCTCTTGGATGAAACAGGCTTAGAATCCCACGAAGAATTCAAGAAGACAGAACTTTGTCCTGAGACAGAGGGATTATTTTCTAAGGAATCCTTTTGGAGAGACCTGGGATCATTCTTAATTTCTAGCCATGGTTCAGTGCTTGTCTTGCAATCAAGAACTAGGTACACCTTCTAACAGGCTTTCTGCCTTCATATTTATGGTCTATCTGGCTTCAATTTGCTTTATAATTCTGCTAGCTTTTCCCCCCTTCTTTTTTTGCCACAGTTCCTTAATGCCTTTGTTTGTCTATGTTGATAACATTTAAGTTTGGTCCATTTGTGTTGGATAAAATACTTTTTCCTTCTAATTGAATGTTATACAAGTCTTAAATAAGTTATGATGAGCCCCTTGACATAGACATTAGGGAAGTTTTTTTTGTTTTCTTTTTTCTTGAGAAAAGTAAAAGTTTGTGTGTGTTTTACTTAGTACAGCCATGCGTCGAGTTGCATTTGCCTGCTTTCTTTCCTCTTTTTAGATGTAGTAATATGATGGTAATCAATATCTTTTGTGGTCTCTTTGTATGTTCAATTGTATTTCTCTCCTTTATTTCTTGTAGAGAAAATACATAAGTCGGCACCCTAAACTTGTCCAGAAAAGTCAGTTACACACTTTAATTTACGGGCCTCCCCCTATTCTTGTCCAAAAGTGGAATAATACCCCCCCCCCCCCTCTTCCTTAGAGGCGACATGACAAAGAAATTGATTTCACCTTCTTAAAATGCATGAGATGTAGAGAAACATGCTATATACAGCTTTCATTTTCTCATTGGATGTTACACCTAATTACTCTCAATTATTTGTGTTTAGTTTAATCCGAACCCTTCATTATTTCTTCACTTCCTTTTTTTTTTCTATTTTCTTTTTCCTTTTCTTCTTTTTGTTCCCGTCGTTTCTTCTATTTCCACCATTACCACCGGGGTACCTCCTAGTCACCTTCTATGTCAGTTCCACTCCTCCACTCTACCAATACTGACCATTGCACTGACCACAAAATACCATTTTAGTCACCAGCTAATACCCAACTCCACTTCTTCCTCAATGAAGCAACATCCCCAATCTCAGTTGTCGACACTCAGCTACCCCCTCATTCCTTGTGCTTTTAATCCTCTCTTTCTAGCATTCAGATTAAAGTGTTGGTTTAGATGAAGGTTACAACATTAAGATGAATGGGGGTCTCTGTGACTGCTGGGAAGGGGAGCGACGTTTGGGGCAGAACCACTGTCGTTAGCCATGCCATATTTGAAGGTATTGACGTTGGTGGTAGGGATAGCAGAAGTTATGGACTTATGGTCATCATAAATCATAAATGGTAGGGGTTAAGGGGAAGGGGGAAGGCTATTGTGGCCACTGGTAATGAAAGAGGTTGATGAAAAGGGCAAAGGTTTACAAGGGTTAAGGGAGATGGGGAAAGACTGTTGTGGCTGCTGCAAATGCAATCAAACGAAGAGATAAGGGGGCTTCCTAGAGGTATCTGAGTTGGTAGAAAAATTAATGCCAGGCTCAAGCTTGAAAATCCAACCCAAGCCTGAAAATGCCAGGCTCGTTATCCCCCTCGGAGGACTGGATTAGAGGAGAAATTTACTGCGTTTGAGCAAGATGTAGAAATCTTTTGACCCTTGAAATGTATCCCACATATCTAGTTGTGTAGCCATAAATATATCCGATCAAATGGAGCTTAAAAACCTTTTAACCACTTCAAAAGAATCCCGCACATTAGGATGTGTAGCTGCCATACATGAATCCAATCAAATGGTGCTTGAAAACCTTTTGACCGCTTGAAAAGTATCCTTCATATTAGGATGTGTAGCCCCATACATAAATCCAACCTGAGCCTGAAAAGCCTGACTCGTTACCCATTTGGAGTGGATAAGAGGAGAAATTATTGCTTTTGAGCAAGACGTAAATACCTTTTCGACCGCTTGAGCCTTGAGGAATCATGCAAGTAACTCTCTTGGGAGCATGGAACAGGCGATTGTTCTGACATTTGCTAATACATGTATTCTTATTTAATTCACATTTAATTCAGCAAATATGCATTGATTCTTGAGTAAGTTAAATGGCAAATGGGGCGGTGCGGTTGTGGGGAAAACCGCGAAGATTCCAACCCTCTCCGCCCCGCCTTGCATAGCAAAATTTTCTGTTTCAACCCTCCCCGCCCGCCCTGCATAAATCCATCCCACGTAATATATTTTATTTTTTTAAACGCGACTGAGATGGTTTGGGCATGTGAAGAGGAGAGTCCCAGAGGCACCAGTGCGGAGATGTGAGAGGTTGGCCATGGATGGTTTCAGAAGAGGTAGGGGTAGGCCGAAGAAATATTGGGGAGAGGTTATCAGACAGGACATGGCGCATTTACGACTTACCGAGGACATGACCTTAGATAGGAGGGTGTGGAGGACACATATCAGGGTAGAAGGCTAGTACATAGTGACATTATTCCCCCTTATCCGTAGGCGTATTAACGCACTATGATTTCTTGTACTCTGATTTAGGTTATTTATGTTATGTATGTTATGTTATCTTATGTTATTTATGGTATTTATGCTATTATTTGACGATATCTACTGTTTTTTGGTGCTTTGATTATACTATTGTTTGGAACTCTTCCGTTATCTACTTTTCTACTTTTAATATTCTTGTCTGACCTTTTTTTTTCCTATGCTTCTATTGAGCCGAGGGTCTTTCGGAAACAGCCGTCCTACAGTGGTAGGAGTCAGGTCTGCGTACACTTTACCTTCCCCAGACCCCACGATGTGGGATTTCACTGGGTTGTTGTTGTTGTTGTTGTTGTTGTTGTAATTGAATTTGATTAAATTCATAAAATTTCTTTTATATATAAGCTAATTAATCGTTGAAGATTAGTGGTGCGTATATTATGCTACCATTTTCTCTCCCAATTATCTAGTTCTCTATCACAGCAGCCGTAGTTGAGTTTGAAGCTGGAGCTTAAGTTCAGAAAACAGAGTGAATTTTTATTAAAATATTTTGATGTAAATGATAGTACTACATATTATTGACTGATGCTAACCTTATTATGGAAAGTAGACATAATACTTGAGTAAATAACAAGACAAATGATTTACTTCGTATCAGCCTGCAACCCGCACTGCACCCACATAAAATCAGACCCGCACCACCCCGTATAAGGCAAAACCTGCCCTGGCCCGTTGCCATCCCTAACCAGAAACAGAACTGTGTAGTCATTATGCTGAATTTGCTTTAGTTACATAGAGTTATATGTTGGAAACCCAAAGTTGGATTAGCTATGCAAAATGTTATCTTTATTCAAAAAATGTTTGGCAAATCACCTCTTTGAACTTTTTTCCCATATATTTTATTTGTGATATCGGGTTTTACAGTGCCAAATACTGTATTCGGTTCTGTTGCATTTGAAGTTGAGTGGTTTTGTTCAAGATGTTTAGTACAATTACCATCTTTATATGTCTTGGATATTTCTAAATTCTTTGCATTTGAAGTTGAGTGGTTTTGTTCAAGATGTTTAGTACAATTACCATCTTTATATGTCTTGGATATTTCTAAATTCTAATGTTTTACCACTTTCCCACCAGAAAGTGGTTTCCTTGGGGGAATAGGCTTATTAGTGTTCCTTTTTATGCTTCATCTCAAACTATATTTCTCTGAATTTGACTCACATTATATCTTTCTTTAATGGATTCTCATCTTGTGCTACTGTTCTTTTCTTCAGGGCCAAGATGGCGCAGAATCTCCAACAAGAAGGTCCTTCGTTTCTGAATTCTCTTAGTGAAGGTGATGCTCTTCGTTTGGTAGACTTGCTAATCTCAGATAAGAAATGGGTGGATGAATGTCTTACCCTAACATTCCCTTACAAACTCATTCAGCCAGCTGTCAAAGCTTCAATGAACAGTAATTCTTCCAGTTCGAATGGGTTGAGTTCTGTGTTTAGGAATACGAAGGATACAACTAATGTGCAAAGCTCACAAAAACTTGATGGCGAGAGAAGACACCAAAATCCCCCTCACACAGGAGTTTCTCGACCGGTCATTCAGGGCAGTTATTTTGGTAAGTCCAGAAATGAGGTGCTTACTGACTGTCAGAAGCTGGTGGATGACATTGTAAAGCAATATCCAGAAGGATTCGACATGAAATCTTTCAGGTCTCTATTCCGTGAAAGGTATGGATATAAACTGGATGTAAATAAGATTGGCTACACTAAGTTAAGTCATCTTCTTCAGATAATACCTGGGATAAAAATAGAGTCTACTTACATTGTTCCATCTGCTAAAGTCCCCACAAGTCCAGGTCTAAAAACAGATGAGCCGTCTGATCAAGAAAGTGATCTCAGTGGTACTGAAACCAATTTATACAGCGAATCATCAAGTTTGCCTGCTAAAGATAACGAGTTTGATTCCTGTTGGGAGGAACTAGGTCCAGTGTCTAAGGCAGGCCCTTCCAAGAATAAAATAAAACTGGGGTCTGATGGAGAAGCCAAAGATGAATCAAGTAAACTAACACATGGCAAATATGAAGCCCCATTAGATCTTGATTTCTCTGATTCTGATGAGGACACCTCATCATCCACAAAACTGGACAATGGGAAGTCGAAAATGAAGGAGGAAGATAGCTCATTGTTACAGATTCTTGATTCATGGTACAGTGGAAAGGATGACTCAGAAAATGTTGATGACATGGTAAAATCTTCATCCGATGGTTCAAAATTAGATACTGAAGTATCAGTTGACCAAATGGAGAACCATCCCACTGGGAGAAGGCAGAAGACTTATTCATTTGTGATAGACCAACCTGTGGATACTAAGGATAAGTTGATTGATGGTATATTGGGTAGCTTAAAGAAGTCAGGCGAGAAGTCGCCTGAGACGAGGGTGTAGGTCTGGCTTCTTTTACATCAATTTATAGGATAGGTAGTTAGCAAATAGCGCACACATTGTGCTACACATTGCTAATATTTTGCCATTTATCTATAATTATAGTAGGCTAGTATATCCAAGAATTTTTTAGTAGAGAGGTTTCTATTGTTTTCTCTACTCTTATTTACTATGTTTAGTTAGGTCTTATAATGGTGATAACACTATGTCAATTCTTTTTAGCCAGTTATGTTCTTTTAAAATCAACAATAGAAAATAGGACTAGAATTATGTTCTTTTAACAAGAATTATGTTACTCAAATCAATAAAATATATTTGGGATTATCTAAAGTAAGAATAGATTTTCTTGAGTATGGAGTCATTTTTATTAGGGAGCGCTTTATCCTAACATGAGACTTCAAATTCAAATTTAGTAGAGACACTGAATGAAAAAAAAAATTAGTACTCTATGCTTTTAAAGACAGAGAGGACCGGTAGTTTAATGCATAATCTCATTCTCTATCAAAATGGATAGTAAGAGTTATAACCAAAATTAACTTCTCCTATTTATACTATTAAAATTTTGATAATAATTAATAGTTTATCAAATCATATATAAATATGGTCCACGTGAGCAAAATCTTCTCCCACTTGACTTACATAATGCTATTCATTTAATGAATGTTTCATTCATTATTTACAAGTAATGAGTCAAACCAGTGATACATTACCTATTTGACATAATCTTTTTTCATGTACTGTAATATTAGACCATCACCCAAACACAACATGTAAAAGTAATATTTAGTTGTTTCAAGAATACATAGGTTTAAGTCATTTACCATTCCTTAAAATTGTTGGTAAAATTCATTTAAACTCTTTATATCTGTCTTATATCTATTGAACACTTTACATTTTAAAAAATATTTTTTATTAAACATTTTTGTTGACAGGACATAATATGTGTAATACACTTATAATCAGGTAAGTGAAGGGCATTATTTTGGCTTTCTTTAAAATAATAATAATAAAAACTCTTCTTCTTTATAAATTAAAAAAATCTTACATAAGACATTATCCAAAAAAATTTAAAAGAAGGGTAGGGTTTGGAGGACGCCCAGATATTATTGGACAAGGAAGAAGAAAGGGTGAGGGAGGCTCAGTAGGTGGGATTGATTTTAGAAAATAGTTTTCTATTTTATTTTGTACTTAAATGTTCTTTTTTAACCTTGTAATTTAATTTTTTAACTAGTATAGGTATCACTTAATCAATTTTAACTAGTAAAGATATTTAACAGATATAGCGATGGATTGAGCAGTCTAAGTGAATTTTGTGGACAATTTTAAAGATTGTGGATGACTTATGCAATTTTATATATATATATATATATATATATGTGTGTGTGTGTATGTGTCAATTGCAAAAATATAAAATTATTATTTATCACTGACAATTCTTTCGCATCGACAATTATAAGTTTGATGCTAATATGTTCAATTGACACTTTACATTTTTGAATTATTTTTTTAACTGAAAACTATTTCAATTTTATATCTCTATTCGAATAATTGTCGTTTTAGGAAAGAAGACTTCTTCAAAATTATCAAAATAAATTTTCAACGACATGATAATATTATCGACTAGTCCAAATTACGAAATAATGTTTCACAAGTAATTAACTTGAACAGAGGCCTCAAAGCATTTCACAGCTCAGCTTCCATAGTGAATACAATTACAAAAAACTGTTTCACACTTTTTCGAGATAATGCTCCTCCAACTAATAGGAAAATAAAATAAAATAAAATATGAATATTCTTATATTCACACAGTCAACATAATCTGAATTTCAATATCAAATCACATTAAAATGATCAAATCTTCTATAAGTAAGAATATATTCTTTTATTATTTGCAAGTATATTAATACTTTCTTCATAACTTTTCAAAGATTCATTCATCAATGCTTTAATGTCCAATAATAAAAATTGTGTCTGATCTCGTGCATGTATGGACATGAATTAGGCTCCTAATTAGGATACATAAGAAATATATTTTATTTATTTATTCTTTGGATTTAATTGAGACTAAATTTATTTCCCTTTTGAATTGGAATGAGACTTGATGAACATTTATCCCTTCTGTATATTTAATATTTCTTTTAACAAAAAAGGTCATATTTACCCTTGTACTCTCTCAAATAAGTTATATTTGTCATTCGTTATACTTTTTCAACATATTTGTCCTTTTCATCCAACTTTAAAATCGTATTTGTTCTTGTACTCTCAAAATGATCATATTTATCCTTACGACGTTAAATCCTCATGTCCTCAATGTATTTACACTTTTCTTCTAACTTTAGGCCATATTTGTCCTTATACTCTAAAAAAAGATCATATTTATCCATGACGCTAAATCCTCTTGTTCCACCTTATTTTTCTTATGTGATTTACGGGACATATATTTATTTCTCAACCAAATCTGTTAACCCATTTATTAAATAAGTTATTAGCTCATTTATTAAATAAGTTAGTAAATTAATTGGAAAAAAAGTATGACTCAAATAACTAAGTTATTAGCAAATTTATTAAATATTTATTAAAAATATGTCCCGAAGAATCCACATGTCTGGATATGTGGATTCTTTGGGACATATTTTTTTCCAATTAATTTACTAACTTAGTTAATCAATGGGCTAATAACTTATTTATTAAATGGGCTAATATATTTTATTCCCAATAAATGGATTAATAAATTTGATTGAAATATATATATATATATATATATATATATATATATATATATATATATATATATATATATATATGTCCTGTAAATCACATAAGAAAATTAAGGTGGACATGAAAATTTAACGTCATAAGAGTAAATATGATTTTTTTTAGAGTATAAGGGAAAATATGACCCTAAAGTTTGAATAAAAGGAAAAATATATCAAGGATATGAGGATTTAACGTCGTAGAGGTAAATATGATCATTTTTTAGAGTATAGAGACAAATATGACTCTAAAGTTGGATGAAAATAGCAAGTATGTTGAAAAAGTATAACCAAGGGAAAATATTATCCTTTTCTTTTTTTAATAGGGAAAACTATACAAATTGGACCCATTAGGCAAATTATTTATCCAAATGGGATCCAATCCAAATTATTTATCCAAGTTAGACCAACAACCCAACTATTTATCTGCCTACCCCATTATTTTATTTACTGAACCATTGCTTCCTCATGCTTGATACCATCGGAGTATATATATATTCTGATGGTATCTATATATTTTGATGGTATCAAGCAGTAATTAAGTAGTCTATTCAATGAAACATTGCATGTTATATATATATATATATACACACACACACTCTAATGGTATCAAAGAGTAACTATGTAGTGTTCTCTTTGGTACCATAAGAATATATATATATATATATATATATATACTCCGATGATATAAAAAAGTAAACACGAGTTAGCAGTTAAAAATAGGAGGCAATCACTAGCTTGGGCAGTAGTTGGCGAAGTGAGAGTCGTCGATGGAGGCAAAAGATTTATGACGGTTAAGTCAGTCATGGAAGGGATTACTTTAAATATTATTAGTACTTACACATCGTCTGTGAACTTGGATGAGGAGATCAAAAAGTACTGGGAGAAGATTTGGACGAGGTGGTGAGGTGAATACCATATTCTAAGAACATATTCATTGACAGAGATTCCAATAATCACATCCAGTCAACCACTAGCAATTTTGACGGTCTGCATCTGATTTTGATTTTGGGGTGAGAAACGGAGGAGATGATCGCTTTTTAATTCTGCTAAATTAAACTTTTGAGTTGGTGATAGCTAGACCACTTGGAGACATTTTGTAGTGTAGTGACCAAAACTTCGAAAGATTACTTACTCATTCGGAACGATGATAAAGTCCTTTGCAAGGACTACAAGATTATTCCGAGTGAGAATCTCACTAACCAGCATAAACTTCTGGCAATGGACTTGGTGATTAAGAGAAATGGAAAGAATAAAACTTGTATGATGGATCAAGAATCAAATCGGGTGGCTTGACCCCTTGTGAGAGGCTGGGAAATGGGGGAGAAGTTAGTGGTGATGGGAGATTGAGGGGGAAATGAAAATGCAAATAGTATGTGGGATAAGATTGCTAGTTGCATTAAACAAGCATCTAAAAAGGTGTTAGAAATTTCGAGAGGCAACTTTGGTGGCCATCAAGGGAATTGGTCATGAATGGAAGAAGTACAAGACAACGCTGAAGCAAAGAAGATTGCTTACGCTATGTTACTATTTAATAATATTAGTATTAGAATTGTTATAAATCGAAATTCTAGATCGCTATCTTAATCCTTATGCTCTAGAATATTCAATATAATATTGACTAGTTAATAACTAAGATTTCAATTCCAGTAGTTTAGTCAATTACTATGCATATAAGATTTCTGTGATGTGGGCCCGCTTAGCTCGGAGGTTAGAGCATCGCATTTGTAATGCGATGGTCATCGGTTCGATTCCGATAGCCGGCTTTTCCCTATTCTTTTTTTATTCCATTTTTGAGATGATTGATAATGTTCCTTTGAAATCAAAGAATATTGAAATAGCGTCTTCCTCCTTTTCGAAAAGCTATCAATTTATTATAGGAACTTCCAATTATGTCAGGAAAGAATTATATATGTAATAGAAGGGGTAATTCACATGAATGTGAAACCGATAAGGTATAAGGCATTGAAAAAAAGTTAAAGTTAGCCATTATGACAATAAAAGTGGCAACTTTCAAACGCTTGTATATCAAATAGGGAACAAAGACGAAAATAAAAAAATTATACAAGCTCACCAAGGTGAGGGAGAGGAAAGCTAATTAGTTGTATCAAGTGAAGTGCATCAAAGTTGAGGATGGTAAAGTGCTAGTGGAAGAGGTACACATTAGAAAAAGATGGCAAGCTTACTTTCATAGACTCTTGAAGAAAGAAGAGGACAAGGAGATAGTGTTAGGTGATTTAGAAAACTCCAAGAGTCGGTAAGATTTTGGATATAATAGATATTTAAAGGTTGAGGAGGTTAAATGTGTTATGCATAAGATGAGCCAAGATAGGGGGAACGGATCTAATAAAATTTCGGTAGGGTTTTGGAAGAGCACTAACATAGCAGATTTGGAGTCTGACTAGGTTGATTAATAGCATTTTTAAGGCAAAAAAAAAGCATGACTCGTGAATTAGAGTACAATGATTCTGGTATACAAGAACAAGTGTGATATTTAGAGCTGTAATAATTATAGGGGTATTAAGTTGTTGGTCACATTATAAAAATTTGGGAGAAGGTGGTGAAGAGAAGGGTGAGAAAGGATGTGTCCATCTTTGAGAATCAATTTGAATTCATGACAAGATATTTAACTATTGAAGTCATACATCTTGTGAGGAGATTAATAGAGAAATATATAAAGGGAAAACGGAATTTGCATATGGTGTTCATTAACTTTGAAAAGCCCTACGACAAAGGCTCGAGAGAAGTCCTTTACCGATGCTATGAGTCTAAAGATATATCGGTGGCTTACACTATGGTGATAAAGGATATATATGGAGGAGCGAATACTCGGGTAAGAACAGTAAAAGGAGACTCAGAGTACTTCCCAATTGAGATGAGACTCAGAATACTTTTCAATTGAGATGAAGTTGCACTAGGGATCAATGTTTAGCCTATTTCTATGTTTCTATTTTCCTTGGTGATGGATGAATTGACGCAATATATTTAGGTCAAGAGGTCAAGGTGTATGTCATTTGCATATGATATTGTTTTGATCGAAAAGACTCATAATAGAGTTACCGATAGGTTGGAGGAGTGCAGACAGACTCTAGAGTCAAAAGAGTTCAAGTTGAGCAGGACAAAAGTATTTAGAATGTAAATTCAATGATGTGATGCAAAAGGTAAGAGTAGAAGTGAGACTTACACAAATTGTCCTTAAGAGAGAAAGATTTAAGTATTGGGGTCTCTAATCCAAAAAAATGGAGAGATCAACGATGATGTCGCACATCATATTGGTGTGGCATGGATGAAGTGGAGGCTTGCATCCGGCATTTTGTGTGACAAGAAGATACCACTAAAATTTCAAAAAATAAGTTCTATAGAGTAATGGTTAGACTGACTTTGTCGTATGGAGTGGAGTGTTGGCCCGTGAAGAACTCCTAGGTCCAAAAGATGCAAGTGGCGAAAATTTTATTTTGAGATGGATGTGTGGGCATACTAGGAGCAATAGAATTAAGAATAAGGATATTCATGGCAAAGTAGGAGTGACCTTTGTGATGTACAAGATAAGGAAGGGAGATTGAGATGATTTGGGCATGTGAAGAGGCAATATACAAATGCTTCGATGAGGAAGTGTGAGAAAGTTGGATATAATGTAATCGAGGAGAGACGGAGGTAGGTCTAAGAAGTATCAGAGTGAGGTGATTAGGCAGAATAGATGCATCTTCAACTTATCAAAAACATGACCTTAGATAGGAGGTATGGAGGTCGTAGATAAGGATAGAAGGTTAGTAGGTAGTTAAAAGTGAGTTGTCTTATTACTAGCCTATTTATGTATTTGGTTTGGTGGTAGGATAGAGCACCGTGTCGGTGTAGTATTAGCCTATTCATATAGTCTTTGGCTTTTGGAATCTGACACACCTACCTATTCATATGTTTTGGTGATCGCACCTTGATGTTTTTGTTACAGTTCCTTGCATATATGTTCCACACTGCTATACTTTGTACTAGCCATGTTATTATAGTTCTTGTTTTGACATCTAGCATCATCAATTGGTTACATTGTTCCTATTATCGCATTATTTTGTTGTCTTTATACCTTTCCACGTTGTTTTCTTTTTCTTTATACTTGGATTGGCTTCACTTGAACCAAAGATCCTTTGAAAACAGCATCTCTACCACCACGAGGTAGTGTTAAATCTACATAAGCTCTACGCTCGCCAAAATCCACTTGTAAAATCTTACAGAATATATTGTTAGTCGTTGTATCTTCCTTTTTTTGTTCTTGTCTAGATTAATCGCAATGAAATGCTCCCACCGTACCGCTGATTCAACCTTGTAGCCTAACAGGCGTGTAATGTCAATTTACGCTTCCAGCCTAATTTCCTATTTAACGTTCGTTGAACAATGACTAATTTGGCCCATTTAAGAGTACTGTAATAAACTAGTCATTTTTTAAATAAAATAAAATAAAAGGTGGTATTTGAATTTTGAGAGTCAAAACTTTGATTCTAATCGTTGAATTCAAAACTGAAATATATATAAGTTTAAAATAAAATTTATATATTTAAAAATTAGGTTAAAAAATATTATAGGTAACAAAAATTAATGATTTAAAGACGTGAAGAGATCACATCAAGTCATAATTTTCAAAACCAGTTGATGAAAAAATTTAAAATCCGAAGTTTTTTTGGGGGGGAGTGCAAATAAAGTCCAACAAACGCTGTTGATTAGTTACCAAAAAGAGTATAGAAGGAAGTACTAAATAGTTTTTGATTGGAAAGAAAAGGTAGTAGTAAGAACTAACAGGGATGAACCATTTGGGTAAAATCCCGTTATCACAAGAGATGCATAGTTTTAACTTTAGGACGAGATGTTTGCTGAGGAGCAGTACTATTGTACACACAAAACGGTTTTTTTTTTCCTGACAAAATCAACGATGATGCCTGCCCTGAAAGCCGCCTTTATTCTTGGCAAAGAAGCCGTTCTTTGGTTTTGGAATCTCATGAATATCCATCACCTGTATTGTCCTTTGCTTTTTAGCTTCACAAAGCAAAAACAATACATCAACAGTCAATAATCCACAAATAGAGCAACTAACTGTAAATGGAATACTACTACTACTACTTTTGCTACTGCTAATAATACGGCAATATATTCCAAAATCCAAAACCACACCATTTTGAGCTTCTTGGTAATTCTCCTGAAGACGACGCCTTGCTGAATTCAACTTCTCAATATCTATCGCTGATTCCCTCGGAGGAGCTCTCTGCAAATACCCAGTAAAACATAAATCATGTGTTGGGTTTTACCCACAACATAGTTCATTTCTAAATAAAGAAAACTTCAACTCCAATCAGACCGTCTGGCACACAATTTATATGTTGTAGTGCACCTCACCAGCAATAACTAAATTGGCTACATTGCATTTCTATATTTGGCAAGTTGCCGAAGCTAATAATTAGCACATCCAGACACAACCAAAAATCGCCTATGCACAAAGACTAAGTTAGTTATATTCCGATCACAGAAATGGATGATCGAGGAATAGATACTGCAGCAATTACAACTCAAACACCATATCTAATATGGAAAAAGATGCATGTGAACATGAATGATGCAACAGTAGTCAACTATAGACAAATTGGACCTGCTACCATTATTATTTGGTAAGTAGTTGAGCTAAACTTCACCAACTTAAATTCAGTCATATATTGAAAGAGCTTCAAGGTTAGAGAACGTGCGCTATACTACTCTACCATAGGAGCAGAAAGTAAATATCTCATTATTAATCAACATACTTTAACTAGCAGTAAATTAGCAAAATCTAGCAAGAGACAACGTCGTATTAAACCATCAAGTATACAAGAGCTGAGCATTATACACTTGGGGGAGGAGCAGAAGCAGGTTTAGGAGCAGACTGCAGCGGTCTAGTAGGGGTTACATTCCGTTGGGGAACTGGTTTAGGCTTGTACTCAGATTCTGAATTATTCCTGTCTGAGCTCGAACTTCCATCTAAAAGGAAAACGATTCGTCAAAGACAATAAAATGCATACCAAAGTAGTATTAGGCAAAAGGACCAAATTGACAAATTAGAATCAGCTTCCAGTCTGATACTCACTTCGAGGATTCGGTGAGTATGCGAAGTCAGGAACCTATAAAATTCAAAATGAAAAAACACAAGTTAATACAGAATGTCAAACTAAACATCCACAACAAATGGTCTTCCGACCATACACTCCTTCTTTCAATCTGCCGTCCGCACGCTTTCCTTGTACACCCGAGAAAACAAACTAGACAATAGTGAATTCCTTAGATTTACCTGATGATTACCATTCTGTTGATTCTTCGGTACACTCTGTTGGGGCGAGTCTCCATCAGCAGCTGCCCCCATTACCACAACAAACTAACTCATCAGTATCTTCATCATCTATCTATTGTGTGTTTTGGTGAGACAAAAAGCACAAAAGGAGAGACTAAATTGGTTTGTGTGGATAATATTACCAATAAGATTTGCAGACCCATTTTGCTCAGGCTGGTTGAGCCTAACCCAATCATCAACAGTTTCTTTCCATTTCCTGGGACAAAAGAAGAAGAAAAATCAAATCAAAACACAAACTTCTCACCCAAAAAAAAGGCGATCACATAAACTTTCAGCTGTAACTACTCTTCAATTACTTCATTCCAAGAAAATCATAACAAAATTCATGAAAAAACTCAAACCTCACAAGCATCTTCACCAATCTCTTAACTTCACTCGATGGATGCTTCCTCAATCGATTCACATGCCTTCCGATATCAGTTTCCTAACAAAAAGTTTCAATCGAAACACTAACTTAATCGAACAAACAACAATAAATAAATGCAAAAATGAAAAGAAAAAAAAAGCAATAAAAGTCACCTTAAGAGCTTGGAATGTAATATCCATATCTGCTAGATTTTGAAGCAAGTCAAACACATCCTCATCCGACTGATTCATACATTTCATAAGTTAAATAAAGTAAACACTACTATCAGCTCATCAATAAATTCAAACATAAGCTCTTTGAAAAAAAACACTAAAATCTACCAATTGTGGATCTTCAAGTTGTTCTTTGATTGAAAGAATTTGAGTTTGTTCATCATCATCAAACAATCCTCCATATGGATCTACATCTTCCTCTTCCTCATTCTTCTCATTACTATTGTCGTTCTCCCTATGATTCGACTCCGGCGTTAACGGACTCTTATTCATCATCATCTCCACATTTCTAGTACCTCTCTCACCGTTATCTAACCTATGCTGACCACTAACGACGTCATCGGAGCTCCGGGAGCGCGTGGAGTACAGTTTTTCAACGATTCCATCACGGCGATGTTTCAATTCATCAGCACAGTCAACTGCAGCAACGGAAATCGCCGTATCAATCATCGTCCATACATCTACCTTCGATTCCGATAAAATCAACCGGAATTCGTCCAAATCCATTAAGAAAAATTACCGAAGAAAATTCGGAAAATTGTTGTATAAAAATATCTATATATATTTGGGATTTACATGATCAGATCTATGGATGATGAAGAACAATCAGAACAAAACGACGCCGTATTAGGAAGCATTTTGTTAGATCTGATTTATGGGAATTTTTAGATGATTTTTCGGGAGTCGTCTTCAGAAACCAGACGGAGAACAGCAAATAAGAAGATGGTTTCGGGAGTGGGGGGGGGGGTGAAGAGAAGAATATGGGGGATTTTTTTGGAATAATATTTTTTATTCTTATGTTTTAGGTTTTGTTTATTTGTTAAAATAATTATGACAAATATTTGGGAAGCTAAAGTGATTATTTTGGGAACTTGAGATGTTTGACAAGTTTTTAAAGAAAAAACTTATATTTTTTTTAATTTTTTTGATTTTGGAGAATTAAATTGTATGAACTTTGATTATTGTATTAATATAAGAAGAGTTGTTACTTATAGTATTTTTTAATATGATTTTCAAACATCTAAATTTTATAAGTAAAATATTGGATTAATCTAATTTATTTAATCTTGAAGATTAGTTAATTGATTATCATAAAACGTGATAAATAAAAATAAATGAACAAATAATTTTTTAATAGTAGCAAATAATTTTTATCTCGAAAATACTTTTGGAATATTAATCAAGTACAAAAGATTGCTCTAATATTGATAAAATATTTTTAATTAGTTAAATACAAATGGCTACTCTCTAAAAATATTAAGAAAATAATTAAATTTTGAGAGTTTGGCCAAATTGGACTATATTAAGAAAATAAGTAACTTTTTAGATTAACTAATTGTACCACTCACTTTTGTTTCAATTTATTTATTTTAATTTTCTTTTTAACTTATTTTAAAAAAAAATTATATTAGTGTTGCTTTACCCCCAAACACTCAATATAACATATTTAATATCATAAGATGTAGCTCTTGAAGCTGAGGGTCTTTCAGAAACAGCTGCCCTACCTTTCAAGGTGGGGGTTAGGTCTGTGTACACTCTATCCTCTCCAGACCCCACATTGTGAGATTATATTGAATTTGTTGTTGTTGTTGTAATATCAGAAGATTTAGAGAATATTTTAATATTTTATATATATATATAAATCAAACTGGGTTGTTGTTGTTGTTATATATTTTTGATTTAAAACTCTAAAATACAAAAAAAAAAAAAAAAAAATCTTAGGAGAACATAATTAGATAGATTGATCATTTTTTAATTAGTACTAAGGGTTGAGATGTGAAGCAGCAAATGGTTTTTCGATGCTTCTGTGTTCTTTCTCAAAGGATATACTTATTTATTTATTTTCTCTCTCAAGAAGGTAGTGGAGTTTTTTTTAATTTTTTATGTTTTATGTTTCTCCTTTTTTTATTTAATCTTCAAAATTTGTATTGGAGCTCTAATTAAATTTAAATTTGACATTATAAAATCCATTCTAAAATCTAAAGTAACGCCTTCAATAAAAAAAGTTCTATATTTAAAATTCAAATTCAAAATATCTGATTAAAAATAAAATAATCTCGTTATTCCATCACAACGTTGCGATGTTTTTGTTTGTATATGAGGGAAAGTAAAGCTTGTGTATTGAGCAAGTGGGATTGGCGAGCTAATACTTATCTTATTCATACTTCCCTCTAATTATGTCCTTTTCCAAGAATGTAAAAAAAAAAAGGGCAAAAAAGTAAAAAAGATGAATTAATTTATCCATCTTATAAATTCGTTGTATATTCGTTGTATTTATTGCGTATTTGACGATTTGGATAGGTTTGACCATTTTAGTAAAGCCTATTTAACTTATATACTCCATGTGTTTTGTTATGTTAAACATGCAATAAAAAATGAGAAATATTTATAAGTCAATTATTTATAAGCTAAAATAAATAATATTATAATTTGATTAAGAATATAGTTTTTTGAAGTTTGTTGAAAAATAATTTTTTAATATTATAATTATATTTGAACATGTATTTAGGTTGATTTTTTTTTTAAAGATTCGTTCAATTTAATTTGGTATAAATTTTAAAAATCGACAATATTTTATTTAATTTGATATTTGTTACATTTCTCTATTTTCTTATTTAATTTGGATCATTCATTGAATTCTTGCCATTAATTTTTTCCTTTTTAGTACACAATCAAGTCCAACATCACTCAAATTAGAAGAAAAGTAAAAAAATTGAGACGGTTATTTGACCCCAAAAGAAAAAACTAAATCACAATTACGAGCTTCTCGTAGTTAAAAATCTGAGGAATCACAAGTATTTATAGCCAAGAAGTACTGTTTCTGATAGTTTGCAACCTTCCAGAAGTCACTAAAACATGACTATTCCTAAAAGTTTGCAACCTTTCAGAATAATCATTAAAAATGGTGGGAAATTTAAATAAAAAGTTTTGGGTAGGCCATTTAATGATTAATTAAATAAATAATTAATTAACTAATTAAAGAAAATTTTGTCCAAAAAATAATCTCTCGATCGTTTTTCAAAGCCGAAGCCGAGCAAGCGACGACGAAGACGGCACAAGGAAATCCCTCTTTCCAACCCATTTAACAACTAGTAGAAATATTTTCTTATTTAAACACTTGAACTATTCTTTCCACCACAATTAGGGAGAATTATTTTTTACTAAAGCATAGGAAAACACTTAATATTCCCTTTGTAATGACCCTCCAGGTCATTTTTTTAATACTTCTTCCGTTTCTTTATTTAGAGCATTCCTATAGTGACCCCAAGTCATTTATGACCTGCTGGCGCCGATAGCACGGCCACCACGTCATTCATTTGGATTTCAAACTTGTTTTCTTGTTTCATAGCTTTTATAACCTGAAAAGTTGACTTCGGTCATAACTTTAGGAAAACGACCTCAGAATGGAATTCTGACGGTTCCATTAGCTCCAAAATGGTCAAATTAGGCTAGAATCATGATCGACATAAGTTTCGAGGCAATCTATACAAGTTTGGGGCCATTTGACTCTTTTGACTTTAAAGGTTAGCCTCTGATTGACTTTGGTCAATATTCTTGGAAAACACACTCGAATGGAAATTCTGAAAGCACGGTTAGCTTTGGAACATCGAGTTTAGTTTGGAATGACCTTTTGTTTGGTTCTCTAGACTTCCGGGTTCATTTTCACCCTCTCGGTGGATTTTGGTAATCGGAGGTGGGACCCATATTTGATTGTAATGATCTCTGATGGAAATTTCGACCACACCGTTAAGTTTGAAATATCATTTTCAATCAGATTCCATTTACGATTTGTGTTTTTTCGATTCCAAATGAGTCTGGAGCGTCGGAATCAAGGATTTGATAATTGCTGAAATCTGGTGATGCACTGGTGCACCGTATTTGGTGCACCCTCGCCTCTTTTAAAGCAACCAATTTTAGCATTTACTTGGAAATTAGTTTCACTTCATACCTCGACTTCTCCTTCCTTTCAAGCTCAAATTTAACGATCTAAAGGTCCAGATTCAAGAGAATTTCGTGGAAATTTAGTGGTGAGCTTAGAAACACAAGGAGAAGCTTTGTGTGAGGTAAGAAATCGAATTTAGCTACTGCTCTAGTGATTTTTGGAGTTGTATTTTGTTGAAATTATAAAGGTCGTAACTTGATCAATTTAAACCCGATTTGAGTAATTTTTTAGGCTAGATTGTGGGGGGTTCGCAAGGATCGTCATAGTGTAATTTTTTTGAATTGGAAGGGTCTCAATTTTTCGCAATTAGATGATCAATAAGCTGTTATTTTTGACCTTTTATTCGAATTTTGCGAATTATGGTTGCATGCTCGTCCCGCATAATTTTTCACCTCAAATTGTGTTTCATTATTGATTTATGAGCGTGGGGTAATGTTTAGAACCTATTTTCAAGGTCAAACCCAAAATTTTAGATGCAGATCCCACATTTTTTGTTTTAGACCTCGAAATTGGTCTGTCTCCAAAAATTATGAAAATTAGTGTTTAAACGATCATAACGACGTTTGATTCTATTTTTGGCAGCATGGCAGTGTTTCGAGGTCGTTCGGAAGGAAAAAGCTCTGGCACAGTGATTTGAAGCTCGCGTGTTCAGCCTACAGTAGGCAACAACTTTCCTTTCTTTAGATTGAACCAGAATGTGTGAAATCATGTTGAGATTGATGGAATTTGGGTTGGGTAGCTTATCTATATATCTTAGGTGTTAGACATCATGTTTAGACTTTTTGTCGAATTTTTGGGTAACTGAAAGCATGTGTATCTTGTCGTTATTCGTCGGTATTGTTAGGAGAGTTAAATGAGCATGTTGTTGGTATTGTGGAGTATGTTGGCCTTAATATAGGTTGTAAACCTGCTTTAGTTGCCCCGACATCGCTCTAACGGACTTAGATCCTTGTAGAATAGTGTAGCGGGCTAGTGCATGTAGTTGGCCTTAGTTAGGCGATACCCTTGCTCTTAATAACACCTTCATCCATAACTCGGTATAATCATAATTTTAAGATGTATCGGCAATACTAGATTTCGTGATCATTTGACATCGGCTCCGGTTCAAGCTTTGACGGCATATCAGTTGGCGCATTGGGGAGGAGATTCTCGGTACTGTTGTTGTCTAGTTGGAAAGGAGAATATTTGGCACCATAGAATAAATTATCTGCGAGCATCCGGGTACCTAGTCCCGACCTCCGGTTTGAATTATCGGGAAGCATTCGGGTACCCAGTCCTGGCCTCGACCGCGCTGATGTATTATGGCAAGCATTCGGGTATCCAGCCTTATCCATGTTGGACATTCAGGCGAGCATATGAGTCCTAGTCTCGGCCTCGATCTCTAAGGCACCCCTTGTTCGTTGACTCTTGAAGATTTTGGGTTCGGAAATGATACAGTTCTTCGGTTCTTGACATCACAGATTCTTGATTCCCAACCTTAATAATTGTAGCTATTCTGTGTACTCGGTGGGCTTATGGGGGTTTGTCCGAATTTTTCTTTAACTTGCGCATGAGTGTCCCTCTGGGCTTATGGGGGGCCAGTTGGGTATAGTTAGCAATTCTCATAGACAGTACTCTTTTCACTTTAGATGCTTGTTGATTCCTATTTTCATATTGTTTTTACCTTTTCTGCTCAGTTGGCCTATGATGCCTACTGGGTACCTGTTGTCTTGGTACTCATACTACACTCTGCATCTACTTTCGTGATGCAGGACCGAGCACCAGCTACCACCGTGGATAAATCGAGCCTGTAGCAGTCAGCTTCGGAGACTAGGGTGAGCACTTGGCATTTTTGGATCATTTCTGTCTCCTTCAGTATGGATGATCCGTCTTTTGCCTTTTCAGACTAGCCAGTTGTTGTATATATATTTTCGGTCCACTTTCGGAACTTGTACTCATCTTTTATTTTGTAGCAACTCTGTACTTGTGACTTTCAGGTTCTGGGAGGGATCTTTAGTTATTTATATCATGTTTTGGTTTACTTTCACTTATTTTTTCTGCTTATCTTGATAATTCATTACTCTTGTTTAGTTTATACCCTCAAACCCATTACTTGAAGTTCCGTGTTGACTGGTATCTGCCGGTGAGTTATAGTAGGTGTCATCATGACCTTAGGAATCGAATCGTGACGCCCTCCTTTCATCTTCCCTCCATTTCCCATTTATTCTTACTGTATACCCAACAAATAAAATATTCATAACAAATTATTTATGTTTTATTATTTTGTAAAATTGAAAATAGCCACACAAATTGAATCAACTCGATAAGGCCGACAATATTTATTATTGAAGCTGGTAATCTATCTATATTGATTTGATTTTAATATCAAAAAAATAAAATTAGTTGATTTGGTTTTCATTTAAGCAAAGATGCATCAAATGCACCACCAGCATCCTCAGAAGCATTTTTTTAAAGTATATCTAAAAGAAACGACACAGTTTTATAATTAAAAAAATAGATTGATTTTAATTTTTTTTAATTTATTACTGATGTTGTCTTTTAGATCTCAAATTAAAAAAATAATTGAATTTTATGTCAGTAAAATATTATCATATAAATTAAAATAATGAAAGTGTCTTCAGTCTAATGTATGTTTTCATTGATGTACTAAAATGGAAGGCCAATAACACTTTTTGTCGTTTAATTATTGATAAATTATCATTTGTGTCCTTATAATAATCGATTGAATATATTTAATTTTTAATTATTTAGAAAATGCACACTTTTAATACATTTGCTTGTGACATTCACAAATTTCTAGAATTATTAATAGTTTCACTATTTTATTACTCAGATATTATGTTAAAGTTAAACTTGTATTTTTATACTCCATCTATTACTCATGTTTTATATTATATTTGTATCTTTACTCCATATTTAAGGATAATGTTATTCTCAAAGTAGCTTAAATATGAAATATTTCCTACATAAAAAAATTAAAAATGTATATTTTAATTTAATGTGTTGAGTCATATATAACAGTTGATCATTATAAGTACCGAACTGAAAATTTATCAATAAAGAGACCAAAATTATATCATTCTAAAATGAAACTTTGACTACGTTACTTTTAATGTCCAATACGTTTACAAAGTTATTAATTTTGAGATGGTAATTGAACCTGAAATCTAGTTGTTTGTTAGTAGTTGTTTATTTGTTGGAAGTTCAAGTAATTCTTATATTCTTTTCCTCTCAAATTATTTATCGTATTTCTCTTTTATATGGTTTTTAAGAAAATATTAATTAAGAGGAGTTTTCGATTATTTTACTTTTATTTATGTCTTGAAAGACAATTTTTGAGGTGTTTATAGTCTTTAAAAATATTCTCTCTGTCCCATATTAGTTGTCATGTATACTAAAAATAGTTGTCCCAAATTAGTTGTCAATTTAAACAATCAAGAGAAAATTAATTACATTTTTCCAACTTTACCCTTAGCATTAATTATTCTAGACTTAAGAGGAACTTAAATAGATAAATATTAAAGAATTGATAAGGATTATATTAGTCAAATAACGCTCTTAATTAATGTTTTCTTAAAGGTTATGCAAAATCTTATCATGACAACTAAAATGGGACAAGGGAGTAATAACTAGTCTTATAGTCTGTTTGGATGGACTTATTTTGAGCAGCTTATAAGTTGACAATGGCTCATAAGTTAAAAAAAATAAGTAGGTGCAGACTAACTTATTTTTTTGACTTATAAGCTGATTTCAACTTATAAACTGCTTAAAATAAATTCATCCAAACCAACCCAATTATTTATTGAAGCTTATTTTAAGTACAAAATGACTTTAAGTTGGCTAACCAAACACTCAAAAAAAAGTTAAAAACTACTTATAAGCAGCTTATAAGTCAATCCAAATAATTTCTCACTATATGCGCCCCACGTGTGTTCCTACAGCCTATCCCCATTTTTTAGTTTGGGGATCGATTGGAGCCAAATGGTGTGTTTACTGTGCGGATCGATTGGAGCCAAATGGTGCGTTTACTGTGCAATCTATGTACAAAAAAGTACTTCATCATAATAAACTCCTTATCTTAACCAATTGGCCTACTTGTTGCATCTTGCTGCAAATTGTGCTCAAGCCACCAACCTGAAACAATGCAACATACAATAACAATTTATATCAACCATGTAATTTTATAAGTGAAATCTAAAATTTGAAACAATGCGACATGTTTCTTTGAATTGCTCAAAGATCAATCAAGCATCGTCTGAGTATTTAGCACATATGCTGGAGGAGCAACAAGTTTTAATTTTAACCAGAGAGAGCTACCGTGTTTCTAGAATGTCCAACTGGATATCCTTCGTAAAAAAATTATATTATATATATAAGTAAAGTCTTACTTTATATTGATATATATATATATATATATATATATATATATATATATATATATATATATATATATTATTTTGAACACCCTTCAAGATACATAAAATTTATAGCGTAGTGGCTTAAGTGCTCACAAAACAACATGGTGCCCAAGTTCAACTCCTGGTAGTTTGATGGCAGATGGTTGCAGATTTGGGCAGGATATCCCAAGTTTGAATTTCTGTAAGTATTTTTTTGTGATTTCCTTATTTTATTTTAAATTAAGTATTAATTTCGCTTGAAAAAAATATTGATTAAAAATAATATAAAATATCATTAAACATTAATTTTTTAATATTTATTTCCAATATTTGAATATCCTTCATGAAATTTTTAGCTACGCCACTGATTTTAAGAGGACAAACATCATTATCAGCTGCTTCAGCTTTACACATAGCTTCCTCCATGCGAAGAATACCATCAAATTGAAAACAATTCATCTCAAACTATGGAGGGACTATGAAACTAGAGCTGTAAAAATGGGTTGGCCCAATCCAATCCTAAAGGGCTAACGAGTTAGATGGGTTAGGAGGGCTGACCCTTTTAACTAAATGACCTATTAAATAGTAGTCCAATCCAGCCTTAAGCGGGCTGCAGATTGGAATGAGTTGACCCTTCAATCAAAAGATGAACAATATTGACCTCTTATAAAGACTATCAAACATTGATCAAAATAATACCAATACGTCAAAAATTCACTTGTCCATGAGTTTCACACACTTTAATGAAATACTTAGAAAACAATAGAACATGCAAGATATAACATTCAACAATCATAAGATTCATCATAACAATATATATTACATGATCATTTTTTCATAAACTAGACAAAAAAGGAGACACGAGAAATTAGGCATAAATACAAAAGTAAAAATGGTCAAAGATTCATAGTTGTAATACTCCAATTGCCTAGTTGCTGAGGATTTGACAAAATAAAACACTACTTAGAATATATCTAATAAATATTTTTTAAAATTCATGACCCACGGACCGATCTCTGAGGCTCGGAGTTGAGCCCATGAGGCTGGCGGGCCAAATGAGGCTGGGCTAGGAGCCTCGTTTCTAAATGGGCTGAATTTTTTTAGCCCAACCCCACTTAATTTAATTAATTGTATCGTATCATTTAAATTTATCATTATAAGAATATCATTAAAAGTCTCATTTTGTGTAATAATCGATTTGATATGTTCAACATTGTTATTTTAATATTTTCTTTTCACTTTATTTTTACTTATTATTAATAATTCTATTTTACCTTCCTCTGCCTTTGAATAGCAGCACGTTCAACCCATAGCCTGCTCTTCTTGTAAGTTTATTATTCAAATTATTGATGTGTAATATTTTGTAATGACGGAGAACGGTATAATTGATTCAACTATTGTATTTATTAAAATAATATAATACGATACAATATAACACAATACAATACCATATATTATGAAACACTATGTAATAACCATCCAAACAGAGCCTATCATTTTTCGCTTTGCGAGTTACTTTAATTAATTTTTAGTGCTAAATTAGATTAGATTGATTCGATATTTCTAAATTAAATTTAAATATTCAATAACTATACGAAAAGAATTATAAGTTGCAATTTCCTTCATATCAATATACTAAAAATATATCTTCAAATGTTGATCAAAGTTCATACTATTTGACTCTATAAAGAAAAAATTGTGATAAGTATTTTAAAACAGAGAAAATATAATTTTGAACTTTTTCCTTAAAACATATGGGCTGGATCGGGTCACGGGTCACGGATCAAGCCGGGTTGGGATTAGGATGTTCTAACCGACTTGACAGCCTTGGCTGAAAGTGAAGGTCGGTGCCTGCCACAAAACTCACTTTCATAAATGCCTAAAATCAGTAATCACAAATATATTTATATTTTTTTCTTCTTAGATTTCATATTAAAATATTTTAAAGATTCTGAAAACTTATCCTACCAATACATCAGTCGTTGAAAAGCGTTGTACATAAAGCTTTTGGTAGCTATTCGTAATTAAATAAATGATTTAATTATAAAATTTGATTAAATATAATATTTTTAAGTTTTCAAAAATTAATTTTGAATATTTGAGATTTTCATTCACAATTTTTCATTTTTTTTCAAAAATAAAATACATATCTAAATATAATTTTAAATTCTAAAAATTACAACTTTAAAAATTTAGATGGCCCTATCAAAGCCAAAAAACTTACGCCAAAATGTCCTGACAAATGATGATTTAAATGGGATTCGACATTTTTGAACTAGAAACTCCTTGATTTTCATTTCGATTGTAGGTGTGACCAACCTATGGTATATAGGGGTGGGCATAAATATCGAAAAACCAAAAAACCGAATTGAATTGAACTAATTCAGTTTTTTGATGATGACTATTCGGTGTTTCGGTTCGGTGTCAGTTCTTGTTTCAAAAACTTTAATTCTTCAATTCGGTGTTTAGTGAAAGGGTCACGAAATCATGGTGCACCGTAGAACTAAGGTTTTATTAAGTAAATTTAAATAATATTTTAAAATTATATTACTTATATATTTTGACCTAAAATATTTTAATTTTTAGCCAATCCATTTTGAATTTGGCCCAAATATTGGAGTCCTAAAATCTAAACCAAACAAAACTCGCAGAGACGCAGTCACGCAGACAACAATCGCTACTCATTCAGTTCAATTCTCAGACAGTAGCATGGCTGGATATTTAAATGTAATGTTTGTACATTTGTGTTAGATTGGGCAGTAGCATGACTGAGCATAGCATTGAACATGGCTATGCATAACACTTAAAAATTAAATGTAATGTTTGTACTTTGTACATTGCCACTTGGCTAAATGTTTAAAGTGCACTAATGCAGTGGATGTTTTCATTTTATTTTTTATTTGCATCAAAATATCATTTTAAAAATATCGAAATAAATCAAATCGAAGTTAAAAAAATCTAATCGAATCGATCTAGTTTGTTTTGGAATAAGATGCACATTTTTTTAAAATTGAACACCAAATAACTGAATCGAACTTTAACAAAATCGAATCGAAAAATCGAACGCCCATCCGTAATGGCAGAAAGAAATAATAGTAAAAGACTAACTAAAATTTCAACTTTAAAATTTATGATCAAATAATATCAGTATTTCAACCATCTCAATTTATATGATAGTTCATTTCCACAATTTTTCAATTTATATGACAGTTCTTAGTTCGTCTTAAAAAGTAATCATTTTTTATAGAAAAATTTAAAAAATAATTTTAAAATTATTTTTTATCCAAAATATTTTTTATAGTTATATTAATATTTAAGATTTTTTCCCTTTCCTTTTTGTGCCACATAAATTTTAAGAATATAAAAGATTGCAAAAGAAGAAAAAAAAAGAAGAAAAAGAAGCCTTGTACCTTAGTTTATCAAAGATTCTTTGTCTACACAGCCAGCCATATATATATATATATACATACAGCTACAGGTGTATGCAATGATTTATACAAAAATTTACAGAGGCTGCTAGTTGATTAGCTGGAACCATTTGCTGATTTGCTCTTTCTCGGTGTTTTTTTCTCTTCTGCCAACAAGTGCTAACAGAGAAGAAGTTCAGGAACACCCAAATATAGGTGATTCAATTAAAAAAAAAAAGTTCTTTTATTTCTTAACTCGAACTATTATCATGAAATGGCAACTTAGAGTTTCTCTTTTCAGCTTTTCCTTTGTGGTTTTTCATTTTTATGCAATTTAAACTTACTTGCTAGTGGGAAATTTTCAAGATCTTATTTTTGTTCTTGAAATTTAAGAGGGATTCAAATATCAATGTCAGGGGAAGCATGTAAATTTTTTGTAGATTTATTGCTTGTATATAATTCATAGTATCTGAATGGAAGTCTGTGGTTTTGTCTTGATGGTGGTTTTCCCTGTGTATATGAAAACTTTGGGGTGTCTATGAGGTGGGGAAGTGGTTGAGTTTTGTGTAGTGGGACTGTATATGTGTGTTTTGTTGATGAAGATGAATTGTGGTTTCTTGATGGATAGAGATAGAAGGTGAAGAGGGGTAAGTGGATGGTGATTATTGTTATGGTCTAGTTCCACATCCGTATTACTATGTGCTGAGGTGGGGTTTATATAGCGTGGAGCTCTCCCACTTCAATAGCTAGCTTTTGGGGTGTGGTGTTCAATGGATTGTATCAATTATGGTGTTTTTGGGTTGGTGTAGCTAGTGGCTTGGGGTGGTTTTGTAGGGAATGGGAAGGAGAGTGATTTTTGTTGTGTTGGTTCAAGTTAAGGATGTTTGATTCAAAAAAAGAAATGACTTTGGTATCAATCGCGCTTAGTTGAAGTGAAAAATACTTTTTTGCCCATGTCAACATTCTTCATCTAATTAGACGAATGATCTAGCAATGATGATGTTTCTATTTAGTTTACCGAATCACATGAAATATTACCCAACTCCATATTTTGTGTTCAATAGATATACTTTGAATCACGTTGGAGTGTTGTAATAGGTATCAATACTTTGAATCACGTTAGAGTGTTTAATAGGTATCAATCTTAGTTAATGAAGACAGGTGTCAACTTTAAAGAGCCCCTTATGTTTTTGGCCTTTGACAATAATAATCATATTTAAGCTTTGTGTTGACTGCTAATTTGATAAGCGACTAATTTTGGAATTGCTTGCTGAATTAGTCAAATGCTGGGTGGTGATTCTTTTTGGTAGTGTTGTTATCTTATTTGACAACAGTCCTATCTGGATGATGTGAAATGATTTTTAATGGAAAATATTTTCATAGAATGTTTCACCCGAGGAAAATATTTATAAATCTAGGATGTTTGGTTGGACATAAAGTTGGTGGTGATTCTTTTAGGTAGTATACAACAACAACAACAACAACCCAGTGAAATCCCACAACGTGGGGTCTGGGGAGGGTAGAGTGTACGCAGACCTTACTCCTACCAAGGTAGGACGGTTGTTTCCGGGAGACCTCGGTCCAATAAAAGCTTAAAAGCATAAAAAGATGTCAGATAAGGCTAAGAAATTAAAAGCGTTATGGGAGAACAAAGAACGAAAGCGTCACAGATAAAATAGAGTAATCAAAGTATAGAAAGTGTAGGTAATTTGATAACAGCCTTGTCTGGAAGCATGTGAATTGTTTGGAAGACATTTGTGTTTGTAGATTCATGGCTTGTCTATAATTCATATTTCAGGGCGAATTTATAGCCTAAAAATGGGACACGTGAACTCGTGTTTTTTCCTTTAAACAAGATATTTTATTTTATATATTTTCTTTAATTGGTATAATGTTATCTGTTCACACCGTGCTACAAGAAGGCTAAATGGTGAACTTGGTTGAATGTTGAGTTATTTACCTAGAAGAAAGAAAGGCCAAATACCAAGTCTGATGAAATAATCTGAGGGGAAGTCTGCGGTTCCGTGTTGATGGTGGTTTTCTCTGTGTATATGAAAACTTTGGGTGGCAATGAGAGCGGAAGTGGTTGAGTTTTAGTGAAGCTGGTGGTGCTACTGTATATGTGTGTTTTGTTGTTAAAGATGAGTTGTGGTTTCTTGATGGACAGATGGAGAAGGTGACGAGGGGTCAGTTAGTGGTTGGTGATGATTGTTATGGTCCCACATCGGTACTCCTATGCAGTACCTAGGTGTCAATTCGGGATTTCATAATCAATGGAATATTATTAACTGGATCACCCACTGTCTGTCTAAGAAGGTGGAATGAATTAGATCAGGGTTCTTGATTGAGTCGGTGGAATGTAAGTGGCAACCCACAACAACTCTGTAAGCAAGGGTCATTACCATTTGTTTAAACTTGTCATTCTTTATTAATAAGTTCTTACTTCTTAAAAGTGGCATGCACAATTGTTTGAAGGTTTGCTCCTTCTGCTAGGTGCAATGCTACTTTTGCAATGGATTCCTTTTTTGTGTTTCTTGTACATCCATACCCTTGTTGTGTTCAGTTCAACAGGCTTGATGTTGCACGACTTTAACAATCCTCTTCCCTCTCTCACCCAACAAACAAGAATGAGTAACTTCCATTAAAATAATTTCTTGTATTTTCTTGCATTTGGATCTAGATTTCAGCACACATCCCATTTGTTTTATGCCCACTTTGCTAAAACAGTGTCTTTGTATCTGCTGAGAGTTTGGTAGCTGAATTTCTTGGCGTTGTTCAGATTAGATATTTCTGGATTAATTTCCTGTTATTCTTCTTGCTGATGCAGTATCATCTATTGCAGGGAAGTTCTTGACTAGATTTTGTAGACATGATTTTTGAGCTGCTATGACACAAGTGGAATATAAAGCTTAAGTTCCCTAATTTTTTTTTAAAAGTTCAATGCAGTCCCTGAATAATAGCTTGCATTTAGTCCCTAACATTCTATTTGGCCTTATCTGGTTGTCCTTACTCTCATCAGATCCAAACTTGGCAACCAAGATAATCCATTTGTTCTCCAGATAATATTTTAAGCAGTTTTTTCTAGTTCTCCCCTCATTAACCAAAAATAAATAAATAAATTTAAACTTTCAGCCTCTAATGCATGCATGACCTCTATCAGAATTCTCACATCGGTAGTGGATTTTTGATTTGGTCTCTTTATATGGTCCTGCTCAAGGTCCATCTCTTATAATGGTATTGGTATCAGTGTCAACCCCATCCTAATTCTTGGTTTATCTGATGTTGGACCCCCATATTATGTTGTCCACGCGCTTGTTCTAGGCTCGAGCGTGGCGGCGGAAGGGGTGTTAGGATTCCCACATGGATGCGTGATTTGGTCTCTCTCTCTATAGTCTTGGGAAATTCTCACCTCATGAGCTAGCTTTTGAGGTTGAGTTAGGCCTAAGGTCCATATCTTATGAACCTTTGTGGAACTTTTACCCCTCTCTCTAGTTTGTTATGCCAGAATTGGATAGATCACATGGAAGTGGCCCACATGGGTGATTTAGATGAATCAATTTGGGATCCATGGGAGTAAATTACCAGCCTAATCCAAGTAAAAGTTGGGTGACTAAATTGTTGGCAGTCAATGTTCAGAGACTACACTGCATTTCTTCTAAAAAATATTAAGGACTTCCTATGGTGTAAAACTAAAACAGGAAGAAGAAAGGACATTTTGCCATTTGTGTTGAAGAAGCCCCAACTTTTGGTTTTTTATCTAGTTAACATGTAGCTGTCAGATGTGATGCAAGGGGAAACATTTTTCAGTTTGCTGTAAATCACATTCAATCATGTGGTAGAAAAATGTGCTAGCACCTAAGCCATTACTATAATCGGACCTATGCCTATAGATTGTATATTGCAAACAGTCATAACATGATATTAAGTTTGATCCAACAACTTTTCGTTGTTTAGCAGTACATGGGGCCGTTAGGTAAGTACTTAGATGGTTCTAACACAATAAGGAAGCTTTGGGCTTGCTTATTCATCTTTCCTACTAAGCCTGTACTTGTGTTCCAAGATCTGGACTTTAGAAGATGAGCCTGTTTACTTCTATTATACATGTTTCCTGAAAGATTTATGAAGGTTATTGACAAAATTCTTATTTCTCCAGCTGGAAAATAAGTGGAATGGCGGTAGAGCTTGTTAACTCTGCAACAAGTGACAAACTCACTGAGATAGATTGGACAAAAAATATTGAAATATGTGAATTGGTCGCATGTGATCACAAGTATGGAAGTTTCTTTCAACTCTCTCTCAAATTATTATTCTAGGTGGCGGTAGTACCTTCAGCTATTGCTTCACCAAAAATGAAGTTTTAGATCTGTTAGTTAAAGCCTTTATCTGGCATACTAAGGTTTTTCTTTTAACTTTGATTGTTACAACATTTGTAAACATGCCTTTTAAATAAAGACTTCACTGTTTGAATATATTACTCCCTCTGTCTCATTTTATGTGGCACACTTTCCTTTTTAGCATGTCTAAAAAAGAACGACACCTTTCTATATTTCGGAACATCTTTTAACACCTCTCTTTGTATCCTTAATGAGATGATTTATAGCCACACAAATGTGTTGATTCGTTTTGAACCACAAATTCAAAAGTCTTTCTTTCTTAAATTATGTGCTTACATCGTCATATAAAAATGGGACGAAGGGAGTATCTAGTGGCGAAAGTTACAAAACAAAGGAGAAAAAAATAATGGAGTTCCCTAAGCTCATATTTTGCTACAGTAATTGAAACTATTTTCCTCCCTAATATTTTAAAAGGTAACAACTTTGCAAGTTCTTTTCTATTGCACCAACGAAGTGGCTATTCTATGGCACCTTACTTAATGTATATGGTTAATCTTCATTTGCATGGTCCCTGGGACATGCCTAAGTAGTAACCACATATTGAATTTATATTTACAAGGATTAATGAAATAAACTTATACAACTTTATATTTCTTAAAAATCTCCGGTTCACTTGTTAAAACCAAGTTCTTGCTAGTCTGGGTTGGACCTCAATTTTGTGCAGAATAAGTTTTCTAACAGAACTATGACTTAGCATTTTTAGCTACTTTTCAACCAAGCATTCAACTTGCATCTGATTGATGACTCAAGGACATGATATTGCTTTGATTTGAACAGGCAAGCTAGAGATGTCGTTAAAGCTATAAAGAAACGGCTGGGAAGTAAAAGCCCAAACTCACAACTCTTCTCAGTAAATGTCAGTGCTTTTAGATTCTCCAACATTTTTCCATCTCATTAGAAATAATGTTGTCCATTGATTGTATAACAATTTTTTTGCTGGTTTGGCAGCCTTTGTAAAGATAGTTCATTTGTTGGTTATACTTATTGCGTTGTCACGTAATACTGCAGTTGCTGGAAATGTTGATAAACAATATTGGAGAACCTGTTCATAAGCAGGTTATTGATACAGGAATCCTTCCAATACTTGTAAAGATAGTGAAGAAAAAGGTCTGGTATTTTTCACTTTTTATTTTTGATTGCTTCCCTTTGTGTTCTTAAAGTTTTCATGTTCAGGTCTTGCTATTTCTTCTATTATCTAAGGAGGTATTAATTTTTTTCTTCCTCTTTATATAGTCAGATCTACCTGTACGAGAGAAGATATTTCTTCTTTTAGATGCTGCACAGACTTCTCTTGGCGGAGCTTCTGGGAGGTTCCCTCAGTATTATTCTGCATATTATGAGTTAGTGGTAGGTAAACTCACCTTAACCTTACATATAACTGTATCCTATTGAGAAACATCGACTCGTCTGCACTCTATTGAAGAAAAAAGGAAGAGTTGATGAGACTAGATGCTGCGTGTAATCCTTATAAAATATCTTCCTAATTTTGAGAATTGTCGTCATCTGTTTCTTAACTACTTCATTCTACATTCAGTGTTTAAGCAAACACAAAAATAGCACATCTATTTCTATGTATATTCACAGTATTAAAAGTGAGAAAGTTGACCAAATGATGGCTAAGAAAATTTTCGTAACTGATAAGAGGTTCTTTTAATGATTAGTGTAATGCAAAATCTTTGGGGAACTTTTCTCTTATAATTACTCAAAGAATACAACGTTTTAAATACATATGAAAGACAGGCTAACTATGGTAACTAGATATCTAAATACCACAAATCAGCTACAATAATTTATATAAGGAAATATACAACTTATTTGATTTTGTAATACTCCCTCAAGCTAGAGCATAAGTGTTGATCATGCCCAACTTGTTACAAAGGTTATCAACCTGAGTTCCGTTCAACGGCTTTGTGAATAATCATCTACTTGCTCTCATGTCTTCAAAAACTTAATTCACCATCGCTGAAGAAAACACGAATGCATCAATGGCTAGAAACCTTCTTTTTTTACGAACATCATTATTTTGTTTGCTTACGAGGTTTGATTGAATATTCCCTTTTTTAATTTGAAAGGGTGAAGAATATGGTTTTCGTATTATTGCTCTAAAAATTGGACCAATAATCTCATGGTTCTTTTCTGAAGGTTGTTTTACCCCTACTCAAATAAATATTGCACTTTGTATTTTCAATGGCATGTGGGGAGAGAGGTCATCTAACATGTGTCAGTAGAGATTTAATAAAATATACCTTTTGATTGTGTAATGTGAGTTTGTGGGTGTTTCGATTGACTTATTTTAAGTGACTTTTGACTTTTAAGTTTTAGTAGTGTTTGGCAAACAAAAAAAAGTCCTTTTAAGCACTTTTTAGGGCTAAAAAGGTAAGAGAACAGCTAAAAGCCAAAAGTTGGGTGTCCCCAACTTATGACTTTTGGCTTTTAGCTTATAAGTCACTTTAAAAAAGTCAATCCAAACACCCCCTTACTTGTAAATTCTGTGAATGCAAATTTTCTTCTCTACGGAGAAGTGTTGTATACACCATTGCTATTTTTGTGATGGTGTAAAACTCGGAATACTCTGGTAATGCTTGAGATTTGACTTTTCAGAGTGCAGGCGTGGAGTTTCCTCAAAGATCTCTTGTCTTCGCGGAACCGCATACTCCCTCAAATGAGAATACAAATAATCAAAGAGACAACAATCATGTCTCTTCTAGATGTGAAATGAAATTCCCACAAGCAGAGCCTCAAAAAGTTCCTGACAACAGGTAAATGTCATAGTCTGTAATATTCCTTTTTGGAGGTAGCCAGCATACTCCTTTTTGGAGATAGCCAGCATATCCTTAATGCTGAAGAATACAACCTTGCCAGTTTCAAAAAAAAAAAAAGAATAAGAAAGAATTCACTACTACACTTCTCTCTCTTAGTTTGGTGTACCAGGTAATATTAGTGGTTAAAGACGCCGATGAATCAAAAAAATTAGTTGTTGAGCAGTAGTGGCATGAATGCAGGAGAAGAAATGCTCATTTTGTCCTTTTTCTGTTTTCTGTATCCTCACTCTTGGTGCAAGCTGCGAGCCTGCTTGTTCTTTCCATGGATACTTCTGCTCAGCCAGAGCCTGGATATTCTGAGAGAAAATTCCTATGGAACTTCTATAACTTTTTTTTCAACTCCTCTCTATATAGCTACATGTTTTGAAGATGTTCGTTAGAAGTTTGTTCAAGTAAAAACTTAAAAGGCAGTACAGCACTCGTATATAAATTGACAGTGGCGAGCACAATATATAGCTTATGGATGGAGCCTAATAGTAGGATCTTTAAGCAGAAGTAGCAGCCAGCCAGTTCACTAATTAGGCACATCATACAAGAGACTCACGGGAGAGGCAGTAGATAACCTAGAATAGCTACTAGATTACAGGATTTGAATATGTATACATAGAACGTAGCTAGTTTAGAGATGATGACAAGGATTTAGCAAGGATGGAGCATATGTCCATACCTGCTGGTTTTTTTTTTCATGCTTTATAACGATTACTTGGTAAATAAAAAATTACTTATAAAAAAGGGTAAAAACTTAAAAGTGATATATAGAGAATGTTATAGTACAAAAAATGTCACATTTTGGTCCAACCAGCTCTTGTTTTATAGAAATAAACTTATTAATTTATAAGTAAAAACTAAATGTGCTTGTGCCCACGGTTGAAGGGGGTTCAACACGTCTACTCTGTCACATAGCCTCATTTCAATAAAGACCCAACCAAGAGAATCCATCTTCCCTAAAAACCAAGGATTAAGAACCAGAACCAAAATATCCATAGAGAGCCTATAGTCTTCCCTTCTAACGAAGAAGTCAGAAATCCGTAAGTCGAGCAAGCCTGAAAGATCAACTTGCGTCACTTATTTGAGGTCTGTTTATCATCAATTTCTTCCCTTTGTTGTTATAGTTTCATACTATTACTGTCCTCTTACTACCTTGCAGTGTTTGTCTGTTTACGTTCTTCTTCACTTTTTGATGAACTACATTCTCCTTTGTACTTCTCCCTTCATAGCTTCTTTCCTTCTTCATCAATTATTTGCATCTGTTCTTGACTTTGCTGCTTCTCCATAGTCCTAGGTGGACTTTCAATATAAGGGACCCTTTAAGAAATCTATAACCAATGTGATTATTATACAACTAGTCTCTGGGTACGCGTGTACCCTTATCAATGAGTACAATGTTTTTTAAAATACAACTATTATTGAAAAATGTGTTTTGAGTCATAAGATAACAACAACAACAACATATCCAGTGAAATCCCACAAGTGAGGTGTCATAAGATAAAAATTAAAGAAAAGAAGAACGTAACATTTATTTACTCATTTATTATTATTTGAAGGAAACTTTTTTTACGATAGAGAATATTGGTGGCAAAGTGAGCCCATATTTTGGTAACCCGCCCATATTTTAATGGGTTGGGTGAGTAATTTTTTAGATGGGTAAAATATGGGTAAACTAGGGGCTAGCCAAATGGGTTAACCTTCCAATTTTTATTCACTCAAAATTTATGATATCACCAAAAATGTTGAAATTTCCCTTCCTTCTTATGTTCTTCATTAAAACTAATTATTATCCTCTATAATTAAAAAAAATATTAAAAAAATAAATAAAAAAATAAAATTTAAAAGGTGAATTCTTTGGCCCTTAGAGTGGGGTGTCAGTTCGAATGTCGGTTTCTGGATCAGGAGTCGGGATCGAATCCCAAATCAAGTATCGAGATCGGGTTTTGGATCCGTCATCAAGGTCGGGTGTCGGGGTCAAATCCCGATTTGGAAGTCAGATCCAGGGTCGGGTGTCGGGATCGGGTCCGAATTCAAAAGTTGGGTCTCAATCGGGAGTTGAGAGTTGGGATCGAGTCATTATTTATGTGTCAGGATCAAATCCCGATTCGGATGTCTAGTCACGACCCGGGGATCAGGGTCGGTCCCGAGTCGAAAGTCGGGGGTTGGGTCCCGATTTGGAATTCGGGTCATGGGTCTGTTTCGGTCCCGGGTCCTTATTTAGAAGTCGGGTCCCGCATCGGGTGTCGGATTTAATTTTGGATACAATAAAATTAAATAAAATATTTTCAACATTTTTCATCCAAAAAAGGCTATAATATTTTCTCCATATTGAATGATAAAGTAGAGTACTATTTACTCATGAAAATATAGGTAAACTAGTATTTTACCCAATCAGTTTGTTACCCAACCCATTTTTACCCATATAAAATATGGGCGGGTTGAATTATTACCCATTTTATGTTGACCCATTTTCAACCCGCCCAAATTTGACTCAACCGCCCATTTGCCACCACTAATAGAAAATGAATTGGAAGTATATACAGAATTTATTCAGGTTTTGAAATGTCATTATTCAAGTAGCATTAGTATTTAAATAATTCTAGTATTAGTTGATTCAAATCCTAAATACTAGAAAAATTATCAAATGACAATTTAACTTCAAAATCCTAAATCTAAGGAAAATAATTAAATGAAAAATTTATCCAATATGAAATCTATTTTATAAGTGTAAAAGTGTCTATCAACACCTTTTCTTTTTCTTCAAAATCTTCCTTCCTTTTCTCTAACTTCTTATTAGCTGCTGCTTAGGCTTTACCTATTTTGTTTAATGTTCATAAGTCAAAAAGTATTTTAGTAAATGAGCTTCTATATTGTGCAGTATCCTACAGAAGGCTGCCACTGCTCTGGAGGTTCTAAGAGAAGTCCTTGATGCTGTCGATACTCAGCATCCTGAGGTATGTTTGTGTAATCTAACATCCGTAAGTTTTACGTTCTTTAACAGGGTTATATACTGTGGTTGGTATAAATGGAATCATTTTCTTTTCTTAAGTTATCTTTGACAAATCTGCTACCTAATGTTTTTTTAAAGGTGAACTATTGTAGCTTTTGAAATAAATGGTTACTTGGATGAAGTAAGCTGTTGTTCAGGCAATTCTGTTTGATTTGCTCTTCATGTAAGATGTAAATCTATGTGTCAGAGATATGTTTACCGGGAAGAAAGTAGATTTTGTATATAGTTGATTTTCTTGGCATGAAAAATGTTGATTTTCTTGGCATGATTTTTATTTTTGGAGTTATTGTATTTGCACCGTCAATATCTAATGCCGTACACTAATTCCAATACAAACGTGCCATTTTTCATCTGAGTTAGATATGTTCTTAGTTATATAGCTGTGTACATTGGCAGTAATGTTTCCAGCTTTCAGTCATTCCTTTCTGATAAGCAGTTATTCTTTTCCCGTTCTCTTTGGAGAAGGTAATATAATGTTATTCAAGTTTAGAACCCAGGAGGTGCTGATGTATGGACTCTAATTTCTTTTATACTTTTTCCTCAAAGGGAGCAAAGGATGAGTTCACACTTGATCTTGTGGAGCAATGTTCGTTTCAAAAGCAACGAGTAATGCATCTTGCTATAAGTTCCCGGTAATGCTTCCCGACTCCTGACTTCAATTGCTATATTCTGGTCAGTCTAGAAGCAAGGAAACCCACCTTCTTTGCACCAAATGACATCTTGATAGAACCTTTTATTTTTTTTACTACACACACTGAATTACTGAGAGACAAAGGGCGTGCCATATTAAGATGCATTTTCGTAGGGGGACATATGCAAAGTTAGGCATCAGTTTGGCTCTACACCCTTTGCTGTAGGATTTCCTTAGAGTTTGCTTTGTTTCTTTCCTATTCCATATGGTGTGTCAGAGAGTTTGACGCTTGGATTTTTTTAAGATGGGAAGAGAAGGCTATGTTTGTTCAATTACTAAAGGCTAACCAAAGTAAAAATTAAAGAACAAGTAGAATAAACAGAGAATGAATAAGCTGGAGTTCACTGTTCATCTCTGGAATGTTTTTTAGTTTTTTATTTGTTCTTTACTGTGGGGTTTGAACTGATTGTCGAAGAGAAGAAATGAAAATATGATAAGAAGCACAACCGAGATGCGACATTCCATCTTCTCTCTGCATTGGATAAAATATTGAAAGTTCCCAAGATATTGACTCTCCCTCCCCCCAACTCACAAATATGGACAAGTATGTGCAAGTTCAAGAAATAGGTGCATCACCATCTGAATATCCAAAAACAATCAAATAGAAGCAGGACAACTACCCATCACAAGAGGTAGAAAGAAAGTTGAGTAAGATAAGAGGGGCTTGCACATTTTGCACAACCGCCCACCATCACTACATGTGATGTTGAAGATTAATCCATTCTCGAATATTCCAGGGACGAAAAGGTGGTCTCCCAAGCTGCGGAGCTGAACGAGCAACTTGATAGAGTTCTCAAAAGACATGATGCGCTTCTTTCAGTTAGACCAACCTCTACGTCAAATCCATATGATCATGGCCAATCAGAAGAAGAAGAGGAGCCTGAACAACTTTTCCGAAGGTAATGCCTTTTTAGAATGCCAGACTTAACATGCACTGGTAGTTTCTTTATTATGAACAACATTTTTGATGCACAACTCCTGATTAGAGGTGGTATATACTTTTCTGCACCAAGTTTTCTCCACGTGATGGTAATTAAGCATGGTTTCTCTGTATTATTACGAATGCATGGTCGTCCATTGCTCAATCTGGTTTGTTCCATCAAGTTTGTCTTGATGATGGCTCAGACGTGCTTGGATTATGTGGTGAACACCAGTGTTATGTACTTGTGTTACTCTCATAGATTGTGAAGTAACCCAAAACTGTTAGGGGTCGTTTGTTATGCTCGACAAGCTTAGATAGTCCTGGGATAAAATTTTAGCACTACATTATCCCTGGTTTGGTTACTACTAATTCTGGGATAAGTTATACCTAGATAATAATTGTATCGGGGATAAGTTATTCATGCCAGAGGGTGGAATAACAATATCGAGATTAGTTATCCCTGGATAAAGCAATGAAAAATGACAAAAATACCCCTGAGGCCTTTCAAACCTCTTTTCTACTAAATAGGGTGGTGGGCGATTTTTATTTAGAAGAGTTTCAAAAGAAACCAAAAAATGGCTCATCAAAAATATTGGATTTCTAAAAAAAGTAAAAAAAGAACTTTCAAAAGTAAATCCTATTGTATTATTTAGATTCAAAGAAATATCTTAATCGAATGAAATGCAAAAAAGAAAAAGATAGGCAGAAGCAGTGGTAAAAAGGCCTATATCAAGTGAAATAAATAACAATAGCAGTCAATTGTCTTCACAACAGGGATTCTTGTTCTCCCGGTGTGAAACCAGTTAGTTCCATAGATTTAGAATTTTGCTGATCCCAAGCACTCCATCTCCATCATTGCATATAGGAATATAGATAGTAAAGAGGAAAAGTGTAACAAACAACTTCTTCTTAGAAGTTCTACAATGCATGTTCTATTTAATACAACAAACCAATCAATAATACCAGAATAACTAATCCTATCATAACTAATCCAACTGTAGCTAATCCCATCATAACTTGTCTTCAAACCAAACGACCCCTTACAGTTCTCGCGTTTAGCCACCTTTTAACAATCAGCCTTTTGTACTTGGATGACTATTGTTTGGTTTTTAACAATAAGCTCTACTTGATAGAATAAGAAAAGGAAAAGCTCGGCTACAGCCGGAAGATGAAGGCAGTGAAGTAGAACGTCCTTTTGGATTGCTAGGATCTGCAGTTCCAGGGGATATGCTACATCGTCCACTTATAAGACCGGTGGTTATGGAGCAGAAGCAAGAAAGCAACATTGAAAAAGCGGCTGCTGTTGCAATTCCTCCTCCACCTGCTAAACATGCTGAGAGAGAAAAATTCTTTCAGGAAAACAAGTCTGATTGTTCGACTCTGTCTGGTCACATGAGGGGCCTCTCCTTACATAGTCGCAACGCCAGCAGCTCTCGCAGTGGCAGCATTGATTTCAGTGAATAGTCTGCTTTCTTATGTTATGTTTATCCCTTTTTTCCTTTGAAGTTTCTTTCACCTTTATCAAGTTTTTCTTCTTGAGTGCTATTTTAAGATATGTACTTGGATATTGTGGGGGTGAGGGTTGGAAGTTATCAACATTCTTATATGCTAGTTTGAATTTGACAATCTGTTACATACATATACTATACAACATACATTTGTCTGCAGCTTCCCATTTTTCTACTTGAGGAAACCCCAATATACATAGATTTTTGTTCATTTTAAGGAATTTGTTATGAAGTGAGAACCAAGGAACATTACTGACTTTCCTGAGCTGTGATTTTTTATTTAGACCTTTTCTCGAGTTCGATCGACGTGCAGGAATGGTTCGAGCACACAAAAGATCGAGTCACCTTCTAGGAAGTGTTCTAATTTCCTATGCCTCCAAACTGAAACAAGCACTACACATCCATACTAGTACTAAAAAAGAACAAAACTGCTAGGTAAGAAACTAATCAACTGTCTACAACTATAAACTCTCTTTGTACATTCATTGGCCTGATCTTCACTTCATCTCCTTTTGGACTTGAGCAGTTTCAATTCCTGGCCTTCTAAGTGTGATAGAGCATTGCATCTCATATGGCAGAAACAATTTCCTTCTTAAGTTGCTTCCATTTCCTACTCTTGAACCACTTCAAAGTCTACTGGAGATTCAAACTTGTGACTCTCAGACGAATTCTTGAATCTCGACCATGTTTATTGATTAGATTGAACAATCTCTTTTCTGTCTAAGAGACTACAACTTACGAAACAAGCTATAATTCCGGATTTTCTTTCATCAATCTTGGAAGAATTTAATTGTCAAGTAGCTTTAAAATGTGTGCTTTAGAGTTTAAATATTTGCACATTTAGTGACGAATTTATTAGTGTATTAGATTTCTTTAATTCTAAATTAGTAATATATATATATATATATATATATATATATATATATATATATTGTTAGGTTATAATAATGGATGTCCACTTTATAATAGTGGAATCTTTTTGTATGAGCAACACTTATAGTGGTCCAATTGCCACTACAATTCATCTCCCACTTTGCCTATAAATTGCCAATGTTGGCAATGAAATAATAGATGAAATATAGAAGAAAAGATAGAACACAGATACATACACACGATTTTCCTCTCTGTCTCTCTTCATTAACTTTTCTGTTACTATTTTTCTCTTTTTGTTGTCAAACTAGTATATTTCACAACACATTATCAGCACGAGGCTCCGGCTATTGTTTCAAGGTAACAAAAAGTGGTAAGAGTTTTATTTAAATTTATTTTCATAAAATGTCAAATATTTCAAAAATTGAATTTACTGCTCTTGATATTTCTGGAAAAGACTACTCCTCATGGGCACTAGATGCCGAAATTCATCTTGAATCGATGGGTCTGGCAGACACCATCAAAGATGATAACCAGGCATCTAGTCAAGACCGTGCAAAAGCTATGATTTTCCTCCGCCACCATCTTGACGAGGGTCTTAAATTATAATATCTTACATTAAAAGATCCCTTGAAATTGTGAAAAAATTTAAAAGAAAGGTATGACCACCTGAAGTTGGTCATGCTTCCACAAGCACGTCATGACTGGTTAAATCTGAGACTAATGGACTTTAAAAATATAACTGAATATAATTCTGCTTTATTTCGAATTATAGCTCAGTTAACTTTATGCGGAGATGAAATCACAGAACAAGATAAACTTGAAAAAATATACTCCACATTTCCACCAGCGAATATGCTCCTGCAGCAGCAATATCGCAAAAAAGGCTTTACAAAATATTCTGAATTATTATCTCACTTACTTATTGCTGAACGCCATAATGAATTTATTAATGAAAAATTATGATAGTCGTCCCGTTGGTTCTTTTCCACTCCCTGAAGTGAATCAGACAAATTCAAACCAACGAGAAAGAGGCCATGGCCCCAGTCGTGGTCGTGGTCGTAGTCAAAGAAAATTTTTTAATCATGATGCCCGGCTGACACCGAGAAATAACCAGCAATATAAAAGGCAGGGTAAAAAGCCAGAAGCTTTACCGAAGAATAATTCAGAAACAATATGTCATAGATGTGGAGGTGTGGGGCACTGGTCACGAGTTTGCCGGTCGTCAAAACGTCTGGTTCAGCTATATCAAGCATCGTTAAAGAGGGCAGAAAATAATCCAGAGATAAATTTTATCTCTGAGGACAATATTGAGCCCATGCATCTGGATGTAGCTGATTTCTTTAATTTTCCAGAAGTAAATATGAATGTTGATAAGTCCGATAATATTTAAACAATTCTCTTTGTTGTTGTATGTATTAAATATTATGTTTGTATTTTTCTAGATCCATGTAATAAAATAAAATTTTGTATAATAAATTATGTATTAATTATAATATTTACTTTCTTTCTTTGTGAAGAATAATTTTGGTGAAATGTGTTTCGTTCTGTCTCCTTTTATGAAGCCACCTTTCAATTGAGTTATGCACGCGACATTGTCTTCGAATATAATTGTGGGTATTTTAACATTATTTGTGTAATTGATAGTGGAACAACCCATGCTATATTTAAAGACGAGAAATATTTTTCCAATTTACTTAGAAGAAAAGCTAATGTTACTACAATTTCTGGTAATTCAAAAATGATAGAAGGCTCCGGAAGAGCTACTATAATTCTGCCTAAGGGGACAAAAATTGTTATAGAAGATGCACTATTTTCTTCTAAATCCCCAAGAAACTTGTTAAGTTTTAAAGATATCCGCAGAAATGGATATCATGTTGAGACATTAAATGAAATGAATATTGAATATCTTGGTATAACCAAGAGTGTCTCAGGCCAGAAATCTATTTTGGAAAAATTACCAACTCTGTCATCTGGCCTATATTATGCAAAAATTAGTGCAATTGAAGCAAATATGATCGTAAACCAGAAGTTTATTGATCCAAATATATTTGTGCTATGGCATGATCGAATAGGTCATCCTGGATCAATAATGATGAGACGAATTCTTGAAAATTCAACTGGACATCCGTTAATGAACCAGAAGATTCTTACAAATGATGAATTTTCATGTGCTGCTTGTTATCAAGGCAAATTAATTGCCAGACCATCGACCCTGAAGGTTGGCATCGAATCTCCTGACTTTTTAGAACGTATACATGGAGATATATGTGGACCTATTCATCCACCTAGTGGATTGTTTAGATATTTTATGGTCCTAATAGATACATCATCTAGATGATCTCATGTGTGCCTGTTATCATCTCGCAACCTGGCGTTTGCGAAGTTGTTAGCACAAATAATAAGATTGAGAGCGCAGTTCCCCGATTATCCAATTAAGGTCATTCTCCTTGATAATGCTGGAGAATTTACATCCCAAGTATTTAATGATTATTGCTTATCAATTGGGATAAAAATTGAACATCCTGTAGCTCATGTTCATACTCAAAATGGCCTTGCAGAGTCATTTATAAAGCGCCTACAATTGATAGCAAGACCTCTACTAATGAAAACAAAATTGCCAATTACTGTTTGGGGTCATGTTATTTTACATGCAGCAGCACTTGTACGTCTCAGACCGACACATTATAATAAATACTCTCCGTCACAATTAGTATTTGGTCATGAACCAAATATAGCCCATTTAAGAATTTTTGGTTGTGCGGTATACGTGCCTGTAGCACCACCACAACGTACAAAAATGGGCCCTCAACGAAGGTTGGGCATATATGTTAGGTTTGACTCACCCTTCATAATTCGATACCTTGAACCGTTGACTGGAGATTTATTCACTGCTCGATTTGCAGATTGTCGGTTTGATGAAACAATTTTCCCGCCATTAGGGGGAGAGAAAAAGAAACCCGAAAAAGAAAAAGAAATTGCGTGGAAAGTTTCATCACTATCACATTTTGATCCACGTACCCGCACATGTGAACAAGAAGTCCAGAAGATCATCCACTTGCAGAAAATAGCAAATCAAATGCCAGATGCATTTACTGATTTGAAACGGATAACTAAGTCACATATCCCTGCAGTGAATGTACCTATCCGGATTGATGTCCCAAAAGGACCATCTACAAGTATCATAGCTTCTGAATCCCAAACACGCCAAAAGCGTGGTAGACCATTGGGTTCAAAGGATAAAAATCCTAGAAAAAGAAGCGTGAGAAATAATAAAGATGATACTACAATAGAACCTCCTGAAGAAGGTCAAGATTTGAGTAAACCTGATATTCCTGAAGAAATCAGTGAACCCGAGACTCAAGTGAATGAAGAACTTTCAATAAGTTCTTTCGGTGATGAGATAAAATTAGATCGATCTAAAATCACGGTTGATAATGTTTTTGCATATAATGTTGCACTTAACCTCATGCAAGATAGTGAAAGTCTTGAGCCTAAATCCGTCGAACAATGTCGATGTAGACGTGATTGGCCAGAATGGCAGAAGGCAATTCAATCTGAATTAGACTCACTTGCTAAACGTGAGGTTTTTGGACCTGTAGTCCAAACCCCTGAAGGTGTAAAATCAGTTGGCTATAAATGGGTTTTTGTGCGAAAACAAAATGAGAAAAATGAAATTGTAAGATACAAGGCACGCCTTGTTGCACAAGGATTCTCTCAAAGACCCGGAGTCAACTATGAAGAAACATATTCACCTGTTATGGATGGAATAACATTTCGATATCTCATTAGTCTAGCTGTACATAAAAATCTTAATATACATCTAATGGATGTAGTTACAACTTACCTTTATGGTTCACTTGATAATGAAATTTACATGAAAATCCCAGAAGGATTAAAATTGCTTGAAACATGTAAAAAGTCTCGGAAAGTATACTCAATAAAATTGCAAAGATCATTATATGGTCTGAAACAATCAGGGCGCATGTGGTATAATCACCTAAGTGAGTACTTAATAAATGAAGGCTATATTAATGATGTTATTTGTCCATGTGTTTTTATTAAGAAAACGGAATCAGAGTTTGTTATACTCGCCGTTTATGTTGATGACATAAATCTCATTGGAACCCCTGAAGAGGTACAAAAGGCAATTGAATATCTAAAGAAAGAATTTGAAATGAAAGACCTTGGAAAGACAAAACTTTGTCTAGGTCTGCAAATTGAACATTTAGCAGACGGAGTTTTTGTTCATCAATCTGCCTACACGGAGAAAATCTTAAAAAGATTTTACATGGACAAAGCACATCCATTAAGTATTCCAATGGTTGTTCGATCACTTGAAGTGGAAAATGATCCATTTTGACCTCCAGAAGAGGATGAAGAAATTCTTGGTCCTGAAGTACCATATCTCAGTGCTATTGGCACACTTATGTATCTTGCTAACGCAACTAGACCTGATATAATATTTTCTGTTAATTTGTTAGCAAGGTATAGTTCATCCCCAACGCGAAGGCATTGGAACGGTATCAAACATATTTTGCGATACCTGAAGGGTACTATTGATGTGGGTTTGTTTTATACTAACAAAGGTTGCGCAGACCTTATTGGTTATGCAGATGCAGGTTATTTATCAGACCCACATAAAGCTCGATCTCAGACAGATTATCTGTTTACACACGGAGGGACTGCTATATCATGGCGATCTACAAAACAGTCCATTGTTGCTACTTCTTCAAATCATGCTGAAATAATAGCAATTCATGAAGCAAGTAGAGAATGCGTGTGGTTTAGATCGATGATACAGTTCATCAAAGAAAGATGTGGTCTGGAAAATAATGTTAAAATACCCACAATTATATTCGAAGACAATGCCGCGTGCATAGCTCAATTGAAAGGTGGCTTCATAAAAGAAGACAGAACGAAACACATTTCACCAAAATTATTCTTCACACATGATCTTCAGAAGAATGGTGAAATTGATGTACAACAAGTTCGTTCAAGTGATAATCTTGCAGATTTATTCACAAAGGCATTACCAACATCAACTTTTGAGAAGCTAAGGCATAAGGTTGGAATGCGCTGTCTCCAAAATATCAAATGAAGTTTTCATCAGGGGGAGTAAAATGCGCGCTGCACTCTTTTTCCCTTAACCACGATTTTGTCCCACTGAGTTTTCCTGGCAAGGTTTTTAATGAGGCAGCAATCAAGGCGTATTACCAGATCTGTGTACTCTTTTTCCTTCATTAGGCTTTTTCCACTGGGTTTTTTCCTAGTAAGGTTTTAACGAGGCACAACATCAGAATAACTATGTATCTTATTTCTTGTAAAGTGTTTTTATAGCGGCACATTACACATGGACATCCAAGGGGGAGTGTTAGGTTATAATAATGGATGTCCACTTTATAATAGTGGAATCCTTTTGTATGAGCAACACTTATAGTGGTCCAATTGCCACTACAATTCATCTCCCACTTTGCCTATAAATTGCCAATGTTGGCAATGAAATAATAGATGAAATATAGAAGAAAAGATAGAACACAGATACATACACACGATTTTCCTCTCTGTCTCTCTTCATTAACTTTTCTGTTACTATTTTTCTCTTTTTGTTGTCAAACTAGTATATTTCACAACATATATATATATATATATATATATATATATATATATATATATATATATATATATATTTAATATTTTAAATTTAAATAATTTTCTTATATTTATAATATTCAGAAATAAAAATAATTTATGAATAAATTTTGTCTATAACATCTAATTAAAATAATTAGGAGAAATTACCGAAAATGACAAACATTTAACGATTATTATGTACTTAATCTATAGTTTTGGTCCGTTATTAAATGCGGCTACAGTTCAATCAATTTTGCTATTTAATTTGTATAATTCGGTTTTTAATTGTATAAATCCAAAATTTGTATATGCTTATCCTAGCTATTTGTATACGATTTGTTGATACATTTGATTTGTATAAGTTATGAAAAATTCATAACTGTATAAATTCAGAATTTGTATATAATTATTCCGTTTGTATGTGATTTGTTGATACATTTGATTTGTATAAGTTCTGAAAAATTCTTATATATATATACAAAATTTGTATATACTTACCTTTTTTGTATATTGGCAAGCGAAATATACAAACGAAGTTCTGAAAAATTCTAAATGGATAAATCCAGAATTTTTATATACTCACCCTATTTGCATATTGACAAACAAAATATACAAACGAAAATATCCATAACAAACAAAACTATAGTTATGTAGCGTAATTAAGCAAATTATAGCTAAGGAGCATAATTAAGATACTTATAATAGCTATTTGTGAAATTTTCTCAAAGAATTTAACATCAAAATATTATTATAGGTGTACAAGTACAACAATTAGTGACTACAAATTTTAAAAGAATTTAACTCTATATGGAATTTCGTTAGGACGGAATCAAAATTTTCATAGTAAAAATCTCACAAGCTAAAACTCCATATCTCATAATAAAAGTTTCATATTTAAAATAGCACCACAGTATGAAATCAATATTTTTTCCTCTGTTTTAATTTGTTTGTCTGATTTTAATTTAATAAGAAATTTTAAAAAAATAAAAAAGATCTTTGAATCTTGTGGTCTTTTTTTTCCAAACAGATTAAAAATAAAAATAAGATAAATAAATTAAAACGGAGGGAGTATATGTTATGACACCGTTCTAAACTCAATGATATGATGCATTAACGAAGAAAATAACATAATCATGAAATATTATTCAAAATCCTACAATTATTAGAGAAAGAAAATGAATGCCTTCAGTAGGCAATAAATTGACTTTGAATTAGTGGTGTATATCATTTTTTTCTGAAACTAGCATAGGGAAGATACATTGTTTCTTGCTATATATGGATCTCCTAATTGAGTTGCATATATATATATATATTGTGTGAAAAAATTCACTCGTGGTCTTTTTTCGATTGTTCTTGTCCTATCTAAAAAGGTCCATTATTAAGGTTCTCTAGTTATTTTTGGTCTTTCTTTATGTCGGGTTATTTCTATCTTTTTTAACTGATCGATTTATTCATCTACTTCAGTGTTCCTTGGGTGTTCAATTATATTTATCTTCCCTTAAATAATTTTATCTATTTTCATATTTAATTCTAACGGTAATGTTATTATAGTATTATTTTGTTTAATAATACTAATTATCCAACTAATTGTAATCCAAAACCATTTGTCATGCAAAGCTGATCCTATTGATGGTTTCACTCCCATATCTATTAGCCAAAGCAATTTCCAAATTCAAAAGCCTGATGATGTGCCTGTGAATCAAAGGTATTCCTTCATTGATGGAGTTCACAAATTTTGGGTTTTCAAAACTGACAAGACCCATACTACCACTAGCCAAATAAAACCCCGTTGTGAAATTCGTATAACGATAAAGTCCAATGAAAGATTTATCGATTTTTAATTAATTACTTGTGTATTGATTTAATTTCAAGTTGGTTACGTTGTGGTCGATTATATTGTCAATTACTATGTCATCATAACATGACATAGTTGTGTTTCAATGGTAATCGACTAGGCATATTCATGTATCTCGTTTGTACATCACGAGATCTAGATCTGACTCCATCCTAGTTGGCTAGATTGATTGATGTTCACACGAGGCAGATGAATACCTAGTCGAGTGAGTCAAAATTAGACCATTGAGGCATCATATAATCCTTGATTCATAAAAAAAATATTTATCAACCTAATTGGGAATATTTTATCAGAAGTCCCCTCAGAGGATTAATATAACTACGTCTTTTTTTATGCTAGCTAATCCTCACTTCCGTACTACAACTCTCACATAATTTATTCATGGAAAATCCCTCAAAGGGTTAATATAATTAAGTTTTTCTTACGCTATAGTCGTCAATTTATTACAATCCTCACATCGATTCATGTTCATAAGCCACTATGCGTTACTCTTTTTTTTTTTGCTTAAAATAGAAGGATTTTATTTATATTTTAAGATTCGTCCATGGATGTACAAAAAGAAACTGTTCTAAATGAAACAGTTCCACAAGCATCCCCTATCTATAGCATACGTTACAAAGGAACACACACGTAGAAAAGAACACTACTTGAAAATAAGGAATTAGTAGCAAATAAAAATTTCGTAGCTAAAACAGCAAAACTCTCATGCTAATCCAATTTAGCTACGGATTACAAGAAAACTCAATTAGTTAGGAGTTTTTTTAATTAATACGGATTATACTACAATGAAAGAGACAGTTAGTGACAATAAATTTTCTTTGCAATTGAGTTCATGTCATTGCATCCCGAGTCGTTAAAACCTTTAGTGACATTTATATAAAATGGTGATTATAAATGCCCATATTTATTTTTGTCTTTAAATAGAATATAAAAACAATTATATTACTATCGTTAAATCCTTTGTTTAGTGTTGTGTTAGCTAGGAATTACCGAATAAATTCCGTAGCTAATTCCATATTTTCTTGTAGCCGAAAGTTTTATCCAATATTTTAGTGATATTGATTTATTATTAATGTTATTATATAGGGGCATGATTATTCATCGGGTATTTGGCAATTTGAGGCAAATGGATATGTCCCAAGTGGTTCATCTGGTGTGTCAATAATGCAAGTATTTGGAGCATCACCATCAGCCACAACTTTAGTGCTAAGAGTTTATGATGGGAACCTACATTACTATAGAGAAAAAGTGATTGAATCAAATATTTATAATAGATGGTTCAGATTAAATGTGATTCATGATGTTGGTGCAAGTAAATCAAAAGTTTATATTAATGGAATTCTCAAACATGAAACATTAGGAAGAGGAGGAGATAATCATTATTTCAAGTTTGGAGTTTATGCACAAGATAATGAATCAGATCGTATGGAGTCTCGTTGGAGAGGGATTAAGCTATTTAAAAAATAAGGATCTTAATATCATGGAACATATATATAATCTTGTTTAATTAAGAAATATGATGTATTAAGACAAATAAATCATCCTCTAAGATTTATGATCCCGAGGTTGAGTTCACGAGTTGAATAATCTATAAAAATAAATGAAACAAGCTTTAATTAATCTTGCATGTTTTCTTTTACAATTTATGCAGTAATACGTGACAAAAAAAATTGGAATTATTGAAGACATGAAGATAGTTTACTTCAAAAGATTTTTTTGGATAAGTCAAATATATTGAAGAATTATACATTGATATAAAATAGAAATTGCTGAAATTATAACACGACTCATTTTTTAGGTTTATATAAGAAGGAGTTGAAAACTAAGTCACTTGGTGAGCTCCCCGCCGTTCATAATTGAAGTGATAGTTCAAACTCATGCCCTTCCCCTTTTCCCTCCCTTGATGTAGTAAAAAAGTGTTGTCTGTTTTTTTTTTTTAACATAGAAGTTCCAAGTTTTTATGCAACTAATATTATATCTACCCTACATATATATTGACCATTGATTGTTGACTGTTGACCATTGTAAAAGAGAAATTATAATTAATTTGTTGCGTCAATATCAATATAACAGAAAATTTTCATTTTATTATAGACAAATAGAAGGCCACATGTGATTTACATTCTATATGCAAATATATAGAACACACTAGTCTCATTCTATATGTATAACACAACTCTCATTATTGAGTAAAATATCCAAATTTTGAGTCAAGAGAAGATAATAAATAATTGCACAAATAGAATACAATACCATCTATAACAATTCAATAATAAGTATGGCAAGACATAATTTAGCAATTGTAAAATACATCAAGATTTAACGTAGAAAAACGTTTTCAATTGGAAGAGTAAAAAATTAGGGGCCAAAGTTTTATTACGTCAATGAGAAAGTTACAAAATAAATAAGTAATAATAATGACTACAACATTAATAATGTCAAACACGGAGCAACAATAGCAACAAGAATAACAATTAAAATAGAAAAGATTGGAGGAAAATCACTCAGAAATACATTTATTATTGTTTACAACCAAACTTTGGAGCGATATAACTTCAAATCGTGCTTAGACAATTTTTAATGTAAGACCAAGATGCCCGAAATATTCAAATCAAATTTAGCTTAATCAAATAAAAAAAATAAGGCAAATATCATTAAAAAAGCCGATTGGTCGTATGCATTTTCAGCCAACTAGAACGTCCTTTTGGATTGCTAGGATCAGCGGTTCCAAGGCTTATTATTAACTTACACCTTATTAATTAAATTAAAACATATAATAAATGAGTAGTTGAGAAAAAAATTCTAACAAGTAGCTAGGCTAAAAAATATATCCCAAGGCTCAAATGAAAATGATAAGCTTAGACATGATATAATAAGTCACTTGAGAAATAAGAATAATTTATTGAATATCAATCTCCTCTTTATTAGCTACTAACTTTTCAGAAAGATAAATTAATTTATAACAATTATATAAACTACCTATTTCTTAATGAGGCCTTCAGCAATTTTTGACATTAATACAAGATTAAATTGTCTTCTACTCCTATCTAACATTTCAGGTGTTGTCTTGCTACCAAGTGCATTCTGACAATCACTCACAAATTTGGGACACTTTGAAAGGTCATTTTCCAAGCCATTAAAATCCTTGTTAGCTAATGCTTGGGCAGCATCTTGGAGTACGGTTATCAACAATCCATAACCGCTATCACAAATACCGTACATGTCTTGGGTCTCTTTATCTTTTGCGTTTGCTTTAGCTTTCTCTATGAAAGCATGGTTGTCATTAGCATTTTGTAATGATTGGGCGATAGCAGCTCGCGTTACTTCTTCAGGAACATATGGATGGGTATGCAAAATTTGTCTGAAAGTGGTTAAGCAAAACTAAGGATTTTGTACTTGTCTACATATACCTGTTATTAATGCCTCGTCTGTATTGAGGTCACACAAAGAGGTTTGAAAGTTAAAAATGTTTGCAACAAGTACTAAAGAAAGAAAATATGAAGTAAAAAGAGAGGCCACTTTAATTTCTTCAATAATTGTTGCTTGCTATTTGAAGTGAATGCATACAAGTGAATATATATAGGGATAACATTGAAGCAAAATAGGAATAAACATGAATTTTGTTACCTTATTATCAACTTCAAGTATCTATGACATATATAGAAATAATGTTAAGTTGGTATATTTTCTCCTTACTAATTAAATTATTTCCTCATATGTACATTCTTTTATCACCCCATTTACCTTATGTGTAGTGAAACAAATTTAGTGAGAGCATAATAATTACTAACAAAATTATTTTGAGATTTAGTCAAAAACATACTTTTATCTTAGATATATCCCTTCTATTCTATTTACTTGAATCTTATTTAAAATAAATTATTATTTTTTACTATTCATTTTAGCAAATTAATTTTTTTTTTCAATATTTCCCTTATCACTTAATAGTTATATAAAGAAATAACAGTCAAACTTAAATTTTCGAAACATAATTAACCTAGTCAAAGGGACACATGAAATTTGGTCAAACATGAAATTCATTGATATCATTTGATGTATAAATCTAGTCAAAGGGACACGTAAAATAGGCTATGAACTTGAGAATTAAATTGAAAAATTTTAGTAGTAAGATAAACATATGATACTCTTTATTATACAACAATATAAGTTGAAAGAATTATAATTTGTAGCTATATAATTAAGATTTTATAGCAATTTTGGTGTGATTTACATTCTATATGTAAATGTATAGAACACAATATTCTCATTCTACTAGACAAATGAGTCCACGTGTTCCTTTACATTATGTATAACACAACTTTCAATGTATTAGACAAACAACAACCTTGTTGGGTAAATTTTTTAAATTTTGAGTCGAGCAGAGAATAAATACTAGCACAAATCTATGAAATAGCAACTATAACACTTCAATAATTTAACACTCACAAAATACATCAGGATTTAAAATGGAAAAACGTCTTCAATTTGAAGAGTAAAATATTAGGACCAAAGCTTTATTATATCAATGAGAAAGTTGAAAAAAAAATTAATTAACGGCTACAACATTAATGTCAAACACGGAACAATAATAACAACAAAAATAACAATTAAACTAGAGAAGATTGGACGAAAATCATTCAGAAATACAAATATTGTTCAGAACCAAACTTTGGAGCTACATGACTTTAAATCATGCTCTGACAGTTTTTTAATTTAAGACCAAGATGTCCGGAATACTCAAATTAAATTCAGCTTAATCAGATAAAAAATAAAGTAAATATCGTAGAAAAAAACTGATTGGTCGTATGTATTTTCAGCCATGTTGGCAAGAAGCCATCTCTGAATCTACAGCTTCAAGAGAAAGATGAAGAGAAAACAAAGAAGAAGGAGAAGAAAGTGAACGGACACAGAAGTCTCCAGAAGAAGCAGAAGATATTTATGTGTCCAAGATAATGGACAAAAGACATCACAGCCGTTGATTCCCAAGATTAAATCACAGCCATTGATTCGTTGCATCACAACCATTGATTCCCAATATTGCATCACAGCCATTGATGCTCAAGATAACATCATAGCCATTGAAAGCAATTTTGATGGATCAAATCTGGACCATACACCTCAGCATATAACACCTGTACATAAAAACAAATTTAGTTAGTTTGTTATTTATTTAACCAATGAGAATAGCACAAATATGTAGAATTTTTTGTTTTCTTTAATAGATTATTAATTAGGTATTTGTATATAAGGTGTACAGATACAATATTGAAGAATATACAGAAAATTCCCAAAATTTTGTATCTCTTCATTTTGGTTTCTAACAAGCCAAGTAAAACGTCCTTTTGGATTGCTAGAATCTGTAGTTCCAAGGCTTATTATTAACTTACACCTTACTAATTAAATAAAAAATGGTAATAAATGAGTAGTTGAGAAAAAAAATTCCAACAAGTAGCTAGGCTGAAAAAAATAACCTAAGGCTCAAATGAAAATGATAATTTTAGACATGATATAATAAGTCACTTGAGAAATAAGAATGATTTATTGAATATCAATCCCTTCTTTATCCGCTACTAACTTTCAATAAAGACAAATTAATTTGTAACAATTATATAAACTACCTATTTCTTAATGAGGCCTTCAACAATTTTTGACATTAATACAAGATCGAATTGTTTCCTACTCTTATCTAACATTTCAGGCGTTGTCTTGCTACCAAGTGCATTCTGACAATCACTCACAAATTTGGGACACTTTGAAAGGTCATTTTCCAATCCATTAAAATCCTTGTTAGCTAATGTTTGAGCAGCATCTTGGAGCACGTTTATCAACAATCCATAACCGTTATCATAAATACCGAACAAGTCTTGAGTCTCTTTGTCTTTTGATTTAGCTTTCTCTATGAAACCATGGTTGTCATTAGCATTTTGTAATGATTGCGCGATAGCATCTCACGTTACTTCTTCAGGAACATATGCATGAGTATGTAAAATTTGTCTGAAAGTGATTAAGAAAGATGGAGGATTTTGTACCTGTCTATATATACATGTTATTAATGCCTCGTCTGCATTGAGGTCACACAAAGAAGTTTGAAAGTTGAAAATGTTCCTGTATGATATTGGATGGTGACATCATAGTCCTTGATCAACTCCATCCATCTTCGTTGTCCGAAGTTCAAATACTTCTGGGTGAATACATGCTGCAAGCTGCAGTGGTTAGTATACACCTCACAACTGACAACATAAAGATAATGCCTCCAGATTTTCAGAGCAAATACTACCTCTGCCAACTCAAAGTCATGAGTCGAATAGTTCCTCTTATGTACCTTCAACTGCCGCAAAGCATAGGCTATAATATTATTTTCTTGCATTAATTACAAACTCCCAAACCTGAATGTGAAGCATCACGATAAACAATAAAGTTTTTACCTTCAACCGGTAGGGTCAAGATACATGTTGTGGTCAGAAGAGTCTTGAACTTTTGGAAGCTCTCTTTGAATTTATCAGTCCACTCGAAGGGTACTTCCTTTTGAGTCAGCCTTGTTAAATGGGTAATGATAGAAGCAAAGTTCTTCACGAACCGGCGATAATAACTGGCAAGCCCCATAAAACTCTTCACCTCAGTCACAAAGCTGGGTCGAACCCAGTTCTTAACCTCTTCAATCTTTTGTGGGTATACCATTACCCCTTTCTTCGAAACAACATGACCCAAGAAGGCAATTGAAGGCAACCAGGATTCACACTTAGAGAATTTTACATACAGTTTCTGCTTCGATAAACCTAAAACAATCTAAAGATGGTCTACATGTTCTTTCTCACTCTTTGAATATACCAAAATATCATCTATAAACATAATTATGAAAGAATCTAGAAATGGCTTGAAAACTCCATTCATCAAACTCATGAAGGCTGCAGGTGCATTGGTCAGCCCAAAAGACATCACTAAAAACTCATAGTCCCCATATCTTGTCCTAAAAGTTATTTTGGGCATATCCTCAGGCCTAATCTTCAGTTGATGATACCCAGATCTGAGATCAATTTTTGAAAAGACTTATGGACCTTGCAACTGATCAAAAAGGTCATCAATATGCGGCAATGGGTACTTATTCTGAATAGTGACCTTATTCAGTCGCCGATAATCTATGCATGCACATTCTCATACTACCATCCTTTTTCTTCACAAACAACACCGGAGCACCCCACGGAGAATCACTAGGATGGATAAATCCCTTATTAAGGAGTTCTTGGAATTGAGCCTTAAGCTCTCTCAACTCTGCTGGAGCCATTCGGTAGGGAGGAATAGAAATTGGGCGAGTGACCGGCTCCAAATCGATACAAAATCTATGTCTCTATCGTGAGGCATACCAGGCAAGTCTGTAGGGAACACATCTGGAAATTCATAGACAGCCGAAATAGACTCTATAAAGGGAGACTCTACATCAACATTCTGAATATGAGCCAAATAACCCCGCCCACAATTTTTCTAGCCTAGAGAAAGAATATGACCTTAGTTGCCTTAGGCTTGTACACCCCTTCCCACTCTAACTTCCCCCTTCTCGATATCTCTAGAATCACAGTCTTAGCATTAAAGTCAAGCACAACATCAAAGGGGGACAACCAAGTCATGCCTAAAATTACATCAAAATCAGTTATGTCTAAAATCATTAAGTCAGCCCAACTCTGGAATTCCATAAGTATAACAGAACAAGAACGATAAACATGGGTGACTATGACAGACTCACCAATAGGGTTAGAAACATGAATAAGGACATCAAGTACATCACAAAGTGCATCAAAACCTAAGGCATATCTCACTAACACATATGAATTAGTGGAACTCGAATCAAACAGAACAGTAGCCATCCGATCACAAATAAGAATAGTACTTGTGATAACTGCATCAGACGCCTCAGCCTTGGTCTTGCCCGAAAAAGCATAAAACTGAGCCTGTCATCCTAGCGGGCCACCTCCCTGCCTGGCTACGCTACTTCTCGACCTGCACTACTATTACCTCAGCCTTCATGGCCTCTCAATTTTCCTCTTCGCCCACCTTGTGGACGTCTTCTACCGTTTCCACCTCCGCCCATGGGTACCACTTCCCTGACCTACTAGGGCGCTGAATTTGTCCTGCGATGGGGGGGGGGGGGAAGGGGGGACACTTCCTTCTGATATGCCCCAGCTCTCTACAATTAAAATAGCCATGCTAAAAGGATGGCTTGCTACCCGAAAAAGAAGGCCATTGGCTCTCCTAGATCGGATGCTACTATCGAGTACCTGAAAAACTGCCGATAGAAGTAAGCAGTGCTAACTGAATCGGCCGGACTGCAATTACCGGCCTGCCTGACCCTCTAGAATAGGATCCTGGAATTTACCTGTACTCTTAGGCTTCTTAGCCAAAGCTTAGCCTACCTATGTCGTCTCACACCCTCTACCTTTTTCACAAAATCAGTGACTTCATTAAAACTTCTGCCCAACGAAGAACTGACAAAAATTGCAACTTAGGGTTCAATTCCTTCAAAAATGATCGATTCTCTTCTCCTCTATATTACCAGTTGAGTGGCACACCTGGACAACGCATCAAATTTGGCCTCATAATCATCCATTGACATACCACCCCGCTCCAATGACATGAACTCGTCCTTCTTGCAATCCCTTAAGGCACGTGGCATATATTTCTCCATAAACAAGGCATAAAACAGGACCCAAGTAAGTGGGGGAGACACTGGTGGGTGATACTCCACATAAGACCTTCACCACTGCTTGGCCTCACCCTGCAGCTGGAAGGTCACAAACTCAACCCCATGCTGGTGAACTATCCCCAACTTGTGCAACCTCTCATAATAGTCAAGAATGAACTGATACGCATCCTTACTCTTAGAACCGTGGAAGACTAGAGGCTTCAACTTCAAAAACTTGGTCAACATCTTGTGTTCAGTGTCAATCATGGTCGAACCGATTAACGGACGAAAGAGTGAAAAAGGTTAGATACCAATTTGAATCCCAGATACCAATTGAAATCAAGTTATAGAACAAGAGAAAGAAAAGACAGAGAAATCTTTCCTAATGTCTTGTAGCCCCTCGAAGAAAAGTACATACATCTCTATACCATTTCGCAAGAATCTACTAGACTTGTTTTGGTACAACGAGATTAATGAATCTAGGGCTCTGATACCAAATTTGTCACAATCCTGACCCATCTTGATTGGCACGCACACTAACCCTCTGATGGAAGAACTATTCTTACAACCCAAATTGCCAGTTATCGCAAGATATAAGACATTTAAGGTACTAATAGAATAAATATAAGAGAAAAGAGTGTTGAGTCCCCATAAACTCAGCTAGTTCAACTAATCATGTGGAATTACCCATAGAATCTGAAAGTCGAAGTATCAAAACTCTAAACAAAACAACAAGTGTAGAAAAGGGGATACAACCCCAAAAGTCATAGAAACAAATAAAAAATGAAGTCTGAATCTAAAAGAAAGACTAGAATAAGGAGAGCCCCTGACAGTTTGGAAGAATTGGTTCACCCTTGAACTCTAGCAGCTAATGGTTCTCTATTCTAGGTCTCTCAGCAGCCGTCTGAATGTGCTCTATACTCAACAAAGATAGAGAAAGGGTAATATCAGTACACAAAGTCAACAGTGTACTAGTAGAATCACGCGACTAGCTTGTAAGCGAGACATGGATAAGTAAATATTGCACAGTAAGCACATATATACAGAACAGACTCAACACTTATCATCCCTAACCAGTACTCAAAATTATCACAGTTTATCATTCTCAATATCATGTAATTGCACATACGGGTCCTTTCATGGGACCTACAATCACAAGTCTATGTGTAGGAACGTGACATCCGGTCTAAGATTATGTCAGAATGTGATACTCGATCCAAATATGTATCGGAATGTGACACGCAATTTAGATGCGTGTTGAAATATGACACCCAATTCAAGTATACAATTCAGCCACAATCACAATGAATATGCAAACCATTATAGCTACCAAGAACAGGTTTATTACATATCATATCCCATAAGAAATCATTTCACACAAATCATTACATGCTTTCCTATTTATATACACATATGCATACAATGGAGTAAGATAGCGATTACATGAATAACATACGGGAACAACCATCACCTACCTTGAAACCAAGTTTAACCACTCTAAAGTGCAAGTTCTTTTCCTTTTCGATTTCGTTCAGCTTATTCTTGATCTAAAAAACAATAATAACATACAAATGATCAATACCAGGGCCTAATGTTCATGAATTATAGCATAATTCACCTCCTAGGCCAAACCCAGGATCTTAACCCCATCCTAGGGTTATTTTCCACCATTAGTTTCAGTCCAAAACCCTCCCTTAATGATTACCAACCAAAGTTTCTAGATTCTAGAAATCAAAATACAAATTAATGGAGTGATTTACTTACCTTTGGCACAAAATAAGGTGGGGATCAACAAGAATTCACCCTAGGTCGCTTCTGGTTTCCTAAGAATGAAGTGGGATGACTAAAAACCTTCTAGGACTTTTTTCCGACTTTAAGTCATGTTTGTCCCGCCACAGCGGGACCATCCCTGGCGGCCCCGCCCTGGCGGGATTATTTCCGCTTTGGCGGGATATGTGAAGACAGCGACCTCGTAAAGAGTCTCTAAGTCTCCCATATCACAATATACCCTCATCCTATGTTGTCTTAATGTTTACCCTTCACGCCAAGTTTAATTTCAGGAGTTGTACTCTCCCGAATATGATTCTGTAAAGCCATACAGGCTCCATATCATCTTGGCTATCAGATAACCCAATCAAACTAAAGATTCAATCCCCCTTCCAAATAGGGATCACCCTAGACTTTTCCTGACTCAGAATTCCTCTAAGTCTGTTTTATGCTCAATTTTACGAAATCACTATCCAAGCTTTTCTAGCCCGAATTCCTTCCCTATTGGCTTATCCGTAATAACGGAGGCAAGTGTTACATAGGCATATATTTTTTATTCTATATTGCATGGGTCTTATTAAAATAAATTATTAATTTTTACTGCTCATTTTGGCATATTAAGTTTTTTTTCAATAATACCTTTATCACTTAATAGTTATATAAAGAACTAACAATCAAACTTAAATTTTTGAAACATAATTAATCTAGTCAAATGAACACATGAAATTTGGTCAAACATGTAATTCACTGATATCATTTGATGTATAAATCTAGTGAAAGGGACACATGGAATAGGCTATGAACTTGAGAATTAAATTGGAAAAATTCTGTAGTAAGATAAACATAAGATACTCTTTACTATACGCCACTATAAATTGAAAGAATTATAATTTATAGCTATAATTAAGATTTTATAGCAATTTTCTTTCTCACTTGCCTCTCTCCTCTTTCTCTGCACTCTACTCGCTTCTCTCTTCTCTCTCTCTACCCTTTCTCACCCGCCTCTCTCCTTTTTCTCTGTACTCTACTTGCCTCTCTCTTCTCTCTTTCTACCCTTTCTCAGTCGCCTCTCTTTGCCCCTTTCTCTCTTTCGCCTCTCTGCCCTTTCTCAATATCCCCTCTTTGCCCCCCTCTCTCGCCTCCTCCTTTCTCTCTTAACACAAATACAAATAGTAACATTCAATGATCCAAATACAAATGTTAACTGTCAATTTTAGAAAAATTAATGATAACAATCAACAATACAAATTCTTTTCAGTGATACAAAATACACATGTCAATATAAGAACTTTTAACATAGAAGTCTCAAGTTTTCATACAATTAATATATATATATATATATATATATATATATATATATATGGATTGTTGACAGTTACCATTGTAAAAGAGAAATTTTAATTGATTTGTTGCATCAAAATCAATATAACAGAATTTTTTTATTTTAGCATAGACAAATAAAATTCATATGTGATTTACATTCTATAAGTAAATATATAGAACACAATATTCTCATTCTATTAGACAAATGAGTCCATGTGTTCCTTTAATTCTATATGTATAACACAACTATCATCGATTAGACAAACAATAGCCCTGTTGGGTAAAATTTGTAAATTTTTAATCGAACAGAGAATAAATAAATACGAGCACAGATCTATAAAGTAGCAACTATAACACATCAATAATTTAACAGTCACAAAATACGTCAGAATTTAACATGGAAACATCTTCAATTTGAAAAGTAAAAAATTAGGGCCAAAGCTTTATTATATCAATGAGAAAGTTAAAAAAAATTAATTAATGGGTAAAAGACTAATGTCAAACACGAAGCAACAATAACAACAAAAATAACAATTAAAGTAGAGAAGATTGGCCGAAAATATAATCATTCAGAAATACAACTATTGTTCAGAACCAAACTTTGGAGCTACATGACTTCAAATCGTGCTCAAATAGTTTTTAATTTAAGACCAAGATGCCCGGAATACTCAAATTAAATTCAGCTTAATCAGATAAAAATTAAAACAAAATCGTAGAAAAAGGTCGATTAGTCATATGTATTTTCAGCCAAGTAAAACGTCCTTTTGGATTGATATGATCTGTGGTTCCAAGGCTTATTATTAACTTACACCTTACTAATTAAATCAAAAAAGGTAATAAATTAGTAGTTGAGAAAAAAAAAATCTCGCAAGTAGCTAGGCTAAAAAAAATAACCTAAGACTCAAATGAAAATGATAAGCTTAGACATGATATAATAAGTCACTTGAAAATAAGAATTATTTATTGAATATCAATCCCTTCTTTATTAGCTACTAACTTTTTATAAAGACAAACTAATTTATAACAATTATATAAACTACCTATTTCTTAATGAGGCCTTCAGCAATTTTTGACATTAATACAAGATCGAATTGTTTTCTACTCCTATCTAACATTTCAGGCGTTGTCTTGCTACCAAGTGCATTCTGACAATCACTCACAAATTTGGGACACTTTGAAAGGTCATTTTCCAAGCCATTAAAATCCTTGTTAGCTAATGCTTGGGTAGCATCTTGGAGAACGGTTATCAATAATCCATAACCGCTATCACAAATACCGTACAAGTCTTGGGTCTCTTTATCTTTTGCGTTTGCTTTAGCTTTCTCTATGAAAGCATGATTGTCATTAGCATTTTGTAATGATTGGGCGATAGCAGCTCGCGTTACTTCTTCAAGAACATATGGATGGGTATGCAAAATTTGTCTAAAAGTGGTTAAGCAAAACTGAGGATTTTGTACTTGTCTACATATACCTGTTATTAATGCCTCGTCTGCATTGAGGTCACACAAAGAGGTTTGAAAGTTAAAAATGTTTGCAACAAGTACTAAAGGAAGAAAATATGAAGTAAAAAGAGAGGCCATTTTAATTTCTTCAATAATTGTTGCTCTGCTATTTGAAGTGAATGCATACAAGTGAATGTATATAGGGATGACATTGAAGCAAAATAGGAATAAACATGATATTTGTTACCTTATTATCAACTTCAAGTATCTATGACATATATAGAAATAATGTTAAGTTGGTATATTTTCTCCTAACTAATTATGTTATTTCCTCATATGTACATTATCTTATCACCCCATTTACCTTATGTGTAGTGAAACAAATTTAGTGAGAGCATAATGATTACTAACAAAATTATTTTGAGTTTTAGTCAAAAACATAGTTTTATCTTTAGTATATCCCTTCTATTCAATTTACTTGGATCTTATTAAAAATAAATTATTATTTTTTACTGTTCATTTTAGCAAATTATGTTTTTTTCAATATTTCCCTTTCCCTTATCACTTTATAGTTATATAAAGAAATAACAATCAAATTTAATTTTTTGAAACACAATTAATCTAGTCAAAGGGACACATGGAGTTTGGTCAAACCTGAAAATCACTGATATCATTTGATGTATAAATCTAGTCAAAAGGACACATAGAATAGGCTATAAACTTGAGAATTAAATTGGAAAAATTATGTAGTAAGGCAAATATGTGATATTATTTACTATACACCAATATATTTTGAAAGATCTATAATCCGTTCCTATAATTAAGATTTTATAACAATTTTCTTTCTCCCTTTTCCTCTCTCCCTTGCCACTCTCCTCTTTCTTTGCACACTTACTCATTTCTCTCCTCTCTCTCTTTCCTTTCTCACTCGCCCCTCTTTGCCCTTCTCTCTCTCTTTTGCCTCTTTGCTCTCTTTGCCCCTCTCTCTGTCTCACCATCTCATTTCTTTCTCAATACAAATACAAATAGTAACATTCAATGATACAAATACAAATGTTAACAGTCAATGATATATAAATAAATGATAACTATCAACTATACATATTCTTTTTAGTGATATAAAATATAAATACACATGACAACAGACGAATAAAAATACACATAAGGCAATAAATACAAATACTATACATGGCAACAAATGCATATAAATGCACATTAATACAAATGCATTTTGTTGTGAAATATAATATTGATGCAATTGCATGCGTTGATACAAATTTTATTTTATTAATACACTTGAACTTGATACATATGATACAATTGTATTCGCTGATACAATTATATTCATTGATACAAATTATATTCATTAATACAATTGTATTTATTGATACATATACATGCAAGTTACATATATATAATTATCCAATAAATATACAAATATAATTCACCTCTCTCCTCTTTTGCTTGCCTCTCTCATCCTTCTAACATGTAGCTTAAAATCATAATTAAGCAAACTACAGCTAAATAGCTTGATTACGTTTCTAGTTTTAATCATTTTTTGAAATTTCCTCAAATAACTTTCACTAGCAAATATATTTCCAAAGGGACCCACTATATCTGTGGCCCTTCAAGAAAATGGTTTATCAAGGGTTGAAAGTTGCCCCTTTTTAATTATTATTATAGAATTAACAGTTAAACACACATTAAAAGTATTATAATTTTTTAAGTGTCATATCGATAATTAAGATTGTCAAAATTAGCCTAAATATAGGTAATCCACTCAGAATTTTATCGATTGGGTTCAAGATTATTTAAATTGGGTCAATCTCAATTCATTCAAGCCTTTACCTATTTTAAAATGATATTCAATTGAGCTCAATTTCATCTTCAATTCGAATCATTTTAATGCTCTTTATTTGCATGGGTGCAATGTGTATACCCAAATTGAATGTATAAATTACAATCTACTTTATATCTTCTATGATTTATCTATCCACTTTTTTCATTTGTAAATTAAATTTTTTCTTTTCTGGGATCAAAATAATCGAAAGAAAATATATTGTATTTTTTCCCCATAGAATACATGTTGAGTGAGTAATTTTAAATATATATTTATTTGGTTGGTGTAATGTTTGGTGACTTTCCACTTCAAAATCAAGAACTTTTTATTTTAATTTTCTTGAGTTGGAATTCAAATTGTGGTTACCAACGGTAAATAATAATATGTTACAACATTCTTGAGATTAATCGGATCACTTTAGGTGGGTCATGATCCAACTCGATTTTTAGCTCATTTGAACCCAACCCATTTCGGACCAAAGTAAGTTTGGCAGGTCATGACCCAATTCAATTTCTGATTCAACCCATTTTAATCTCGTCAATTTCTGTCCAATCCGCACATTTGACACTCCTACTGACAGAGGCGAACCCACGTTTGAGGGAGGGGTGCACATGCATCTGTTAACTTTAGAAAAAGGCAAGACCCATCGGTGACCCCCTAAAGTTGGCACCAATTTTCATTTAGACACCTCAACTAGGCTTTGTTCATTTTAGACACCTCAAGTAAGGCTCAGATGTGTCATTTTGACACTTTGTGTTGACTTGGCACATTGCGTGTGTTGCACCCATTTTAAGCGCGTGAAAAACGTTTTTTTCTTTAAAAATATTTTTTTATTATTTTTTTTGTTCTTCTTCTTCTTCATTTCTGCCATCATTTCTTCTTCTTTTTCTTCTTCTTCTTCTTCATTGTGTGTTCTTCTTTTATAAATTTCTTTTACAAAACACAATCTTTCTCCCTTTTCTTCAACACCCATTTGCCCAAAATCCATAAATTTCACTCTCCCAATTGTAACACCCCTCAAAAATTTTCCCTAAGATTCGGACCCTTTTTGTATTCGGGTAGGGTCAAACTCGAGTATTGTGGAGCATTTGCATGAGTAAGACGAGTCGTTGAGAAATTTAGCAGCGTTAGAGGTGATGTGGGGTCATGAAGGACCCCTAGGACCAAATCAAATCCAAAAGATTCGTCGTGGCTAAGTTTGAGGAGGAGTTCGCATAAGGGGTTGACTTCTAACAACCCTATCTTTTGAAAGACGACAATCTGGGCGGCCCACGACCCATCAAATTAAAGTTCGTCGAGTCTTCTTTCCAAGCCACCAAGAATGTAATTTTTGGAGTTCGGAATCGAAAGATATGGCGATCCTAAGATGAACTAGCACAACAGAGATTTTCAGGCCTGGGTTGCAATTGCTGGAAAACTGGGCTTGGCGCCGCAGTGGCGCGACGCACCACTATCGCGCCAGAAACACGCCTCAATAGTTTGGGCTCTGGCGTGGCGCGCCACTATAAGGTGTGCAGGGGTTTTCAAGCCAATTTCCAGAACCCAAAAAATATTGGCCTTGGCGCCGTAAGGGCGCGACGCGCCACTATCGCACCAAGAATGTGCCTCAGTAGTTTGGTCCTTGGCGCGGCGTACCACTACGAGATGTGCAGGTTTTAGGCGTAATTAGCCCGACGCTGCAATTGCGCGATGCGCCGCTATCGCGCCAGGTGCATTTTTGCCTATTTTTCAGAACTTTTGAGAAGGGGCAATTTGGTAACTTACCCAAATTATATATGTATCACCCTATACTATTTTGAGATCATATTTTCAGCCCCCACTCTCTCTCTAAAAAAAAAAAAGCCCTAGGAGTTCCTCTCTCTCTCTCTCTCTCTCTTCTTCTCCATTTCCAACAAGAAGAGTTCCAAGAGCTTCAAGATTTGAGTCCTCCATTGAAGACCCAACATCAAGGTTTTCTCCAAGTCTTCGCTAAGGTATGTAAGGCTATCCAAAACATGGGTTGAGTCCACCCATGTGCCCTACTCTTGCTTTGAGGTTAGATGTCCATAAAAATGGAGTTTCTTGGTAGGGTTTATGCTTGAATGAGTTTTGTCCCCTATTTATTTGATGTTATATGTGTTGATGTTGTTGAGCTAAGAAGTTTCTAAAACCCTAATGTTAGTATGAGTTGATGGAGGTGACTTGTTATTATGTTTTGTTGATCTCTTTAGCCATGTGATTATGTTGCTTAAGTCAATTTCCTTAAATGTGTTGTTCTACTTGAATTGTTGAGCTAAAGTCATAGAGTTGTGATGAGTCTTGAGGAGATGTCATAAATGCTTATCTAAATAAGGCTTGATTGAGTTGATTTGAGGATGGAATTGACGAGGGGACAAGGTCCTAAATGAGACTTGCCATTATGACTTAATTGAGTTGAAATGAGAACCGAGTTGATGAGGTGGCAATGTACCACATGAAACTAGCCGTGAGGGATTGTTTGAGATGATTGGAGGAGTTTTATGAGCATGGAGTCATGGGAGAAGTATCGAGCACTGAGGTGGGTGAGAGTACAGTCCATACTCGAACCCCAGAAACTACGCCGCCAACGTAGGTAGGGATAGAATTGTTAAAGTCGGATGCTTCTCGTGGGATCGAACCATTAAAGTCGGATGTTTCTTATTTTATTGTCCCAAAATGATAGGACTTGACTAATCGATGGTATCCATGATTAGGGAGGCGTTCATGCCCTGGAAAGGTATGGACGGACGTGGCAACGACATCTGATTGTTGTACTATCACTGGCTCATAAGTGATGGTTGTCGGATAAGAGAAACTCCCATTTAGGTCTTGATAGTGCTCCGAGTCAGTTGAGTTGAGCGGCTTATGAGTTTGTCCTGTCTAAACTATCTTTTGTTAGACTTAGGACACTCGAGTGAGTTGTCATGTATGTATGAGTTGAGTCTCTGAGTTGATATTGATGTTTGTTTGATGTTGTTTCATCCGGCCATTTTACATACTCGTACATTCCATGTACTGACGCCATTTGGCCTGCATCGTTTCATGATGCAGAGACAGGTACTAGAGATCATCAACCGGCGCTCCGTTGAAGATCCACATACACTTCCAGCCAGTTGGTGAGCCCTCCTAGTTTTCGGAGGATATTGAGCTTTCTTGTATAACTTTGTTGTCGTTTCCTTTGTTTGTTGTTGGTAGCCATGAGCTTGTCATTGGCACCTTCTAGACTTTGATAGAGGCTTCATAGACTAGAGTGTGGGCAGGTTGGATTGCTACTTTTGAGAAGTCTTGTTATATTTACTTGATGAGTTGTTATGATTGAACCCTCCTTTGAGTGAATACGATTGAATGATAGTGTGACTAAATCAGGTGGTTCGCTTGAAGGCCAGAAATGGCTTTCGAGTGCCGGTTACGTCTAGGGTACCCTCCCGGGGCGTGACACCAATCTCTCCAGACGATTCAAGAATCGTTGATAGACTTGTTCACATATTCACTAAGCCTCTTGATTCATCAAAAAGCCAAGAACTTGATGAGTTGGGTTCAAAGATTACTACTTGTATTGTTGAAGTTGTTCTTAGAAATCTGAGAAATTGGAGAATAGCCCATTTATTTTTTAATTGGACTTCGAATTTTATTGTAGGTTCTTTAAGGTTTGAATTCTTTAACAACTTTAAAGAAAATAATTTTAGATTTGTATTAATCTTGCCGGAAAAAATGGAGGTTCGTCGGATTTTTTGATTCAATTTGATTTATATTTTTGTTTACCATTATAGCTCCATTTTTTCTTCTTTAGATGATATGGATAGCGTTGGGTGGGTGTTGGAGGAGAAGAAGATTTGGTGGGGTGGGGGAGGGGTTGGGGTTGGGGTGGGTGGGGTTGGAGAAGATGACGGCGGGGTAGGGGAGCGGTTGGGGTTGGGGTGGATAGGGTTGGAGAAGATGATGGCGGGGTGGGTGGGGTTAATAGTTGTTAATTTTTATTTTTTAAAAATGTTATTATTTGGATTTTTAAAATGCCACGTGTCATCAAATTATTGGTTATTTTTTCTATTCAAAAGTCATTATTTGATAATTATTTTTGATATTATTGGTTATTTTTTCTATTCAAAAGTCATTATTTGATAATTATTTTTGATATATTTGCCACGTGTCTTTATTTAATTTGCTTTTTTGACACGTCAATCGAGTGCATTACACACACTTAATATATTTTGGTGATTGTCAAAAAAATGTCAAAATGACACATCGGAGCCAAGGTGTCTAAAATGAACAAAGCCTAATTAAGGTATTTAAGTGAAAGTTAGTGCCAATTTTAGGAGGTCACCGATGAATTTCGCCTTAGAAAAACTTACGTATATATACATACATATACCAAAATAAGGACATAATTGTTCCCTTGAAACATAAAAATTGATTTGGTGCACTAGACTAACACCTATCTTTGCAAGTTAGGTGTCCTAGGTTCAATTCTTGGTCGCTGCATTTCTTGTTGTCATTTTTTCAAGAAAAAATGCATTTAAAAAAACATAAGCCAGATTCGAATTAGCAACCTCAAAATAATTTACATTAAGGTCAAAAATCATCAGACCACATAGTGAACTATGTTACATTTTCATTTAGTTTATTTTTATTTCAGTACCATCAATTTTGTACTTGTTTGACAATAATTTCTAACCAAATATGCTGCTTCAGCTAACACACATCCACCTTTAGTAGTGCCTCCCTGTCTTCAAATCATCATGAGTTTGTCTCTATCTACTGATAAATATTAATTGTATGAATTTTTTACCTGAATTATCATTAAATGCTTATCGAAAGTCACTTCAACAATTAATTGTTCACTTTTTGTACATGCACCATTGTTAGGTAGGAAAAATGAACAAGTAATATTTGAGTTGTGTTACAATAAGCATTTGATGATAGTTCCGATAGAAAACTCACACACTTGATAGCTCAAATATAAAATTTTAAAATTCAGAATACTTACGATGTATTTTTGACTCTTTACACTTTTTATACATAAAATTCATGGTGATATCATCTTTAAATGGATGATAGATCTTTGATATTGAACGTTGTGTTATTTATATATATATATATATATATATATATATATATATATATATATATATATATAATTAATTACCGAATGTAATTTTTTTAATCAATCAGCCAAATATGTAACTTTTCTTTATATTATTAATTTTTTTAATTAAATATTTTGATTTGAGGCAAGTTTAAATGAAGCAATATGAAGATGAAGTGAAGTAATTCAAATGAGTACAAATAATATGCAGTTGTCAACATTGATCATAAAAAGATCTCTTATTTTCATTTTTAGAAAAACCACCATTTCTATATTTCTTATATAATTCATAATAATTATAATATAATAATAATAATATATTTAATATAATTTCATTACTAAAATATGAGAATAAATACAAAATTTATTCTTAACTTGAAAAATGAAAAAGTTATTTCTGATACATCCTCTCGACCCAATTTCTGTAAACATGGTACTAAAATCAGCATCTAAGAGAGAGAAAAAAAGTCCATTCTGTTAAACTAATCAGACGGCCAATAATTCACCCAAGAAATTGGTTACAAATAGACACTCCCACACCTTACAATTCCTCATTCCAATTTCAAAAAAAGAACCGCCAAAACTGAAAACCGTTCTCCGATGGTTAAACTCCTTACTCTCTTCCTCATCCTCTCCATTACCACCACCGCCGACGCCGCCGTCAATTCCACAATATCCATCACCAACACCATTGATATCATCTCGACCGCCGTCCACTCCAGAAAACACGCCAGAAATACCACCGGCACGAAATACTCCATTTCCCCACATGAACTGGACACCCTCTTGAGTGTCTTAAGGTACAGCGGTTACCCTCTGTTTAGCAACGCTATAGACACCTCAGACATCCAATTCCAAATTCTCACCGGACACACCACACTTGTCGACGCTTCATCGGCGGCGTCGGCGGAGAAGGAGGAAGAAGCTACACCGCCGTTATTCACTATCTTCGCACCAAGAGATCATTTCCTCTACACTCTCGATATGGCTTCTGATGCTGATGCTTACGTGGCCGCACTCCGGTCCCACATCATCCCTTCTCGCCGACTCACCATTACTGAACTCCGCAACCTTACTACTCCATACCTCGATACCCTTCTTCCCCATTACAGTATCTTGGTGGAGAATAGCAAAAGCGACGACGATTTCATCACTGTTGATGGGGTTCGGGTTTCGGACCCGAATCTTTTTGTCGGGTCGAGATTTGCTGTTCATGGGTTAGATGGGATTCTTCTGACTGGGTTCAACATGTATGAGGACACTCTTAGCCAGATGGGAAAAGGTTTTTTTGCGCCGGAGAAGGTGGAGCCCTTCGCTCATAAATCTGGGCGGCATTCTTCGTCGGCGTCGGCGTTGCCGGAGGCGAAGAATGGAGGGTTTTCAAGAGTTATAAGGAAACATCGGAAACTACAGTATCGCCGGATTTGGAAGAGTAATTACAGTGTCCGGCGTAGCGACGGAGAAGATGATTTCTAGGGGCATTACTGTAAATCTTAACTTTCTTCTTGGGTAAAAGTGTCCTTTTTTGTGAGAATTGATGTACAGAAATGGAAAATAGTAAGAAATTGTATTCCCCAATTGTGAAATATCAATGAAAATGAAAGTAATTGTTCTGTGAATTTCCATTTTGGAGATGAGAAATTACTCTATTCTTTCACTTCTTTTTTGTTGGTCATATTCTGTACAAAAATGAAAATGGAAAAAGATCTCTTTGAAAGCATGAGATTGTTTCAATTTATCCTGGCACACTTTTTTTTATAGCCCTTTTCAAAAAAATGTCATTATTTTATAATTAAAAAATAATTTAATTTTAAAATTCTTATCTTTACCTTATTAAAATTATTTATAGTCGCATAAATGGCCAAAGATCAAACCGTTTTAGATCAAAAATTTCAAAAAGTCGTGTTTCTTTCTTAATAAATCAAGTGACAATCAAATGGTGTCACGTAATGGGACGAAGAAAATAATAAATACCATTAGTGCGCTTTGATTAAAAAAATATAACATGACCCATGAAAAGTATTTTTTTCCATCTCAAATTATTTATCGTGATATTTAAAAATAGTTTGTCTAAAATTATTTTTGATTTTAAAAGTTTAAGAAAAACTTAATTACTTATTTTCCTTCATTTTTATTCTTAGCAGTAATTATTTTTTAAACATAAATGAGGAAAAACTAGTCAATTATTCATTCTAATTAATGTTTTTTTTTTAGAAATTAGATGATAGGGACGTAGATAATTGTTCTTAAAACATAAATGAGGATAAACTAGTCAAATACTCATTCTAATTAATATTTTTCTTTAGAAATTAAAGACGTAAAAGAGAAACATGCCCAATAATGGAGAGGCATGATAAGATCAAAAAGAAATAGTGCTCTAAACTCAAAGCATCAAACATGTCAAAGCTTTATATATTCTTCCATAATACTCATGATACATAACAACACTTCAAAACCCCCTTTTTATTTTTGCAACATTAAAATTAATGTAGTACTTATGGAACCAAATTAGGAGATGAAGGTATCTCTGGAGTTGAAGAAGACTCACTAGCATCACAATATCCATGTAGAATATCACCTTCTTCAGAAGTAAAACCAAGAGAACCAAGCATAGATGGCAAACATTGACGTTCAATAGTTCTTATAGCACCACAACAATCTTGACCTACATAGGTTTCACCATTAACGAAGAAAAGCATGATTTCCCCCGTGCATGCTTGGAGCTCGAATAATGAATCCCAACATTGCGATGACCCTTCTTCTTCATCTTGTAGTTTTAAACGTGCCATAAGAGTATTAGCACGACCACTAGTACTAGATTTATTATAAGTAGTTAAAGGTCGAGCTTGAAGAATATTAATCCATGAAACTAGGGTAAGTAGTAGAACAATTTTGATGATCACGAGATTACTATTCATCATGTTGTTAATTAGCAATGAAATAGTGGGATTAATTCGTGTGATAATTGTATAGGAAAAACTATGTAGGACGTGTGGGATTATATATATGAACAAGGGTGCTATGGGGATTTATGATAGGAAGGTGAAGAGTTGATATAATACTCCCTCCGTTTAAAGGTTGGCATCTCAAGGGTTTTAATCAATATATTACTTCATTCGTTTATATTACTTGACCGTTGTTGATTTAACATAATCCTTAAGAAAATTTAATTAAAGGTATATTTTACGAAATTAATCTTATTAATAATGTTTTGAAACTCTAAAATTTAATTATTACTACTTTATATAGTTATTTAATAATAAGGGTAGAATGAAAAAAAAGTGAGTAATAAAACTCTCTTGTTTTGCAAAAATAAACAAGTAAATTGAAATATCTATTTATTTTTAATATAGGGGTCAAGTAAAATAAACCAGAGTTAATAATTGACTACACTATTATTGAAGATGTTCTTCTAGGCTAACTAATTGGGGAATTAATTAGGAGCTTGATTAATTTAATTACGATTAGTAGTAATGGCTATTTGATAAAATGTAATATATCGTGGTTAATTTATGCATTATGGATTGTAATCAAGTTAGACTTATCAGTATCCAAATGTTTAAAACGTACACTCAATACAATGTATGAGCTTAATTATTTGGAAACACCCAAATAATTGAACGTACAAACTTAAGGATTTTTTATTTTTTATTTTTTGATGAATAATTAGGAAAAAGAAGGATACTTAAAATAAGTACTCCCCCATTTCATATTACCTGACATAGGTTGATGTGATATACCCGTTAATGTTTTTAATTAGAGGTGTATTTTACTAAAATAACTTTATTAGTGATATTTTGAAATTCTAAATTTGAATATTACTATTTTATATAATTATTTAATATTAAGGGTGTCAGAAAAAATATAGTATAATTTTCATGATTTTATAAATTGGACAAGTAAATTGAAACAACTATTTTTAGTATGGATGCCAAGCAATATGAAATGGAGGGAGTAAAATATAAGTTCACGCTCATTGTCTGTGGGACGTCCTATTAATTATTGAACGGACCAACATTATGATATATGTTATAAAGTAAAAACTAAATACTAAATCCGAATTAGTATCACAAGAGAAAAATCAAGAAAGGGGAGAAATAGTAGAGAGAGAAATGAGAGGAAACTTTGTATTTCTTAATTTTTGTGTGTTTATATCCATCAAATTACAATGCCTTTTATAGGCATAGAAAGGGGTATTATGGGCATTCATAAATTGTTTGCAACATTCCCCTTGGATGTTCATGTAAAATAAAAGTTCTGGTGAAAGAACAAATATATATAGTTATTATAATACTGATTGATTGCTGCCTCATTAAAAATCTTCCAAGAAAAACCCAGTGGGACAAAATCATGTAAGAAAAAAAGAGTACAACGCGTATTAACTCCCTCTAATAAGAATATCAATCCAAAGACTTGAATCTTCGCATTCCAAGCTTGTGCACCATCTTCTTGAAGGTTGCAGTTGGTAGAGACTTGGTGAATAAATTAGTCACACTTTCACTCGAACGAATCTGTTGCACATTGATATCACCATTTTTCTAGAGCTCATGTGTGTAGAAAAGTTTTGGCAAAATGTGTTTTGTTCTATCTCCTTTTATGAATCCTCCCTTTAGTTGTGCTCTGCATACTGCATTCTCGAATAAGATGTGTCATGGATCTCAACCACACACATTCCCGGCTTGTTTCACAAATAACTATTATCTCAGCATGATTGGCCACGATAGACTGCTTTGTAGATATCCAAGATATGGCAGTACCCCCACATATGAACACGTAGCCTGTTTAAGATCGAGCTTTGTGTGGGTCAGATAAATACTCTGCATCAGCATAACCAACAAGATTAGGACTGCAATTGTAAGGATAAAATAAGCCACATATCGATAGTCCCTTTCAGATACCGCAATACGTGTTTGATCCCATTCCAGTGCCTCCTAGTAGGAGTAGAACTATATCTTGCTAACAAATTAACCGAAAAGGATATATCGTACCTTTTAGTGTTAGCAAGATACATTAGTGCACCAATTGCACTAAGATATGGTACTTCAGGACCAAGAATTTTCTCATTTTTTTCTTGAGGTCGGAATGGATCCTTATTCATATCAAGTGATCGAACAACCATCGGAGTGCTTAATGGATGTGCTTCATTCATATAAAATCATTTCAACACTTTTTCTGTATAGGCAGATTGATGGACAAAAATACCATTTGTCAAATGCTCAATTTAAAAACCAAGACATAATTTTTTCTTTTCAAGATCTTTCATCTCAAATTCATTTTTTAAATAAGCAATTGCCTTTTGAAGCTCTATTGGAGTTCCAATGAGATTTATGTCATTAGCATAAACAACAAGTATAACAAACTCTGATGTTGTTTTCTTAATAAAAATACATGGGCAAATCGCATCATTTATGTAACCTTCCTTAGATAAATACTCACTAAGACGGTTATACCATCTGCATTCAGATTGCTTCAAACCATACAATGATCTTTGCAATCTAATTGAATACATTTTCCGAGACTTTAAACTATATGCTTTTGGCATCCTAAATCCTTTGGGAATTTTCATGTATATCTCATTATCAAGTGATCCATAAAGATAGGCTGTAACCACATCCATCAGATGCATATCAAGTCTCTCGTGGACCGTGAAACTAATGAGATAACGCAATGTTATTACATTCATAACTGGTGAGTATGTCTCGTCATAATCTACACCAGGACTTTGTGAAAATCCTTGTGCAACAAGACGTTCTTTGTACCTTTGTATTTCATTTTTCTCACTTTTTTTTCGTACAAAGACCCATTTATAACCAACAGGTTTAACACCAACAGGTTTAACACCATCAAGTGTTTGAACTATATGTCTAAAAATATCACGCTTGACAAGTGAATTCAATTCTGATTGAATTTCTTCTTATCATTTTGGCCAATCATTTCTTTGTCGATATTCTACAACAGTTTGAGGTTCAAGGTCCTCACTATCTTGCATGATTCTTGTCACAACATTGTATACAAAAACATAATCAACTATTATTTCTGATCGATTCAGATTTTCTTCAGTATCAATTGAATTTATG